>NC_134353.1:939126751-939501751 GCF_048569485.1 Anomaloglossus baeobatrachus
GCAACTAAGAGATTCCAGGCTGCTTGTTGGACTCTGCAGTGTGAACAGAGTCCAACGCCGCCATGACACCAAGAGAGCGCAACACAATATGTAATGCTTGTTCAGTATTTTATGGATTCTCTCTCTTTATCCTTATGGTTTAGTTAGACCAATAGGTGCTGCATTCCCTGCCACGGCTTTTATACAGGCTGTAATGGATTCTTCTGATTTTTTGAGTGATTCCCAAGAGTCGAATCTCTAATTTTCCTAATTTTCTGGGAGCTGCGAGTTTCCTGAAACTCAATATAATTGTGATTCGCATCAGTCGATTCACTCTTATCTACATAACCGAGGCTTCGGGTGGTCACCTCACCCGACCTGGTGCCATTCATGGTCTGACATGGACAATACGTCTAATCTTCCTTTGTATGGGACTCGTCATCATTATTTCTTGTTCACTGGTTCATCCAGGTCATGAGATGACGTGCCCCGTATACATGTGCCGAGTCAGGAGGAAACTACAACTCTCATCATCCCTCATGCTGTTCGTTATGACTAGAGTCAGGGATGCTTGTTTTGGAGGAAGGGTGCAGCTGGTTTCTCTTTTTGCTCTTGTGATATTACCTGTAGAATTGTTTGGATTTGGCTTTAATCTTTTATTGCCTGCGATGATTTCATGGTCATTAATATCACATTACGTTGACAGAGGCTTAAGGTTCTGCAGTGAATTGAATCTTTCAATTGTTGCTGTCGGATTAACAAGTTTTTCAGATATCAATAGTACAACCGAATATTTACAAAATTGTAATATATCTAATAAGAGAAATCTGCTTCTTTCTCCACTTATGAGCCACTTCATTAATCATTCACTATTGAAAACTGCTAAAATCCAGCCATCTGAAGAAAAGAACGGTCAACTCACTGAGGAATCAGATTACAGCTGCCTATAGAAATCCAATAGAAAGGAGCAAGAGAGACACACAGAGTGCTGCTTACTAGTAAGTGTTTATCTCACCCCAAGTGCTGAAGTCACAGCTACATCGCTCAGTACTGATATATTGTATCCTCCATGCTGCTGCTTTCTAATTCATTGATTGAACTCACTTATAGCAGAGAGACACACAGCATTCTGTTTACCAGTAAGTGTTTATCTCACTCCTAATGCTGAAGTCACAGCTACATCACTCAGTACTGATATATTGTATCCTCCATGCTGTTGCTTTCTAATTCATTGATTGAACTCACTTATAGCAGAGAGACACACAGCATTCTGTTTACCAGTAAGTGTTTATCTCACCCCAAGTGCTGAAGTCACAGCTACATCGTTCAGTACTGATATATTGTATCCTCCATGCTGTTGCTTTCTAATTCATTGATTGAACTCACTTATAGCAGAGAGACACACAGCATTCTGTTTACCAGTAAGTGTTTATCTCACCCCCAATGCTGAACTCACAGCTACATCGCACCGATATATTGTATACTCCATGCTGCTGCTTTCTAATTCATTTATTGAACTCACTCATAGCAGAGAGAGACACACAGAGCATGCTGCTTACTAGTAAGTGTTTATCTCACCCCAAGTGCTGAAGTCACAGCTACATCGCTCAGTACTGATATATTGTATCCTCCATGCTGTTGCTTTCTAATTCATTGATTGAACTCACTTATAGCAGAGAGACACACAGCATTCTGTTTACCAGTAAGTGTTTATCTCACTCCTAATGCTGAAGTCACAGCTACATCGCTCAGTACTGATATATTGTATCCTCCATGCTGCTGCTTTCTAATTCATTGATTGAACTCACTTATAGCAGAGAGACACACAGCATTCTGTTTACCAGTAAGTGTTTATCTCACTCCTAATGCTGAAGTCACAGCTACATCGCTCAGTACTGATATATTGTATCCTCCATGCTGCTGCTTTCTAATTCATTGATTGAACTCACTTATAGCAGAGAGACACACAGCATTCTGTTTACCAGTAAGTGTTTATCTCACCCTCAATGCTGAAGTCACAGCTACATCGCACCGATATATTGTATACTCCATGCTGCTGCTTTCTAATTCATTTATTGAACTTACTCATAGCAGAGAGAGACACACAGAGCATGCTGCTTACTAGTAAGTGTTTATCTCACCCCAAGTGCTGAAGTCACAGCTACATCGTTCAGTACTGATATATTGTATCCTCCATGCTGTTGCTTTCTAATTCATTGATTGAACTCACTTATAGCAGAGAGACACACAGCATTCTGTTTACCAGTAAGTGTTTATCTCACCCCCAATGCTGAAGTCACAGCTACATCGCACCGATATATTGTATACTCCATGCTGCTGCTTTCTAATTCATTTATTGAACTCACTCATAGCAGAGAGAGACACACAGAGCATGCTGCTTACTAGTAAGTGTTTATCTCTCCCCCAGTGCTGAAGTCACAGCTACATCGCTCAGTACTGATATATTGTATCCTCCATGCTGCTGCTTTCAAGTTCATTTATTTAACTGACTTATATAGTGCAATTCCACAGACAAGACCATCTCTATCCCCATTGGGGCTCACACTCTACATTCCCTATCAGTCTTTGGAGTGTGGGAGGAAATCCACGCAAAAACTGGGAGAGCATATAAACTCCTCGCAGATGTTGTCCTTGACGGGTTTGAACCCAGGACCCTAGCGCTGCAAGACTGCAGTAAAGAAAGTGTTTTACCTCCTCTCAGAGCTGGATTCAGAGTTATACTGTGTAGTACTGCTGAATAATGTCCTCCATGCTGCTGCTGTTGCTTCTGAACATGTACTAAATAGAACCAGACCTGAACCCAATCGAGAATCTGTGGAAAGAGCTGAAAACTGCTGCTCACAAACGCTCTCATCCAACCTCACTCAGCTCCAGCTGTTTACAGAGGAAGAATGGGCGAGAATTTCAGTCTCTTGATGTGCAAAACTGATAGACACATACCCCAAGAGACTGCTGCTGTAATCGCAGCAAAAGGGGGCGCTACAAAGTATTAACTTACAGGGGATGAATAATATTGCACGCCCCAATTTTCAGTTATTTTTTAAAAAAAAGTTTAAAATAAGCAATAAATTTCGTTCCACTTCACAATTGTGTCCACTTGTTGTCGATTCTTCACCAAAACATTAACATTTTTTATCTTTATGTTTGAAGCCTGAAATATGGGAAAAGATTAAAAAATTCAAGGGGGTGAATACTTTCGCAAGGCACTTTTCCAAAAAATCCAGCACCGAATCAAGGAAATATATTAAAAATATGACGTTTATTGAAACATATTAAAAGTCCAATTAGGGTCCAGAGCAGGGAAACGGAGAGGACGCGTTTCGAACTGTATAGTTCTTAGTCTGTCTCTAACTAATGAGTGAAATGGACTGATTAGAATAAGCTGAGAACCGGACATGAACAATGATGGGCGGAGAGAAGGGGAGGGAGGAGCAGACAGAAAGTTTAAGGAGAGAGGAAAGAAGAAGAAAAAAAAAAAAAAATAAAAAAATAAAAAAAATAATAAAAAAAAAAAAAAATAATTCGCAAGGCACTGTATACTGGTTGTAAACAATGATAGTTCCTACTAAATGACAGCAAGCAGAGATCTTACAAACTGCAATGAATATAAACAAAAAAGTTTATTGGAAAATTATATTTTTTCTTACTGTATAGAAAAACATTTTGTCCCGGCTGTCTCTCTGTATTTTTAGACTAGGGACAGGATCAGGACTAGAGTCTCTCATTGTCATCTGAGGCTCTACAAATTAAACATGTTTTCTTTCTTTGGGTGTGGCAAGGGTTAATGTCAGTTTTCCTTTTCAGCAGCTTCTGGCTCCTGGTCAGGTGTTTCTGGTTTGGGACCACTCCCAGTCCCTTTTTATACCCTCTGCTCCCAGCAGAGGGTGCCAGTTATTCTCTTTGTCATTTGGATTCTGGACCTGGAGGTGGAAGGAGCTGCTGAAGTCCTTGCTGTTGGTTGCGGCGTAGGCTGCAGCACTGGTGGCTGACTGCAGTCCAGATGTTGGAGTTACTCTGTTTCTACCTGTCTGTCTTACCTTCCCTTGTGTGGTCTTTTAGTGCAGCGGTGGGACTAGTGATCTTTACCTTCCCACTCACTAGCCAGGGCTTACTGCAAGATCCCTCAGGGCTTTTGGTTCCTGTGCAACGCACGGTGAGGAACTTGTAAAGGGACTGGCTAGGAGTGCAGGGTACAGCGGCAGGTAAGTGGAGGAGGTGTCCATCTTCCCTCTCACTAGCATCAGGGCCCACAATTGTTAATATGTCTCTGGTGTACCCCATGTTTGTCTTTGCAAAACACCTGTCTGTTGTATGTTTTACTTCATGTCGGACCTTCCCTAAGTCCTTCTCAGGACATATTTATTTTCTATAACTTGTAAACCTCCTAAAGGTATATTTAGGGGTAAACAAAAAAAGAGACTGGTTCGAAAATCCCTTTAAGTTGCCCATAATATTAATTGTCACGTGTCCCCATCCTAAATACCAACAATCGATGAGAATCAATCTCCTTTGCTTGTACATGAAATCAAGATGAAAATCCAGTAGAGCACAATTTAGAACCAACACGACCTGGAAACCATCAACAATCTCCTCCTGGCAGATCTTGTTATAACAGATTTTATTATGGCAATGCAAAATCAATGTGATGTTTCAACCCTAAATCCTGGTCCTTCACCAGACACTGGTTACCATTGCAAAAAAGGAATGAAATAAAAATGCTATGGAATGGCGGATATCGTGTACAGTGTATACACTAAACAATATCTGCCATTCTACAGCTGGGAACCAAGGCTCCTAAGCTGTCTCTCAAGCTAGGGGGCCACAAAAGTAAAGAGAATAAGAGATTGAGGAGAGAAACAAGAGCAGGAAGGAAGTACAAAACAACAGGGGTAAAGTCCACCAAGCAATAAGCACACCAGAGGGTCTGGGGCAGCACACATCAGAGAGCAACATAGGATAAACTATAGCTGGCATGGGTAGAAGGTTTTAACCAACATAAATAGGAGGGGAGCAGATGTGATTGGCCTCCCCACAACATGTAATTAAAGGAGCAAGGAGACCAGAAGAGATTAACTCTTGCTAGCCTGCCTATACTTCAGACCACAGCAGATCGATGCCCAAGCCTGCCTGTATTGTGTTTCTCTGGTGCCCCGTGCCGCCATGACAGTTGATGAAGTTTGTGCAAAACGTCATGTGACACTGTTATATCAACTGGAGGTCCACGTACCTTATCTAATATATAAAGCTGAATGTGTGTGTGTGTGTGTGTCCGGGATTGGCATCTGCACCGTCGCAGCTACAGCCACAAAATTTTGCACTCACACTTCTGGACCCCGAGAGCGTCATAGACTATGTTGTGAGGCAAAATTTTAACCCCGCGTGTTCCAATTTACCAATCAATTTTGCCCCTATCTACATAATGGGGAAAAAGTGAAACGAAAAATGTATCCTCTCCGTCGCATTTACAATCACGAAAGTTTGCATAGACACCTCATGTGACCCGTCGTAGACTGTTTTGACAGGAAAATTTAACCCCACGCTTTACAGTTACTCTCCAAAAAACATGCCTCCATTAAAGTAAATGGAGCCTGGAACTAGTAGAAGCTGTGATTGGTTGCTATAGGAACAAAAGACATTCATAATATAAGAAGCTTATATTTGAGGTAATAAGATGTCGGTGGGGAGACAGATAGAGAGAGACAGACAGAGACAAACGGTGAAAGAGACAGAGACAAACGGTGAAAGAGACAGAGACAAACGGTGAAAGAGACAGAGACAAACGGTGAAAGAGACAGAGACAAACGGTGAAAGAGACAGAGACAAACGGTGAAAGAGACAGAGACAAACGGTGAAAGAGACAGAGACAAACGGTGAAAGAGACAGAGACAAACGGTGAAAGAGACAGAGACAAACGGTGAAAGAGACAGAGACAAACGGTGAAAGAGACAGAGACAAACGGTGAAAGAGACAGAGACAAACGGTGAAAGAGACAGAGACAAACGGTGAAAGAGACAGAGACAAACGGGGAAAAGAGACAAACGGGGAAAAGAGACAGACCGGGGAAAAGAGACAGACCGGGGAAAAGAGACAGACCGGGGAAAAGAGACAGACCGGGGAAAAGAGACAGACCGGGGAAAAGAGACAGACCGGGGAAAAGAGACAGACCGGGGAAAAGAGACAGACCGGGGAAAAGAGACAGACCGGGGAAAAGAGACAGACCGGGGAAAAGAGACAGACCGGGGAAAAGAGACAGACCGGGGAAAAGAGACAGACCGGGGAAAAGAGACAGACCGGGGAAAAGAGACAGACCGGGGAAAAGAGACAGACCGGGGAAAAGAGACAGACCGGGGGAAAAGAGACAGACCGGGGGAAAGAGACAGACCGGGGGAAAGAGACAGACCGGGGAAAGAGACAGACCGGGGAAAGAGACAGACCGGGGAAAGAGACAGACCGGGGAAAGAGACAGACCGGGGAAAGAGACAGACCGGGGAAAGAGACAGACCTGGAAAGAGACAGACCTGGAAAGAGACAAACGGAGCACATTACTTGGCCAATTTAGTTAAATATGTGGTGAATATCTGTGGTGTTGAAATATATGTTGTGAAATGCTTCTATTAGCTTAGTTTTTGCCTTTTAATAATTACATTTTTATCTATTTGTTTTGTGGTTTTTGTGTGCAGAATACATTTTTGTTAATACATTCTATTTTGTTAACAACAGTTATTAACCCGGGCGAAGCCGGGCAGTACAGCTAGTTGTTTATAAATGGGTTGGAATCCTTCTTGAGCATCCTGTCTTCTATATTTTCAAGAGTGCCATACACCTCTCAAGACAGATCTTGTTATGGCATTATGACATGAGAGAATATTACAAACAGTGCAGCTTACTACATCTGTCCTCCATAACTTTCTGCTGCAATGTCTTTTATCCTGGTCATTGCTTACCGGTGCTCCTGTACAGCATGGCGGTTGTGCAAGTAGGACATATTGGGATGTATCTTTCCAGTAGCAGTGTCACGGCATGGACTAGGGACTGTCTGGCGGGAGCCAAAACACACAACAGCAAGGGTTACATCACGACAAATAAGGGATACACAGGGGACACTATAACAACGGAGGGCCCCAGGACTTGTAAGATAGACACCTCCTTCACTTACCTGCCACTGTACCATACAATCCTAGCCAGTTCCTATACAGGTTCCTCACCTATCACAGAGCAGGAACCTGAATCCCTAAAAAAGACCCTATAATAGTCCCTGGCTAGGGAGTGGGCAGGTAAGAGACGCTATCCCCACCACTGCACTGAAACAACACACCGAAGAAGGAATAAACACTACAATAGACTGCTGCAGTCAGTGTGGCGCCCTGGACTAGCCAGGTCGTTACAGGTAACACACACACACACCCACCCCCTAGACAGTTACATTAGCCAAACATAAAATCCTTGTTGCCTCCCTCCAGGGTCTGATGTCCACACCAGGTGGGGTGGAGCCAGGCAGTTGGCCCCACCCATGAGGAGTTCACAGGCCTGGAGGCAGGAAAAGGAGGAGTGGAGTTTAGGAGGTTGAAGTGAGAGGAGTGAAGTGGAGAGTGTCTGGGTTTGTGGCCCACGCACTGACAACAAGGTTGGCAGACGGTGGTGGCCGTCTGCGAGAGTGGTGGATCAACGCGGAACCGTAGGACCGGTGTCGGGCGGTGGCCAGCCGGTACCGACCGGGGAGCGAAGTGAAGCCAGCACACACAGGCAGGGCCATCGGACCCCGACTAGGCTTGGAGCCGCCATCAACAGTCAAATCCGAGTGTGACAGGAACCCCAGGGGTTTCCTAACTATCCAAGACCCGTTAGAAGGCAACCGTCCACACCGTGAGGGTATACAGCCACTGCCAACGGCTAGAGACCCAAGGGCCAGCGCCTGCGGGCAAAACGGGCTCCTCCGGCATCCATACACCGGGGAGCGGACTACCGTTGGGGACCCATCATAGTCAAGACAGTACACAAAGGTGCAGGGAAAGACAGCCACCATCACCTGTCCGGGGAGAGACACTGCAGCCGGCTGCGGGACCCGTCCATCCAGCAGTTTGGTTTACCGGAGACTTTGTGCATCTCTTGCTGAGTGAGTACACCAGTGCCATCCGGCACCACGCCGCGCTGTCCCTGCAACCCTGCACCTCACCTACCCTGCCTCCCCGTCACACCACCGGGCCCCGGGACCACCAACCCCTACCCACGGAGGAGGAAAACAACATCCCAGCTGCTCCCTACCATCGCTCCCGGGATCCCCGTCACCAGCAGCAGTGGTGCCCATCTTCACCACAACCCGTGGGTGGCGTCACGGACTAAATCCCCAAAAAAACCACCCCCTTTTCACTCACGGGCGAGGAGCACCGCTCGAGTCCCCGGATCCGGCCCATCGCTCGAGCCACCGAGCAGCAGCAGCGCCGGACCCGAGCGTTAGCGAGCGCAGCGCCCCGCCGCCTGCGACATCAGCACCAAGACTGAAGCCACTACCGTAACTTCAAGAGCGGGTTTCAGCAGTTCCTTCCACCTTCAGGACCAGCATCCAAATGGCAAAGAGAATAAACGGCACCCTCTGGTGGTAGCAGAAGGTATAAAAAGGGACTGGGAGTGGTCTCAAACCAGAAACACCTGAGCTGGTAATTAGCCTGCTTGCTGGCAAAGAATACTGACATTAACCCTACAACTGCCAAAGAAAAGAAAAACACGTTTAATATTGAGAGTCAAGAATGGAAATGACTCCAGTTCTGTCACCAGTCTCATAATGCAGAGAGACAGCCGTGACAAGCAGCCATAATGACTTTAACAATGCAAAGTGAACTAATAAATAGTAAAAGGAGGGGGTAGAAATGTAAAAAAAGCAACAAAAAAAAGCTCAAAACACAAATTCACATCACTTTATTCTACAATAGGTAACATGTAGTGCAATCAACATTTGTGTATCTACATTACATGTACTGTATGTATGAATGTATTTGTGTGTTTTTTTATTACTTTTTGTTGGTATAATACTAATATAGTTCACAACAGGCTGAATTTATACAGTAGATACCTCCCTTCATCTGCTCCTCCTTCCCTATCACAGCATGAATATAATAGAAATTATCTGCAGCTGCATACCCCTCCTTTCCACCAGGGGCATAACGATCACAGTCCCAGTGGATGCAATTGTTGCGGGCGAGGGCCGCTGCTGCTTCTCGGGGCCCGCTTGGATCCGGGTTCGCTGCTGCGGCTCAAGTGGTGACCGGACCCGGGCTCGCACGGCCGTCCGTCCTCACAACCGTCGGAAAGGGGGATATTTACACGGGGTTTGTTGTGTCGGTGACGCCACCCGTGGGTTGCGGTGAGGGATGGTGACAGCGCCGCTGCCTGGTGATGGGGCGCCCGAGGCTGGTGTAGCGGGGCAGCAAGATGGGATCCCCTCCATGGGTAGGGGAGGTGTAGTCCCGGGGCCCGTGGTCTGTACATGGGAGTAATGGCTGCTGGAGGTGGCATGCCATGTTGGACCGGGGGTCAATGGTGTACTCCCAGTTCAGTAATCTCACACAAGTCCAGTGGTAAACCAAGTTGCCAGTGACCGGCCGCGGTTGGAGGGTGTATTCGGGTCCCACATCCAGGTTAGTAAACAGGTGACCCTTCCTCCTGCACTCTGTGTCCGTCTCTTCTGTCGGACGACCCTGCATGGAACGGAGAAGTCCACTCCCGGTACTGTGTATGTTTTGGGAGCTGTGGCCTGCGAAATCTGACCCTTGGGATTTCTGTGGGTTCTGACGGACACTCTATCCCCCGCATTGGGCTTCCGTTTCACTCTCTGGGCTTCGGGAGAACAAGGCCTGAAACCTCGTCCACTGCTGGTTGATTAACAAGGGGCATGCAACCATCCTCGTCCGAGGGTCCAGGCACCCCGTCTGTGCACGGCCTCCGGACCGGATTCCCGCTGTCGGCGGGCTACAAACCTGCCCCGGTCCACTTACGGTCTCCCGTGACTGGATCTCCGTCGCCTGTGGCCCTGTTCACTGTCTGCCACCTAGCCAGATAGTCCAAGGGCCCGTACCCCTGACTACACTGCACAGTCTGCACTTGACTCCTCACTTCAACTCCTCCAAACTAGACTGTTGTGTTCCCGCCCCTGACACCTCAGGACCCCTAGATGGGCGTTCTCATCCGCCTGATCCCGCCCACTGGTGTGCCCTTATTATCATGAGGGGGTGGCGAGGCTTTAATGGCTGTGTGTTGTACCTGGGTGTGGGTTTTTGGTGGTAACACGGAGGGTGGACAACTTTTGTGACTACCTGGTTTTGCCAGGGCGTCACACAATCACAATTGGGTTTGTAAAATCAGGGGGCTCACCGATGCAAGTGTTGTTTTCAGTGGAATGTGAGCTCTCAGACACAAATTCAGATGAAATGTAGTGTGGTGCAGAGTGAGAACCATCGGCCCCTGCACCACAATCACTATACAGACCGACGGCCAATCAGAGGCAGGCTGGCTGCGGACATCGACATGCACTTCACGGGCGGTGCATGAAGTCTCTACCTTGTGCCACTCAGCCGTCTGTGCCAGCTATGGAGTGTAAAGAGGATGCTGTTCTGCATGGGAAGGAGAAGAGGATGGGGATTATTATGGGAAGAGGATTATTATTATTACAGGATGAGGAACGTAAATTCAGGATGGGGAACATTATGATGGGTTGGTGGCCAGGAAGGAGACATTATTACAGGATGGGTGTCAGGGCAGGCGACATTATTCCAGGATGGGGGCCAGGGCTGGGACATTATTACAAGATGGAGGCCAGGACGGGGGACATTATTACAGGGTGGTGAGCGAGGAACATTATTACAGGATGAGGGCCACGGCGTGGGACATTATTACAGGATCGGGGCCAGGGTGGGGAACAATATTGCAGGACAGGGACCAGGGTGGGGGACATTTTTTCAGGACAGGACATGGGGGGATATTGTTACAGGATAGGGGCCAGGGCAGGGGACATTATTCCAGGATAGGGTCGAGTACAGAGGACATTATTACATTATGGGGGCCAGGACTGGGACATTATTACAGAATGGGAGCCAGTACCGAGACATTATTACAGGATGGGGGCATGGACGGGGACATTATTATAAGATGGTGGCCCGGGCTGGGACATTATTACAGGATGGTGGCCAGGGTGGGGGACGTTATTACAGGATGAGGGCCAGGACAGAGGACATTATTAAAGGATGGTGGCCAGGGCAGGGCACATTATTACAGGATGGTGGCCAGGGCGAGGACATTATTACAGGATGGGGCCAGGACGGGGGACATTATTACAGGATGGTGGCCAGGGCGAGGACATTATTCCAGGATGGGGCCAGGTCGGGGGACATTACTACAGGATGGTGGCCAGGACGAGGGACATTATTACATGATAGGGTCTATGCTGGGGGACCTTATTACAGGAGAGTTATGCTGATGTTCCAGGATGTATTATGATTATATTTGAATAAATGTCCACAGGAGCTATAAATGACAGGAAGAAACCAATCTTAGTAATAAAGTCAAATATTCACACGGGTCCTCGGGTTAAACATGTACAGGAACAGAAGGTGACGCTGCTACAGGTACAGGGTGTTCTATTAGTTTTCCTAAATGCTGCCGTAAAGGGGCGTTTGTATGTACCGCGTTCTCGCCTTCAGGATTTATTTTCAGCCCATGGAGCACGACTTGCGTTCAGTTTTTTTAATGTCTTCATTTATTTTTAACTCCCTTTTTTTTCCAGGTCAGCGCTTCAAGACCTTGAAAGAATTTTGTTCAGTGGGCAAAGCTGAGATCTAAATGTTCCAGAAAAAAATGAAAACAAAGATCTCCAAAGGGAAATTTCTCCTACAATCAGAGTCTAAAGTTACCAGTCAATATTAAAGGGACGCTCCGGGTCAAATAATCAGTTTACTATAGCAGATAGAGGTTGAGAAATGGCAAAAAGACCAGCAAGAAAAAGCTCGAAAATTTGATTTAAAATATGCTGCCATTTTGTGTATACGGCAATGGCGTAACTAGAGTCAGATGAGTCTCAGTGTAAAATTTGGATCTGGGCCCCCTCCACATGTTGGTCAGATGTACGGGCCCTTTTAGCATTCTAAATCCTATAAAGACATCTGTGTTGCCCCTCCTTCCCCTTCATTATGAAGTAAAGTCCCCCATACTGTGCTAATGTCCCCCGTCATTGGACACCTTCCTGGTAAATATATCCCTGTACCGCGCCGCGCTCGGCTCCTGCCGAGTCGCTCAGATCCGGGCTCGTGTGTCGGTAGCTTGAGCGCCTCCGGACCGGGGGT
The DNA here is from genome assembly GCF_048569485.1 of Anomaloglossus baeobatrachus. NCBI lineage: Eukaryota > Metazoa > Chordata > Amphibia > Anura > Aromobatidae > Anomaloglossus > Anomaloglossus baeobatrachus. Next base: position 939,139,081 of record NC_134353.1, read on the forward strand.
CACTTCGCTCTGCAAGGGGGCTGGCGCCTTGAAGGGGGGGGGACAATTGTGGGTCACGGCCGAGGCCGTGATCTGTTTGATAGAGTTCATGACGCCACCCACGGGTCGTAGTGAAGGTGAGCACCACCGCTGCTGTTTACTGGGCACCCCGGGGAAGATGTTGGTGCAGCTTTTGGTGTTAACCCCTCCGTGGGCAGGGGTGGTGGCCCCGGGACCCGATTTGGTGAATGCGATATCGGTGCTCGGCGGCGCAGGGCGGTGCGTGGTCCGAGGGCACAGTGGTACTCACGCTGACAGATACACGGGAGTCTTTGGTAAACCAAAAAGATTGTGGTCGGTGCCCGCAGCCGGCTGCTTCTGGTCCCCCAACCAGGTTGGTGGTGTCCGCCTTTCTCCTGCACCTTCTGTAGCTGTGGACAGCCCGTGCTTCAGCAATGGGGGTCCGCCCCCGGCGTTATGTGTCGGGAGAGCCCGTTGCCCGCAGACGCTGGCCCTTTGGATCTCTTGGCTTGAGCGATGGCCATTATCCGGAATCGGTGGGCTGTTGTCTTCATTCGGGACTTGGGTGGGAAAGGACCTAAAGTCCAGACCTCAATCAGTTAATTAACGGGGTCCGGTAGTTTCGGGAATGCGTTTCAGGGTCTGAGTACCCCCACGTGTGCTCCGGTTTCCAGCCGGTTCCCCGGTTCGGTACCGGCGGGACACTACCCTGTCCCGGTTACCTACGGTTCCACCGGGCTGTCTTCCCGGCTCCTGCAGACGGCCACCACCATCTGCCTCCTAGCCAAAGTGCCCGGACTCTAACCCAGGACACTGGACAGATTTACTCCTCTCACTTCCAACTCCTGAACTGAACTCTTCCTCTCCTCAAACGGAACTGCTTGGGTTTTTCCTGCCTCTGGGCCTGTGAACTCCTAGGTGGGCATAGCCAACCGCCTGGCTCCGTCCCCCTGGTGTGAACATCAAACCCAAAGGGAGGTGACTAGGGTTTTGTAGGTTGGCTGGTGTCACCTTATTAGGGGATGGGTGTTGTGCAAGGGCCTACCTGTGACTACCTGGCTAGTCCAGGGCGTCACATCCCCATCCAGGTAAATATGTCCTCCATGGGACCAATCGAATATGGGTCCATCATTTTATATATATCCTCAACCTGAGCCACATCCTGGTAAATATATCCCCATCCTAGTATATATGTCCCCCATTCTAAGCCCGATCCAGGCATATATGGTCCCGTCATGGTTCCATCCTGGTATATATGGTCTTCATCCTGGGCTCATCCTGGTATATATGGTCCTCATTCTGGGTCCATCCTACTATATGTGTCCCTATCCTGGTAAATATATTCCCATTCTGATATATATATATATCAGCTGAGGTTCCGCGGGGAGGCAGCTGCAGGGCAGCAGAGTCGGCTGTGACACAGCGGCGCTCCCCTCCGAGGGTGTCGATAGTGGTCGACACTGGAGAGCACCGGCTGGGCCAGACCTCCACTGAAGCAGAACCCGGGCATATAAACCCACCGTACTGGGAGCGGCCGCCCAGCCAGTTGAGCCGGGAGATTGTGGCCCGTGAAAGAAAGAGAGAGGAGGTGCTAGCCCGTACCATCGAGGGGAAGGAGCACCTGAGGAGCGCTGGCTACTGGGTACGGGGCCCCACCCACCAGGGCCAGGTCCGGCGCTTCAACAAGGACAAGGGCTGGGGATTCTTGTACGACCCCGACCTGGAGACGGAGGTGTTCTTCTCCCGGCGGGATGTAAATAGCCATCTCCCGTTTGGGCACCCGGACCGTGACCTCCTGCCTGGCGATTTGGCATACTACACCCGGCACCGAGGGGAGAGGGGCTGGTTTGCTCTAGATGTCCGGAGTGGCAGACAGCCCCCTCCTCCACCGACCCGTCCCGAAGTAGAGGTTGAGGAAGAGGAACCTCCCGCTGAGTAAGATGGAAATCTGATTAGTTAAAATAAAGGACCCGTCCCCGTTGGGACTTGTGTGTTGTTGAAACCCCTGTTACGTGAGTGACTGCTCATGGACAAGGCCGTGGACTTGCCGGCCACCCAAAAACGTTTGGGCTTATAAATATTGCCCTATCTTGCCCCTTTTATCATGCCTTCTCGTTCCGTTGGCCTCCGGAGAGGCAGATTGGAGGAAGGACCTGCAGCAGAGCAGGCTGGGGTCCGGTCACCACCGGGACAAGTGACCATCCTACGGGGAGCCCTTTGACAACTGCCGGGTGCGCTGCACTGTACCCGTTCCCGCCTAGGTGACCTGCCACGTTCCCGTTTCCGAACTGGGGGAAAGGGGTGCTGCCCATTTCTTAGGGGCAGAATCAGGGCGAGGTTGTTTGGGTGGGAAAGGCGGAAGGACATGAACCCGTTCCGTTTAATAAAGTTTGAAACGTTAAAGTAAAATGCCTCCCGTTAAGGGAAGACCTTCAGTAAGCATAGTGTGTATTGATGTTATTATAATTGTGTTTTCCCGTTTTTTCCCGTTTTTACAGTTTGAAAAATAAAAATAAACCGGAGTTGGTCGGGCAGCCAGCGGACGGTCTTCCTTAAACCAAGGGGGTATGTGACGCCCTGGACCCCAGGGGTCACAGGTAATTACATCAGCCACATACACACACACACCCCCATCCCCTGTGAGGTCACACACATGTCACCCGAGAGGGAGACCTGATGCCTCCCTCAGGGCCAGTAGGGCACACCAGGTGAGCGGAGTCAGGCGGAAAGACACGCCTACCGAGGAGACTACTGTCCTGAGGCAGGAAATAAAAACAGAACAGAGAGAACAGCTTAGAGAGTGACAGTGACAGGAGGTGAAAAAGGAGAGAAACTGTCAGGGACCCGGGTTGGAGCCTGGGCCCCTTGGAAAACGTCAGGCAGGCAGGCAGTGGTGGCCGTCTGCAGTAGTACCGGTACAGCAACCGGCGGAACCGTAAGGACCGGGCTTGGGTTGGAGCCCGCCGGTCCCGAACTGGGGAGTCAAACGTGTACCGGAGCACCAAAATGAGGGTACTCAGACCCCGTCCTAGCTTAGAAGCCACTGAGTATACACAAATTGACTGATTGCTGGCCGGACCTCACGGGTTCATCCACAACCAAAGTCCCGAAAGAAGTCAAAAGCCCACCGAGACCGGGTGAGCGCCACCACCAAGGGCCAAACACCCGACGGGCCAGTGCCTGCGGGCAACCGAGGGCTCCTCCGGCAGCTCAACGCCGGGGAGCGGGCTACCGCTGCTCAGGCAGGGGGAGCCGCAACACAACATCCAGAGGTGCACGGGAAAAGGGGTCACCATCAACCCCGCAGGGGGACATCAGCAGCCGGCCGCGGGAACCGACCAGACCCGAACTTTGGTTTACCAGTGACTCCGTGTGAATTAATTGTGAGTACACCAGTGCCATCCGGGCACGACACACTACACCGCGGCACGGCGCCCTGCACCCCGACAACAGCATCAGCCCAAGCAGTCCCAAGCTACGGCAGCAATCACAAGATATCGCTGCTGCGACGGGGGCGGGGACTATCGCGCTCGGCATCGCAGCATCGGCTTGCGATGTCGTAGTGTGCAAAGTACCCCTAAGGTTCCTTGCCGAAACATGTAGGATCGAGCTGAGTACCTAACTGTGTTCCATTGCTACTTCTATGGTTTTAGAGGACTACAATAAAAATTATTTTGTATCTTATTCTACCGAGCTGCTGGAGATCCTTTCTTCTATTTTTGTATTGTCCAACACTGCCCAAGGCCAGGGCAGCTCCGAGCAGTGGCAGGGAGTCTGCAATTCACTGGAGGATCAGAAGTGAGCTGAAGATTTATATACAGTGTGTCCACCCATATCCTGTCCACCGCCATTAACTTGAGAACGGCGGCAGCTATAGGCATAGATGTGGTGTCTAGGTATAGTAAAGTATCCATGCTCTACGCAATGAAACCACCTATAGCGCCACCTGGTGGAAAACAACGGAGTTATCATTTTTATCTAGAAAACCGAACGAGATAGAGAAAAAAAGGTAATTACAAAGTTGTAGGGCATCATCAATTCAATACTAATCGATACCTTGCATACAGAAATGCTATGATTAGAGCGTGTAAAACTCACAAGGCTGCGGACGTGAAGCGATACCTCATGGAGACCTTCCTACAAGTCAGTGGGTATGGAGGCTGTGTGGAGTGGCCTCCACGCTCACCTGACCTGACCCCATTGGACTTCTTTCTGTGAGGTCACATCAAACAGCAGGTGTATGCGACCCCTCCACCAACATTGCAGGACCTACGACCACGTATCACAGATGCTTGTGCAAACGTGTCACCTGCCATGCAGCAAGATACAGTATGCTGTGCAGAGGCCAGATGTGCATTGCAGCTGACGGGGGCCACTTTGAGCATCAAAGTTAAATGAGCGCCATATGCGTGACCAGCATTCAATGTTTTGCGGGGGTCATGGGTTTCATATCATAGCATTTCTGTATGCAAGGTGTCGATTCGTATTGAATTGATGATGCCCTACAACTTTGCAATTCACTTTTTTTCTCTATCTCGTTCCGTTTTCGAGATAAAAATGCTAACTCCGTTGTTTTCCACCAGGTGGCGCTATAGGTGGTTTCATTGTGTAGCGCATGGCTACTTTACTATACCTAGACACCACTTCTATGCCTATAGCTTCCGCCGTTCTCAAGTTAATGGCGGTGGACAGGATATGGGTGGACACACTGTATATACATAACTCTTCCATGCACATCAGCCTTTCATCCAGCGCTGTACTCGGCCATCTCTGGGAGGGTTATAGACAAAAAATGTAGCAGTGCTGCACCTGTGCGCCATCACTCTTTGCATACAGGGCTGTACAGAGTCACATTCTGGGGATCAGGGAGGGTCCCATGATTAACAGCACTGCTTTACCTGCCATAACAAACAGGTAAACAAAAAATGGACCCCAAAAATCTGTTACAGGGCCCCTACCTGCCATTTATCATACTGGTGTCTTCTTATGGGGCCTTTGGACGCCCCTGCCCCCACATTAGCTGCATCCCTGACATCACCTGAAGGGGACAAGAGGGCCATCACTATTATGTCACATGCTAAATTTGTAATATTTTATATAGAAAACGTCTTTTATGTTTTTATTAAACTTTATCGAGTCCACATGAAAGAACAAGACAAGCCCCAGCGGGCGGCGCGCTCGTCTTCTGATGTCCCGTTCCCCGGGTTTTATGGCCACAGATAAAAGTGGTTTTATGTCTCAGCAATCGCACGTCGCTCTGCCTCTTACTGATGCTCGTAATGAATGTCTGCGCCGCCATAAAAAATAACCATAAAACGATAAAGTACAAAATGCCTCCATAATGGCCCGACAGGAGTCATCCGCAACATTCAGCGAGGAAGACAAAAAAAGAGAAAAAAGTTCTAGAAACATTTCCCAAACAATCAGGCGCCCGGGACATCGTGTCCTCATCCCAATATGACTTCTCCTCCATGTTTATGTCAAGATTAAAAAAATAAAGTGCGATATCTCGAGAATTAAGATAGTAGCGACTTAGTACTTGAAGACGTTCCTATTTAATTCTTTCCATATTAACCCCTTGTTGCCATATGCATTTAAAGGAGTCTTCCTAGAATTACAAGATATCTGTGCAAAGCCGTACTCTTGGTTCCAAATCCACGTTTTTGAGATCAAAGTGGTCTAATTCCGCAATAAATTATTCCCTATTCCATGGAAAACTTGCAATTCTGGAAATGTAAAATGCTAAAAAAAAAATTACAGTGTTCCTGCCTTTAGATCATTTGGGAGTACAGATAATGGCAGTGATAAGTCACCTGTGTATCACTAATCCTGAAGATAAGCTGCTGCAGGAGACAGCACTCTGAAGAGCATCACTGCCATCATTTGTACTCCTAATGACTACTCTCTGTGGCAGGAAAATATACTAGAAAAAGCTACTAAAGAGTTTAGAAACAACTTACATGCATTTTTTACAAGAATGAAGGCAAATTCCCTTATAATGTGTTGCGCAAAGTTTCAGAACTTTCTATAACTTTCTGGACAAAAGTATTTTAAAAAATAAGTTTAGTGAATATTTAACTTTTTTGATGTCAGAATTTATTAAGATTTGCAGAGCCACAATGATGAAAAGGCGGCTCTTTAGCACTTAATAATTAATTTCAGTGATAGAGTTTGTGGGGATTGAAGGATCTGAGGGACCACCATGGGCCTAACATAGACCCCCTTGAGTTTTCCTGTGTAGATCCTATGAAGATGGACCCTAACAGATGCAGGTATGATTTGCAGAGTCACAATGAGGAAAAGGCAGCTCTTTAGCACTTAATTATTACCTTCAGTGATAGAGATTGCTGGGCCTCAAGGCTCTAAGGGGTGCTTCACACATAGCGAGATCGCTATCGAAATCGCTGCTACGGCACGGTTTTGGTGACGCAACAGTGACCTCATTAGCGATCTCGCTGTGTGTGACACGGAGCAGCGATCTGGCCCCTGCTGCGAGATCGCTGCTCGTTACACACAGCCCTGGTTCGTTTTCTTCAAAGGCGCTCTCCCGCTGTGACACACAGATCGCTGTGTGTGACAGCGAGAGAGCGACGAAATGAAGCGAGCAGGGAGCAGGAGCCGGCATCTGGCAGCTGCGGTAAGCTGTAACCAGGGTAAACATCGGGTAACCAAGGTGGTTACCCGATATTTACCTTAGTTACCAGCCTCCGCAGCTCTCACGCTGCCTGTGCTGCCGGCTCCGGCTCTCTGCACATGTAGCTGCTGTACACATCGGGTTAATTAACCCGATGTGTACTGTAGCTAGGAGAGCAGGGAGCAAGCGCTAAGCAGTGTGCGCGGCTCCCTGCTCTCTGCACATGTAGCTGCACTACACATCGGGTAATTAACCCGATGTGTACTGTAGCTAGGAGAGCAAGGAGCCAGCGCTCAGTGTGCGCGGCTCCCTGCTCTCTGCACATGTTGCAGCACAGCGACGCGTGTCGTTATGATCGCTGCTTCGGCTGCTGTGTTTGACAGTTAAGCAGCGATCATAACAGCGACTTACAAGGTCGCTGTTACGTCACAGAAAATGGTGACGTAACAGCGACGTCGTTGTCGCTTAGTGTGAACCCAGCCTTAGGGACCGCCATGGACCTAACATAAACCCCTTGAGTTTTCCTGTGTACATCCTATGAAGATGGATCCTAACAGATGCAAGTATTATTTGCAGAGTCACAATGAGGAAAAAGAGGCTCTTTAGTACTTAATTATTACCTGTAGTTAAAGAGATTGCTGAACCTCAAGGATCTGAGGGACTGCCATGGGCCTAACAAAAACCCCATCACAGGGTTGTCTTGTGTGGATTTTGTAGAGATGGACCCTAACAGATACAGGTGCATTCCATTGTACTATAAACAAAATACTTCGGGAAAATAATAAGAATAAAAATGAAAAATCTAAGGAAAATAAGGAGAATTAATTTGTTAAAAAGAAAACAAAAAATAAAGAATAAACACAATATTTGTAATGAAAAATAACTTTATAAATAACAGCCATAAAATACCTACTTATGAGATATGCGCACAATTGCTATATGATATTAAAAACATAATTAATGTTGTTTGGAGAATCATGAAAAAAAAACATACCCCCCCAAAAAAACAAACAAACAAAAAAAAAAACTAATGTAGGTAAGTGAGCTGCGTAGGCTGAGGGAGGGTAGGTAGGGGAGCAGGGGTGTCAAATTCTTAGTGGATCAAAAGAAATTAAGTGTAAACCATCAGCATTGCTAGTGCTGAAGATTCTGATGACTACTAGTTGAATGTCACTGATCACCAGGTTCTCCTGGACTCAGGGGTTCCTTAGCAGCTACGAGGTCTGCCACTATCCCTGAAAGGGATAGGGCCCACCGGTGAATTGTCCGATTCTCCAGTGGACCAGTTCTATCCTGCTCTGCTATCCGTCAGTGTCCTAGTGCCAGTAGTGTAATAACATCGCTGCATTGCACTGCCTGTGCCAGTCCTCTTTATTTTTTTTAAGGGAGTTTGCACAAAAACATTATTACTTTTGAAGCAGACTTAAACTAATCCAATATTCTTGTAGAAATATCTGCAGAGGGGCGACTCCATATTAATGTCGATATAGGATGGGATGTCAGAAAAGCTTCTGGAGGCAGATGGAGAAGGGGCACATACTTTTCTCCATTTAGTTAATAGGGAGGCATAGGATGTGTTCACTGACAGCAACAAGATATATTGAAAAATATGAGCAATTGAACAATTGAAACATAAAGTATAGCAATCTGTAGAACTTTTAATTTTCGCACTTTTGTCACGTCTATAAGGACAGGCTCAGAATCAGAGTTCTCTATTACCATCTGAGACCATGCACATTTAATTGTTTTTGTTCTTTGGGCATTTTAGGGTTAATCTCTTCCATGGTGCAGCAGCAGACTTGCTCAGCTGTCTTCAGTTGAGCACTTCCACGCTGTATTTAATCCCTCTGCTTCCTGGAGAGGTTGCTGGTTATTCAACTCAGTTTGGAGCTAGCCCAGGAGCAGAGAGGATGTGCTTGTTGCTGTCTGCTGTGGGTTGTCAATTATTGTCTGTTTTTGTTATTACCTCCATTCTCTTGTTACCCCAACCCTTATGCCTTTGGTTGCTCCCTAGTGTCGGTTTTAGGTGTCCATGAGATTTTATTTTATCCAAGTCTCTTTTTTTATATTTGGTGGGGTTTTTGGGATTTCCGTCCTGGTCAGTCCACTGGGTGGTGTGGGTGGTGGGGACTTTGTCATGAGGGCCAGGACAGGAGGCAGAGCCAGGTTAGAGGGCCAGACCTCCCTACCTTTAAGGGTACCTGCGGGTGTGAGGGCATGAAACCAAGAGATTACTCCCAGGATACGGGGGGTCACAAATGAGGAGTGAGACCAGACTAGGTTTAAACGCAAACTTTTTATAACCCGATAAAGGCATCGGGGATGTAAAGTATATATAAACACAAACAAATGTACAGGCACCCAGTTACTGAACCAGGATCAGCGTGGTGGGCTAAGGACTGACTCCAATAAGACAGGAACCAATAGGAACAGTTTACCTAACCAGGAACTTCTGGAAACACTACAAGGTGTAAATCACTGGGTGTATGAAGGAGCCGTCCCTGGACCAGCACACCAATTAACAATCTTAGCAGAAACTCTAATTCCTCGCCCTTCCCCCACACATATAAGCAACACGGGAAAGTACCGCGGGGTTAACCAATTGCTAGCAGATATACACAAACCGTACTGCAGCAATGGCGGATGCAGAGTATATATGAAACCTGGTCTGGTGCCAAAACCACTATTGAGTCAAGGTGCACACTTGTCCGCAAAAACAAAATGATATAGACCAGGCCTGAGCTCAGGACTCACTGTTACACTGTATTTATCCAGGAAGGTCTCTAGGCAAAGGAATATCTGTTACACGTCTGGCTCTGCAACAGTTCTGTATGGCACAATCAAGGAAAGTTCTCCTAGGGTTGAAGTCACAGCCTGATAGAAAGGTCTCAGATCAAGATCACCTCCGGGTTCGGATCTGCAGTTGTTGTCTCTCTCAGGCAGCCATTTATATCCACTTACAGGTAGCTGAGTGGACTCTGCTCGCACAGCAGTCAGTGGCCTCTCTCTCTCACTCCAGATCTGCTAGCGCGGATCAGGACACCAGCAGCCACCTCTCTCTCCAGTCTCTCTGCTCAGAGTCTCTCCTCTTTTTTTCCCACTTCCGGTCTTTTCTCCTCACAGCATTCTCCTCTAAGCCTGAGCAGTCCTCCCTCTGCTGGACAGAAGAAGACACTGCACCTGGAGTATTTGCAATACCAGCACTCTCACAAGGGTGAGCTCAGGGACCCCAGTCTTAAGGGTGTTTTACACGCTGCGACATCGCTACTGATATATAGTCGGGGTCACGTTGTTAGTGACGCACATCCGGCGCCAGTAGCGACATCGCAGAGTGTGACACCAAGGAGCGACGATCAATGATCACAAAATCGGTCAAAAACGGTGATCGTTGACACGTCGCTCCTTTCCTTATTATCGCTGCTGCCACAGGTACCATGTTGTTCGTCGTTCCTGCGGCATCACACATCGCTATGTGTGACACCACAGGAATGACGAACATCTCCTTACCTGTGTCCCCCGGCAATGCGGAAGGAAGGAGGTGGGCGGGATGTTCCGGCCGCCCATCTCCGCCCCTCCTCTGTTATTGGACGGCTGCCGTGTGATGCCGCACGAACCGCCCCCTTAGAAAGGAGGCGCATCACCGGCCAGAACGACTTCGCTAGGGAAGGTAAGTCCGTGTGACGGGTGTTAGCGATGTTGTGCGCCACAAGCAGCGATATGCCCGTGTCGCACAACCGACGGGGGCGGGTACGCTTGCTAGCGAGATCGCAGCGTGTACAGTGCCCTTTAGGCTCTGCATAGGGTTTCCTGTGTCTGCTGGCGATCCGTCACACACCTGTCCCTCACAACTTGTTACTCTTTGTGTTTCAGAATTTCGAGAACCCCTCCGAGGCTATTATGGGGTAACGCGGTTATTCGTGATACCTTTTATTTCTACTACACTTCTTTAGTTTCTTGGCATCACGGCTTATTTGTAGTTCGCTGAGTCCGTGTAGTCGCGTATAATTAAAAGCGAGTGGAGAAAAGTGGAGATCTCAGCAGTCGGCACAGTGATTTCCAATTTGCTTGCTGCAAAAAAAGCAATAATAAGAGACACAATAAGAAAGCAAATGAGCGCTCGGGGAGGCGGCGTCCGCATCGTGCTGCCGGGGCTTAATGACAAAAGGCAATAATCAGGAGAAAGCACGAGAAGAGTTGTCAGCAGCACCTCCAAGACGCCGCGATCTCAGGAGACAGAACATAAATGTTTAATTTCAGCCATAAAATAATAATAATAATAATACAAAGTATCATATACATAAAACCAACCCTGAATCATTTAATATCCTTACATAGCTACATAGTTTTCATTGCTCCGTTTATCGGATACAAAGATCCCCTGTTACATGATGCAATTCTGTCTGCCTGCAGCCACCACTAGAGGGCGCTTATGAGCATAGTGAATACATTTGATACATTAAAGAAGTTGTCCACTATTTGGACAATCTCTTCTCATTTCACTTGTTTGCCTCCATAAAAACAAATAAGCCTATAATAAATAAGCGGTGTGGCTTCAGTTCCAGCTATGTCATGTTCCCAGGGCCCACGTGACATTATGACAAAAGGGTTCCATGACCAATCAGCTCCCTGCATGTTTCTCCCCGCCTTCGGACATTTGCGCAGGATGTGAGCGCCGCGCTGACTTCCAGCTCAGATGTCCGAAGGAGAAGTGAAGGAAGCCAGTGCTGATTGATTGCGGGGCTCGCATGTTATAGCAATGTCACATGGGCCCTGGGAACGTGGCTTTAGACATTGCTGGATCGGCGCCGGCACCGGAGGCGAGTACAGGCTTATTTATTTTTCAGGGGCAAACATGGGGAAGGATAAGGAGTTGTCCAAGTAGTGGACAATCCCTTTAAACCGAATAATAGCCCAGTATGCAGTAAGCTCCTGAGCTCCCCCTAGTGGTAGATGCAAGCAAAAGTATAACTTAAAGGGAACCTGTCAGGTGCAATATGCAGTGAGAACCACGAGCAGTTCTGGGTGCATATTGCTAATCCCTGCCTAACCGTCCCTGTATACACTAGCATAGATAAAGAAGATCTTTAGAAAAAGTATTTCAGATCTTTTATCCTATGCTAATGAGCGCAGGGACTAGTCCCAAGGGCGTTAGTTTCCCTGGGTAGTCGGCTCCATTAGCATGTCAGTATGCTCCTGTGGGCATACTAACGTGCTAATGAATACTCAGCGACGCCGCACATACGTCACTGTTCATGGCGGCCGGCGGACGATGGATGCGCTCTGCTGCGCATGATCCGGAGTACCCGAGGCTTCCGATCATGCGCACTAAACTGAATTGATTTCATATTTTGAAAGATCAGGCATTTTTAAACTGGGCAATAGAAAATATGTGTATATTTTTATTTTTTAACCGTTTTATTTTCAATAGGGTGAAAGGGGGTGATTTCACCTCTTAGGTTTTTATTTTTCATATTTTTAAAAACTTTGTTTTAACTTTCTTTCTTTATTTTACTAGTCCCCACAAGGGACTTTCCTGTATCATTGCAGTGTCTGATTGCCTGTGCATTTATGCTGATCATTGAGTGCTGATAGCAACAGGAGTCATCACATGACCCGTTGCTACCATGGCAACCATCGGCTCCCCATGTCCCGGGGCCTACAATGGTGGGAGGGAACAGTGCGTTCACCGCCGTGGCCATTAAAATCACGCGGTCACATTTTGACAGTGCCATCTAAGGGGTTACAGGCACGGGTGGATCGCGGATCCACCTGCACCTGTAAGCCACACTGTTCAAATCAGCAGACATATGCACGAATCACCACCGGCTCACCGCAGCAGCCAGTGGTGATTACCCCGACATGACCAAGGACGTACCATTACATTTTTGGTCGTAAAGGGATTAAACTCACTCTTTACTCTCCCATGTGCCAGTTATAGTTCTTCTATGTTGACCTCCCAGAAGAAGTTGTTTTGTGTAAGCTGTGGAGTTCCGTTTGTTGTTTTGTTCCCGCTTGTCTGTCTCTCGCCCATGTTGTCTTATTGTAGTAGTAAGACTAGTGTCTTGTTTCTCAGCTCACTAGCCAGGGCTATCTCAGGGTCAGCCAGGGTGAGGCACATGACTACGCATAGGGGAAAGTCCAGTCTAGGGACAATAGGGAATTCAGGGTTCAGTCTCAGGGGTTATTCCTACCCCATCTCCATATTTACCTTTCTCTCTGGTTTCTTCCCTTCTTTTGCGCCACACACCGGATGTCTCTTTGCCCTGTTGTGACATTGATCCTGCTGAGATTTCATATAGATCTAATCTCCCCTGCTGCACCTTGCTGCTGCTCCCTTTCATTATTTAAACTGACTCTCCCATGTGCCAGTTATAGTTCATCTATGCTGACCTCCCAGGAGAAGTTGTTTTGTGGAAGCTGTGGCGTTCCGTTTGTTGTTATTTTCCCGCTTGTTTGTCTCTTTCCCATTGTAGTAGTAAGACTAGTGTCTTGTTGCCCAACTTACTAGCCAGGGCTAGCCCATGGTCAGCCAGGGCGAGGCACGTGACCACGTATGGGGGAAGGACCCATCTAGGGACAATAGGGAATGCAGGGTTCAGTCTGAGGGGTTATCCCTACCCCATCTCCATATTTACCTTTTTCCATGGTTTCTTCCCTTCTTTTGTTCCATACACCGGATGTCTCTTTGCCCTGCTGTGATATTGATCCTGCTGAGATTCCATATAGATCTAATCTCAGCTGCTGCACCTTGCTGCCGCTCCCTTTCATTACTTAAAGTCACTCTTTACTCTCCCATGTGCCAGTTATAGTTCTTCTATGCTAACCTCCCAGGAGAAGTTGTTTTGTGGAAGCTGTGGAGTTCCGTTTGTTGTTATTTTCCCGCTTGTTTGTCTCTTTCCCATTATAGTAGTAAGACTAGTGTCTTGTTGCCCAGCTCACTAGCCAGGGCTAGCCCATGGTCAGCCAAGGCGATGCATGTGACCACGCATGGGGGAAAATCCCGTCTAGGGACAATAGGGAATGCAGGCTTCAGTCTGAGGGGTCATCCCTACCCCATCTCCATATTTACCTTTTTCCCTGGTTTCTTTCCTTTTTTTGCGCCACACACCAGGCGTCTCTTCGCCCTGTCGTAACACCTAGCCACGGTTTTTCACTGGAGAAAAATGGAGGACCTCAACTAGACTAACAATCGTCACCGGCTCAGTGGTTGGTGATGATATATATGGATCGGTATACCCCTTTAACTGAAGAATAAGCAAAAAGATCTTAAAAATTCGAAGCTGCGCACCCAGAGCTCTTCATATAAAGTCAGGGAGCTTGTGCCTTCTGTATAATTGGATCCATTCTGTAGCGCTATTTTTATGAATTTTTCATGTTCTCTCCATTCCACTTTAGAAGGATAATTCCCATCCCCGGGAATATAATGGATGGAGACACATTTTTCTCTGTAATGTTACAACAATAAGATACAAAGTAGCGATGATTCATCCTCATAGACTATCCCTTTCTTCCTCGTTACCTGACCTCCCAGGGTCACTGAACGCTACTGTGTGGATGATTGTGTAAGTGGCTATTATTATCATCCCATAAAGGACGTTAAAAAAAAACAAAAAAAACACAAAAGTCCGGGAAAAAAAAAAGATACAAACTCAAGAATAGTAAAAAATATTTTGCATTCTCGTTTTGTTATCTAAGGTAACAGTTTTAAAAGGTTCGGCAAATCTGAGAATATGGTTTGGTGGAGCTTTTTAGGTTGGGTGAAATGGCAAAAGTACGATGCAAAATTCTGGTCCATAAAGCTGGAATTCTGCATATAAAAAGCAGGACCGCACCGCCAGAGTGGAGAAATGGAGCTCAGCACCAGCCTGTACACTAGTGTAAGATATGTCAGGTCACTCCGTCAGTATATGTTTATAGTGCGCTGGGGACCTTGCGTTTAATTGCAACCCTTCAGCCTCCATCGCCGGTCTGCTTGACAGACTGATCAATAGGAGGCATTGATCACCTTAAAGAGGGTCTGTCACTAGATTTTACAGTAGAAACTGCATGCACTATTGAATATTTCTCTAAGACCTTATGAGACTGGTGTACGTACTATGAAAATTAATGTCACAATGACTGTTTAATACTTTAAACACAATCTCGGCCTACCAGGCCTAATTGCCATTTCCTCAATGCGCCTCCTTCCTGCTGCTGCAGAATGTCTCCTCTCAGTCTCCCTCCTCCATCCTGCTCAATCCCTACCCACACCGCATGAGTGACAGCTTCTAAGTGTGCCTCCTCTCTGCTGCAGCTGTAACTCTTCCCACCAAACCTGGATGACATCTCCTCAATGTCCTTCCTCCCTGCTGCTGCTGAATGCCTGCCTTGCCTGATTATAGCTCTCTACCCACCCAGCATGATTGACAGTTTCTTAGTGTGCTTCCTCTCTGCTGCAGCTGTAACTCTTCCCACCAAACCAGGATGACATCTACTCAATTTTCTTCCTCCCTGCTGCTGCTGAATGCCTGCCTTGCCTGATTATAGCTCTCTACCCACCCAGCATGATTGACAGTTTCTTAGTGTGCTTCCTCTCTGCTGCTGCTGAATGCCTGCCTAGCCTGATTATAGCTCTCTTCCCACCCAGTATGATTGACAGTTTCTTAGTGTGCTTCCTCCCTGCTGCTGCTGAATGCCTGCCTAGCCTGATTATAGCTCTCTTCCCACCCAGTATGATTGACAGTTTCTTAGTGTGCTTCCTCTCTGCTGCTGCTGAATGCCTGCCTAGCCTGATTATAGCTCTCTTCCCACCCAGTATGATTGACAGTTTCTTAGTGTGCTTCCTCCCTGCTGCTGCTGAATGCCTGCCTTGCCTGATTATATCTCTCTACCCACCCAGCATGATTGACAGTTTCTTAGTGTGCTTCCTCCCTGCTGCTGCTGAATGCCTGCCTTGCCTGATTATATCTCTCTACCCACCCAGCATGATTGACAGTTTCTTAGTGTGCTTCCTCCCTGCTGCTGCTGAATGCCTGCCTTGCCTGATTATATCTCTCTACCCACCCAGTATGATTGACAGTTTCTTAGTGTGTTTCCTCTCTGCTGCAGCTGTAACTCTTCCCTACAAACCTGGGTGACATCTACTCAATGTCCTTCCTCCCTGCTGCTGCTGAACATTTTTCTGTCCAGCATGTATGATAGCTCATCCGTCTTCCTCATTACTGCTGTGGATGAAATTCTGCCCACGTAGCTTGGATGATGGTTCCTCAATGTCTGCCCACCCTGCTGCTGAATCCCAACCCACCCAGCATTATCAACATTCCCACAGTGTCCCTGCTTCCTGCTGCTGCTGAAGTCTAAGAGGCACTTTGCACACTACGACATCGCAAGCCGGTGTTGCGATGCCGAGCGCGATAGTCCCCGCCCCCGTCGCAGGTGCGATATCTTGTGATAGCTGGCGTAGCGAACATTATCGCTATGGCAGCTTCACATGCACTCACCTGCCCTGCGACGTCGCTCTGGCCGGTGAACCACCTCCTTATTAAGGGGGCGGGTCGTGCGGCGTCACTGCGACGTCACACGGCAGGCAGCCAATAGGAGCGGAGGAGCGGAGATGAGTGGGACGTAAACATCCCGCCCACCTCCTTCCTTCCGCATAGCTGGCGTGAGCCGCAGGACGCAGGTAGGAGATGTTCCTCGCTCCTGCGGCTTCTCATACAGCGATGTGTGCTGCCGCAGGAACGAGGAACAACATCGTAACATCGGTATTTCCCAATTAATGGAAATGACCGAGGCTACACCGATGATATGATTACGACGCTTTTGCGTTCGTTAATCGTATCATAAAGGATTTACACACTACGATGTTGACAGCGACGCCGGATGTGCGTCACTTTCAATTTGACCCCACCGACATCGCACCTGCGATGTCGTAGTGTGCAAAGTGCCCCTAATACTGCTGAGTAGAAGCTGCAGATGTTAAGCCCGCTTTACACGCTGCAATGTATCTTACGATGTGTCGGCGGGGTCACGTCCGGCATCGTAAGGTACATTGTAGTGTGTGACAGGTACGTGCGATTGCGATTGAACGGTAAAACGTTCATCGCATACACGTCGTTCATTCCTCATGAATTGTACGTCAGGTTGTTCATCGTACCCGGGGTAGCGCACATCGCAGCGTGTGACACCCCGGGAATGATGAACACAGCTTACCTGTGTCCCGCGGCTCCCGGCCAGCAATGCGGAAGGAAAGAGGTGGGCGGGATGTTTATGTCCCGCTCATCTCCGCCCCTCCGCTTCTATTGGCCGGCTGCCGTGTGACGTCGATGTGATGCCAAACGTCCCTCCCACTCCAGTAAGTGGATGTTCGCCGCCCACATTGAGGTCGTATGGACGGGTAAGTACGTGTGACGGGGTTAATCGTATGTGCGGCACATTCAACAAATTGAACGTACGATGGGGGCGGTTACGATCGCATACGATATCGTATGCGAAATTGTAACATGTAAAGCAGGCTTTAGGCTGTGAGGGAAGAGATGGAATAGCTGTCAGTCAAGCTGTGTGGGAGGAGACTGAATACATCAGACTCTCAATCCTCAGATGGACTCATAAAATGCTCATTTTAATATTATAGATTATACAGTCCTTCTAATATGGATTGTTACAGTAAGTACACTAGTCTCATCAGGTCTAAAAAAAACATACAAACCCAAACTGCACTTATGGAAACAGTCATTCTGATATGGATTGTCACGGTAAGTACACCAGTCTCATCAGGTCTAAAAAAAACATACAAACCCCAACTGCACTTATGGAAACAGTCATTCTGATATGGATTGTCACGGTAAGTACACCATTCTCATCAGGTCTAAAAAAAACATACAAACCCCAACTGCACTTATGGAAACAGTCATTCTGATATGGATCGTCACAGTAAGTACACTAGTCTCATCAGGTCTAAAAAAATTCATGCAAACCCCAACTGCAATTATGGGAACAGTCATTCTGATATGGATCGTCACAGTAAGTACACTAGTCTCATCAGGTCTAAAAAAATTCATGCAAACCCCAACTGCACTTATGGAAACAGTCATTCTGATATGGATTGTCACGGTAAGTACACCATTCTCATCAGGTCTAAAAAAAACATACAAACCCCAACTGCACTTATGGAAACAGTCATTCTGATATGGATCGTCACAGTAAGTACACTAGTCTCATCAGGTCTAAAAAAATTCATGCAAACCCCAACTGCACTTATGGGAACAGTCATTCTGATATGGATCGTCACAGTAAGTACACTAGTCTCATCAGGTCTAAAAAAATTAATGCAAACCCCAACTGCACTTATGGAAACAGTCATTCTGATATGGATTGTCACAGTAAGTACACTAGTCTCATCAGGTCTAAAAAAATTCATGCAAACCCCAACTGCACTTATGGGAACAGTCATTCTGATATGGATCGTCACAGTAAGTACACTAGTCTCATCAGGTCTAAAAAAATTCATGCAAACCCCAACTGCACTTATGGGAACAGTCATTCTGATATGGATCGTCACAGTAAGTACACTAGTCTCATCAGGTCTAAAAAAAACATACAAACCCCAACTGCACTTATGGGAACAGTCATTCTGATATGGATCGTCACAGTAAGTACACTAGTCTTATCAGGTCTAAAAAAAAAATCATGCAAACCCCCAACTGCACTTATGGATACAGTCATTCTGATATGGATCGTCACAGTAAGTACACTAGTCTCATCAGGTCTAAAAAAATTAATGCAAACCCCAACTGCACTTATGGAAACAGTCATTCTGATATGGATTGTCACAGTAAGTACACTAGTCTCATCAGGTCTAAAAAAATTAATGCAAACCCCAACTGCACTTATGGAAACAGTCATTCTGATATGGATTGTCACAGTAAGTACACTAGTCTCATCAGGTCTAAAAAAAAAATCATGCAAAGCCCAACTGCACTTGATTGATTCACCTGGAGATGTACAAATGTGTGGTTATATTTACCCTGTAATGTCCCCAGCCACAGAACGTGGTTTAGATCCACGTGGTACCGCTGGCAGCATAATTTCTATGATTAATTATTACTGGAATTCATTAAATCGAAGCACTCTAAACCATAAACGTTTGCATTAAAATATTTCCCAGTAGCTTTTTATTTTTTACTACTAAAAAGTTGTAAAAACTTACTAATTTTCCAGTCTTTAGGACTATTAGTATTTTTTTTTGTAGCCACACAGCAAAAATAAGGATAATTGAAAAATAAGGACCAGGGAAAAAAAACAGCATAGATGTTCCTCCTATAAATAGGACAGGAGACACTTCCTCTGAGAAAGAACGAGACAGTGAGGTTCCGTCTATGAAGAGAACAGATCATAAAGGCTCCACACATGAATAATAGAGGACAAAGAGGCTCCATCAATGAGAATACGGCAGAGAGGCTCCAGAAAGAGGGGAAAAGGACAAGGAAGCTCCATCCATGTGGAAAAAAGGACAGATAGACTCCACTTTTGAGTATAAAAGTGTAAAGAAGCTCCACCCATGAGGAGAACAGAACAGCAAGGCTCAACCAATGTAGAGAGCAGGGAAGAAAGGCTCCACCCATGAGGAGAACAGAGAAGAGAAACTCCACCCATATGAAAAAAGAACAGAGAGGCTTCACTCACAAGAACACGATGGAGAGGCTCTAACCATATGGAGAAAGGGCAGAGAGGCTCCACTTATTAGTAAAAAAGGACATAGAAGCTCCATGCATGCAAAGAAAAGAGCAGAGAGGATTCACTGATGAGGAAACAAGGACAAGGAAGCTCCAACTATGTGAAGAATGAGCAGAGACACTCCACTTATGAGTAAATCAGTGTAGAGAAGTTCCACTCATGAGGAGAACAGGACAGCAAGGCTCCACTGATGTAGAGAGCAGGGCAGAAAGGCTCCACCCATGAGAACAGAGAAGACAGACTCCACTGATTTGAAAAACAGGACAGAGAGGCTCAACTCACAAGGATAACACAATAGAGAGGCTCCACCCATATGGAGAAAGGGCAGAGAGGCTCCACTGATTAGTAAAACACAGCATAGAAACTCCACCCATGCAAAGAAAACAGCAGAGAGGCTTCACTGTTGTGAATTTCATCCGAGTGGGTGCTGGTGTGGAGCTCCCTCTCGTGGCCAGGAATGGTAATGAAGCTGAGTTTGAATCTATGTTTCAGACAGGTGATGGAATTAATTGGGAATCCAGGAAGTCCTAGTGCAGATCAGCCTAGTTAATTTAGGAGAGCATTTTGTGCCTGGCGGTTGCCGGTGATAAATGTTCCTGCCTGCTTCTGAAGATGGCTGGGAGTATTCCCTTCTGTTTTTCCCATTTATTTGGTGCCTGAATTTACTCCAGATAAGTTTACTGTTTCTGTGCTTAATTGCTGGATTTGCACTTGAGTGATTCTGCATTTTCCATTTGGTTCTGTGTTTGGTTTCTTGTATGTGAGAATCTGTCTTTCTGCTTTTGTGAGCAGAGCAGTTCCTCCAGAAAGAAAAGGTACTTGCTACCTGTTCATCTTTGGAGTATTTGCAATTTAGAATATTATTTGTTATTATTATCTGCAGTTCTGTTTAAAGTGTCTAGCACAAGAGTACCTGATATAGTGTGGGAGAGACCGTGTGGTCGCAGATCTTTTAGCTATCAGGAGCTTGGTATTTTTTGCAGGGATTTTTGCTGGCTGCAATAATTTTTCTGTCCTGTCCTGTTTGCTGATCTATATTTTCTATCTGTGTATTGTGTTTTCTTACATCACCGTTGTTACATGTTGGGGGCTTCCTATTTCTTTGGGGACTGCTCTGAGGCAAGTTAGGATTCCTCATTTCTATCTTTGAGGTGTAGCAAGTTTCTCAGGCAGTGACGAGGTGTCTAGGTGTGTTAGGATCATCCCACTGCTAATTCTAGTGTTGTCTAATAGATAGGGGATTGCGGTCAGCTCAGTTTCCAACTACTCTTGTGGTTTTGTTTTTTCCTTATTAATGAGATTTTTCGTGTTCGCCTACGGTTACCAGATCATAACACTTCACTCAAGAGGAGAAAAGGACAGGGAAGCGTCAGCCAGGTGGAGAAAGGGCAGAGAGACTCCACTTATGAGTAAAACAGTGTGTACCACCCCTGCAGCAGTCGGACTGCTCGGATCCGGGGTTGCTGTGGCTCGAGGGTCTCCGGACCCGGGGGCTTGCGGCCACTCGAAAATAAAAGGGAGGCTATTTACAGGGGATAAGAGTTTGTGACGCCACCCGTGGTTCGCGGTAAGGGGAGTACCGCTGCTGCCAATGGGAGTACCCGTGGGAGATGGAGTGGGGCAGCCAGATGATGTTCCCTCCATGGGTAGGGGAGGCCCCAGGACTCCGGATAGTGGAGATGATGGGGAACGTGGTGCAGGCTATGCGGGCTGGCTGGACACAGGGGAGGGCAGCGTATTCACTCAGGCCGTGTTGGTGTTGATGTGACTATTAAGCAGACTCTGATACAGGAGTAAACCAAATCTCTGGGTGCCACTGCCACTCTGGGGAGCATGTCCGAGAAACCATCCCTGTTGGTATTGCTAGTGGTCCGAAGCCTGCCTCCCTGCACTTGTATTAGATATTCTGATTGACCCCTCGGCCTGATGCTGTCGGGGTCCCGATCCCGACTGCTAGTTAGAGGAGCTGTGCTTTCGATGGCTGACACTTGGGATTTTAGTGGGCCGCATAAGCTGGAAAGCCCTATCCCCCTCGTTGTGTTGGTGCCTTCGATCTCTGAGCTCTTGGGAAAAGTTCATAAAAAGACTGTCCTCCACAGGTGAATTATCAGGTTGCGTGAAGCTACTCCCTGATCTAGGGTCCAGTACCTTGCCGTGCTCGGTCCTGGTTCAGTTACTAGGTACTCCGGTGCCAACCGTTCTCCCAAAACTAAGTCTGGGCAGTCTTCTCCAATACCCTGCGACAAGGTCTCTGACTCCTCCAGTCCCAGACCACCGTCTGCGACTTAGCCAATGACTCTCAGGGAGCTACAACTCCCTCAGCTCCTAACTCTCTGAGGGTTACTACTGAACTGACTATGTCCCTCTCACCAGTCTGCCTGACCCCTAGGTGGGCAGCCCTATTCCAGCTAGACAACCCACTGGTGTGCCTGACAGGGTGTGGTGTGAGGTGTGGCTAGGATTTGGGTGCTGATGGCAGCAATACCAATGGTTAAGATCCCAGAACCATGGCGGGTGAGTTCTGCACCTTAAGGGTAGGGGTACAGTTCCCTGTGACACCCTGAGTAGGTCAAGGACGTCACAAAAGCTCCACTCATGAGGAGAACAGAACAGCAAGGCTCCACTCATGTAGAAAGCAGGGAAAAAAAGGTTCCTTCCATGTAGAGAGCAGAACAGAAAGGCTCCACCCATGAGGAGAACAGAGAAGAGAAACTACACACATGGGAAAAAAAGGACAGAGAGACTCCACTCACAAGGAAACATTGATAGAAAGGCTCCACCCATATGAAGAAAAGGCAAAGAGGCTTCAATTATTAGTAAAAAAGGCATAGAAGCTCCACCCATGCAAAGAAAAGAGCAGAGAGGCTCCACCCATGAGGAGAACAGGAAAGAAAAAGCTCCATCCATGTGACCAACAGATTACAGAGACCACATTTATGAGGAGATCAAACCAGAAAGGTTCCACACATGACAGGGACATGGTAGTGATGTTCCAACTATGAAGAAAACAAAGCAAGGCTATCTACAGTTAGGTCCAGAAATATTTGGACAGTGA
The DNA here is from genome assembly GCF_048569485.1 of Anomaloglossus baeobatrachus. Taxonomy (NCBI): domain Eukaryota; kingdom Metazoa; phylum Chordata; class Amphibia; order Anura; family Aromobatidae; genus Anomaloglossus; species Anomaloglossus baeobatrachus. The sequence goes on from NC_134353.1 coordinate 939,161,484, forward strand.
CACAATTTTCGCGAGTTGGGCTCTGCATGCCACCACATTGGATTTGAAATGAATCCTCTACAACAGAATTCAAGTGCAGATTGTAACGTTTAATTTGAAGGTTTGAACAAAAATATCTGATAGAAATTGTAGGAATTGTTCACATTTCTTTACAAACACTCCACATTTTAGGAGGTCAAAAGTAATTGGACAAATAAACGAAACCCAAACAAAATATTTTTATTTTCAATATTTTGTTGCGAATCCTTTGGAGGCAATCACTGCCTTAAGTCTGGAACCCATGGACATCACCAAACGCTGGGTTTCCTCCTTCTTAATGCTTTGCTAGGCCTTTACAGCCGCAGCCTTCAGGTCTTGCTTGTTTGTGGGTCTTTCCGTCTTAAGTCTGGATTTGAGCAAGTGAAATGCATGCTCAATTGGGTTAAGATCTGGTGATTGACTTGGCCATTGCAGAATGTTCCACTCTTTAGCACTCATGAACTCCTGGGTAGCTGTGACCCAGTGCCATTGAAAGCCATGCATGCCCATGCCATCACGTTGCCTCCACCATGTTTTACAGAGGATGTGTTGTGCCTTGGATCATGTGCCGTTCCCTTTCTTCTCCAAACTTTTTTCTTCCCATCATTCTGGTACAGGTTGATCTTTGTCTCATCTGTCCATAGAATACTTTTCCAGAACTGAGCTGGCTTCATGAGGTGTTTTTCAGCAAATGTAACTCTGGCCTGTCTATTTTTGGAATTGATGAATGGTTTGTATCTAGATGTGAACCCTTTGTATTTACTTTCATGGAGTCTTCTCTTTACTGTTGACTTAGAGACAGATACACCTACTTCACTGAGAGTGTTCTGGACTTCAGTTGATGTTGTGAACGGGTTCTTCTTCACCAAAGAAAGAATGCGGCGATCATCCACCACTGTTGTCATCCGTGGACGCCCAGGCCTTTTTGAGTTCCCAAGCTCACCAGTCAATTCCTTTTTTCTCAGAATGTACCCGACTGTTGATTTTGCTACTCCAAGCATGTCTGCTATCTCTCTGATGGATTTTTTCTTTTTTTTTCAGCCTCAGGATGTTCTGCTTCACCTCAATTGAGAGTTCCTTAGACCGCATGTTGTCTGGTCACAGCAACAGCTTCCAAATGCAAAACCACACACCTGTAATCAACCCCAGACCTTTTAACTACTTCATTGATTACAGGTTAATGAGGGAGATGCCTTCAGAGTTAATTGCAACCCTTAGAGTCCCTTGTCCAATTACTTTTGGTCCCTTGAAAAAGAGGAGGCTATGCATTACAGAGCTATGATTCCTAAACCCTTTCTCCGATTTGGATGTGAAAACTCTCATATTGCAGCTGGGAGTGTGCACTTTCAGCCCATATTATATATATAATTGTATTTCTGAACATGTTTTTGTAAACAGCTAAAATAACAAAACTTGTGTCACTGTCCAAATATTTCTGGACCTAACTGTACCTAGTAAGTCAACAGAGCACAGAGTCACCATAGATGAACAGAACAGGGTAGAGTGTCCACCAAAAGGAATATGGCATTGAGGCTCCACCTATGAGGAGAACAAGGCAGTGAGACTCTGCCCATGAGGAGGATAAGGCAGTGAGACTCCACCCATGAGGAGTACAATGCAAAGATGCCCCACCTTTGAATAAAAGAAGCCCTCACAGATACAGGCTGTAAGAAGCATACAAGATGTTTTTTTGGTTATGCTGCTAGTGACCCTTATAGTGGGAAAACCCCTTTAAACATGGTAATTTCCAGTGATCCCTTTAAAGAAGCCAGACTCCACTGATCCCTTTAAAGAAGCCAGACTTTTATATTTTTGCAATATCTTTTTTGCTACAAAAGTATATATTGTCCAAGAAGCTGCAAACACAGAAATAGCACCGTTCCTTACATGACTAAAGAGCAGAATCAATCTATTGACGTTTTCCTCCTGCTGGCGCTGACCTGGACAGTGTTCAATGCGACTTCAGCTATAATGCATTGCCCTATTGAGTAACGACTTGTTTTGCATTTGCAGCTTTAGGCTGGGAAAAGAAAGCAATAAAATAAATGAAGCTTCAGTGGTAAATCCGAACGGTCAGGACAAGAAATGTACTCTACAGTGCATGAAACATCTCTAAGCAAGAAATGTTTGTGTCTCACTTCCATACTGGATCTCATTAAAAGCAGAACTACATCGGTCACCACCGCTTAATTAAATCATTGGCAAAAAATGTACTAAGAGACCTATGCCTCGTAATGCATCTTCATATTTCATTACAGTGGGTTGTGGACTTGAATAGAGATGAGTGAACTTGTTCCATAAAGGTTCGCCAATCTCAAATTCGGTACGATCCTTGGCCGGAGCTGCTCGGGTTCGGCAATCCGAACACTTGTGCTGCAATGTAGGGAACGTTCTGTGCCACAAATCGGCATTTCATCATCTAGTGATAGCTAATTGCAATTTGTGCATCTAAATAGGGCCACATCTGTGTTCCATCTTGTCTGTAATGGGAGGGTTCTCAGAGCAAGAGGCCTACTCCTGTCACTCATCTACCTCTTGATTTGAAAGCTGTTAATGCTGGGCCAGATCCTGTGTAGTGCATGGCCCATATCTGACTGCCTCGCTAAGACACTATGGGTACTGTGGGGCAATTGATGCTGCTGTCTACCTCTATTTTTTTGGAAATGTGGGGAGTCCAAGATGAGTCTTCAAATTTTATCTTGTCTGTAATGACAAGGTTCTCAGAGCAATAGGCCTTTTCCTGCAAGTCATCCAGCTCTTGATTTGAAAGCTGTAAATGCTGGGCCAGACGCTGTGTGGTGCATGGTCCATACCTAACTGCAGCACTCTGACACTATGGGAACTGTGGGCCAATTGATACCACTGTCCTGCTGTCTGACTCAGATTTTTGGAAATTTGGAGAGTCCAAGATGGGTTTCCAAGTTATATCTAGTCTGTAGAGGCATGGTTCTCAGAGCAAGAGACCTACTCCTGTCACTCTTTCACCTCTTGATTTGAAAGCTATAAATACTGGGCCAGACCCTGTGTTGTGCATGACTCATACCTGACTGCAACGCTAAGACACTATGGGTATAGTGGGGAAATTCATGCCACTGTCCTGCTGTCTGCCTCTAATTTTTGGAACTGTGGAGAGTCCAAGATGGGTCTCCAAGTTATATCCAGTCTGTAAAGGCAGGGTTCTCAGAGCAAGAGGCCTACTCCTGTCACTCATTCACCTCTTGATTTGAAAGCTGTAAATACTGGGCCAGACCCTGTGTGTTCCATGGTCCATACCTGACTACAGCGCTAAGACACTATGGGTACTGTGGGGAAATTGATGTCACTGTCCTGCTGTCTGCCTCTAATTTTTAGAAATGTGGATACTCCAAGATGAGTCTCCAAGCTATATCTTGTCTATAATGGCAGGGTTCTCAGAGCAAGAGCCCTACTCCTGTGACTCATCCACCTTTTGATCTGAAAGCTGTAAATGCTGGGCCAGACATTGTGTGGTGCATGGCCCATACCTAACTGCAGTGCTATGACAATATGGGAACTGTGGGCCAATTGATGCCACTGTCCTGCTCTCTGACTCTAATTTTTGGAAATTTGGAGAGTCCAAGATGGGTCTCCTAGTTATATCTAGTCTGTAAAGGCAGGGTTCTCGGAGCAAGAGGCCTACTCTTGTCACCCATCCATCTCTTGATTAGAAAGCTATAAATACTGGGCCAGACCCTGTGTGGTGCATGGCCCATAAATGACTGCAGCGCTAAGACACTATGGGTACTGTGGGCCAATTGATGCCACTGTTCCGCTGTTTGCCTCAAATTTTGGAAATGTGGAATGTCCAAGATGGGTCTCCAAGTTTTGTCTTGTTTGAAGTGGCAGGGATCTCAGAGCAACAGGCCTATTCCTGCCACTCATCAAATATTTCTTATGTTAATAGTCTAGGAAGTTAATGGCTGTGCTGCAACAGTGTGGCTGGACTGAAAAACAGTTTAAGCTCTATTGGTAGCTTTTGAAGCCCCCTAAAAGGTGTTGTCTATGCCTTTTCTTTTGCCTCCCATTGAATTCAATGGGTTTGGCTAGGTTCGTCGAACACAGGCGACCTTGGTGAATCCAAACCGAATCGAGCCTCGGCCAGTTTGCTCATATCTAGACTTGAACTTTTGTATACCACACTGGGTTTAATAAATTCACCCATATTTTTAAAAATGTATAGGAAAACTATATGTAGACCTCTAAAGTGTTTACCAGAAATAAGAGGAAACTTTTGGTGCATGCCCATTTTAGATTATATGCTCCTGTTAATTAATTTCTAAAAAATTGGTAGCTTTGCGGGTGGAGAAGGGTCTAGAAGCTGACAGGTGTCAGATTTGCTTTCATTTATTCCAAAAATTCAGCATAGATTTCAGTTTTCTGTACTTGGACAATCATAATAATAAAAAAATAGTGCAGCAGAAAGTAGAAGCCTCGGACCGTAGACCACTGCTACTCTCTTCCACAATCTTCTATCCCATTTTCCATTTAATTGCCACCTTTCCTGAGTATACTCCCATCTTATGTACATTGATCACCACCATGGAAGATTCCTCTCAAGGTGTAAATATAAATGAAAAAAAGCATTCTGATTCAAAGAATATGAATAATGCCTTGTAGGTTTTCCTGGGAGATCCTCATGGGCGGATCAGGGGTGGAGCTAAAACAAAATGAAACCTGAGCTCTTATTGGTTTCATTGGATAACAAGATTGGTTTATTTATTACAAAATGTTGGGTTTTTTTTTAAATAATTTCTGAGTTCATAGAGTAGGAGGAACTGAGTTCAGACTGCTCCTCTTCAGTTCAGACAAAGCATTAATTTGAAGAGCGCGAGTGTAATACTTCTTTTCTCCATTTGTGGCACTGCGGGGAAATTTAACACTAAAGGGTGCTTTACACGCTGCGATATCTGTAACGATATATCGTCGGGGTCACGTCGTTAGTGACGCACATCCGGCGCCGTTATGGACATCGCAGCGTGTGACACCGATGGGCGTCACTGGTCTTGGTCTGACGCCTCCTCTCTTCCATTCATTGCCGTTCTCCTTGCAGCTCCATGTGGATGATGTCATTCACACAGATTCCACCATTGTGCTTCAACGCAGGCGCACTTTGATCTGCCCTGCTGAGGACAGATCAAAGTACTGTAATGTACTGTAAAGCAATGTAATGTGCAGACAGAGGAAAAGGTCAAAGACCGCCCGCGCATGCGCACTACAATATTTTGACCTGCCCTCGTCAGGGAAGAAACAAGCACAGAAGCGCAATGGCGGCCTCTGTGTGGATGACGTAGGACGTGTGAGAAGAAGGGCTGCGTTTGCCAGAAGAGAGGAGGCACTGGACCAAGAACAGTGATGCTCATTGGACCGGACTGTCCACTAGGTATTATAAAGGTATTTTTAATGTTATGCACAGGGCTCTTATATACAGAATTCTGGAATGCTGTACATAAGGGCTCACTGGTGGTGGCCGCAGCTTATAGGGGAAAAAGGGGTTCCCTTTAATCTCAAACTAAACTGAAGCCACTCCTCCTAAATAGATTTCTAATCAATAGGGTACAAAATTGACCTTAGGCACGATTGGTGCCAAGATACTGTAATTTGGCTAAAAGGAAAAGGACAGCATGGATAAGTGCATAGATGACACAGTTCACAGGGAAATCACTGAATTATATGGCCGGTAGGAGGAGCCATGTACAGTCCATTCCCGCCCATAGGACTACAAGCCAATAAATTTTTTCTATCGTATGTGGTGGTGATATAAGGGCAGATTTATAATTAAAAAAAGGACAGGTGCACTCTGTAATGCTAAAGAATGCAATGAATGCAAAAATATAGATATGCATTACTGTTTAAGGAAATTTAGAAAAAAATGAGATATTTAGCATACAAACAAGGCCATTTTAATATCTGCCCAGTAGCCACGTCAAGGCATATCTTGTTACTGGGAACCTACACTAAACTGAAGCCTCTCTCTGGTTTACAAACCTCAATGTGAATGGAGAAGCAGGAACCTGCTACTGAAGAATAGCCAGTAGCAGATTTCTTCATGCCAATTCACATTGAGGTTTGCAACCCAGAGAGAGGCTTCAGTTTAGTGTAGGTTCCCAGTAACGAGATATGCCTTGACGTGGCCACTGGGCAGATATTAAAATGGCCATTTTTAAATGCTAAATATCTACATTTTTCGTAGATTTTATGAAGCAGTAATGCATATCTATATTCTTGCATTCATTGTTTGCATTTGTTAGCATTTCAGAGTGCAACAGTCCTTTTTTTATGATATGTCATGTTCAGTTTTGCACCTGTTCAGACTGCATTTTGGGAGTGACGTCAGTCTTTTTTGTCTAGATAAGGGCAGATTTAGACATCTGTTAAGAAGAAAGAAGTGGCGGCAATTTAGTCCGGAGAAACCTGATGACAGATTCCCTTTAATTATTCATTGCGGGACAACATAGATAATTCCATTAGAGAATTGAAGTCGAGCGGCCGGGAAAAAGGGGAATACCTGTAAAATCACAATGTAATAATTAGTCTGAGGGGAGAGGAGACACGCGGCCTCTGCCCTGCAGACGTCGGCAGATACACGGCCGACTGATGATTATATCCAGCTCAGGACATGATCCACTATAAATGTTTTATCGGTTTCCTCTATTTTTAGACTCCGGCGGCTCCACTTTCACTGCCGGCTTTCTGGTGTGGCAATGGATTCCGATTATTCTTTTTCCCAAGTAGTTTGCGTTTTAGAACATGTGCACTATGTGGCTGTATGTTGTGTGTTTCGGGCCAAAATCTTTTTGTTTTTGCATTTTAGCGTCTTATTTTCTAGAGCCGTACAAGGCGTTATTCACATAAAGTAGGGATTATGTCCGGAAGGGGTTAAGACTCCGATGTTGCGCGATGTTGCGCTATATGTCTAGAAGAGCTGAGGTCACTTTCTATATTACACAAGAGCTTGCAGGGGAGGATATAATGGCGTCCTCCTTCAGCAGGATACTATCAATAGCCGCAGTATAATAGGACCATAATTACCAGCTACATAATTCATGAGTCAATTACATCCTAATAACATAAAACATATTGCAAGAGACTTATATGCAAATTTAGATCTACCGCGCGCCACAGCCCGATATCATCTGGAAATGTCAGCTGTCGTTAGAAAATACACATTCTTACATCTGATGTCCTGCCTAAAATAATGACTATAACATTGATAAAAGGATTGTCCAGCTTGGAAAACCTATTTCCATACGTTATGTTTGGAGCTAATCAGGGGCATGTATAAAAATCATGGGGCCCCATAGCAGAAGTCGTAATTGACACCCCAACATATATATACAGTTGAAACCCTTAGTTTCCATCCACTCTCTATAAAGACACATCTGTAGGTTTTTCCCTCCGCTCTCTACACAGACACATCTGCAGGTTTTTCCCTCCGCTCTCTATACAGACACATCTGCAGGCTTTTCCCTCCTCTTTCTATAGACACATCTGCAGGTTTTTCTCTCCGCTCTCTATACAGACACATCTGCAGGTTTTTCCGTCCGCTCTCTATACAGACACATCAGCAGGTTTTTCCCTCCTCTCTCTATACGGACACATCTGCAGATTTTTCCCTCCGCTCTCTATACAGACACATCTGCAGGTTTTTCCCTCCGCTCTCTATACAGACACATCTGTAGGCTTTTCCCTCCACTCTCTATAAAGACACATCTGCAGGTTTTTCCCTCCGCTCTCTATGAAGACACATCTGCAGGTTTTTCCCTCCACTCTCTATAAAGACACATCTGTAGGTTTTTCCCTCCACTCTCTATACAGACACATCTGCAGGTTTTTCCCTCCGCTCTCTATACAGACACATCTGCAGGTTTTTCCCTCCGCTCTCTATAAAGACACATCTGTAGGTTTTTCCCTCCGCTCTCTACACAGACACATCTGCAGGTTTTTCCCTCCGCTCTTTATAAAGACACATCTGCAGGTTTTTCCCTCCTCTCTCTATACAGACACATCTGCAGGTTTTTCCCTCCGCTCTCTATGAAGACACATCTGCAGGTTTTTACCTCCACTCTCTATAAAGACACATCTGTAGGTTTTTCCCTCCACTCTCTATACAAACACATCTGCAGGTTTTTCCCTCCGCTCTCTATACAGACACATCTGCAGGTTTTTCCCTCCGCTCTCTATAAAGACACATCTGTAGGTTTTTCCCTCCGCTCTCTACACAGACACATCTGCAGGTTTTTCCCTCCGCTCTCTATACAGACACATCTGCAGGTTTTTCCCTCCGCTCTCTATACAGACACATCTGCAGGTTTTTCCTTCCACTCTCTATACAGACACATCTGCAGGTTTTTCCCTCCGCTCTCTATATAGACACATCTGCAGGTTTTTCCCTCCGCGCTCTATACAGACACATCTGCAGGTTTTTCCCTCCACTCTCTATAAAGACACATCTGTAGGTTTTTCCCTCCGCTCTCTATACAGACACATCTGTAGGTTTTTCCCTCCGCTCTCTATAAAGACACATCTGCAGGTTTTTCCCTCCTCTTTCTATAAAGACACATCTGCAGGTTTTTCTCTCTGCTCTCTATAAAGACACATCTGCAGGTTTTTCCCTCCGCTCTCTATACAGACACATCTGCAGGTTTTTCCCTCCTCTCTCTATACAGACACATCTGCAGGTTTTTCCCTCCGCTCTCTATACAGACACATCTGCAGGTTTTTCCCTCCGCTCTCTATACAGACACATCTGCAGGCTTTTCCCTCCACTCTCTATAAAGACACATCTGCAGGTTTTTCCCTCCGCTCTCTATATAGACACATCTGCAGGTTTTTCCCTCCGCTCTCTATGAAGACACATCTGCAGGTTTTTCCCTCCACTCTCTATAAAGACACATCTGTAGGTTTTTCCCTCCACTCTCTATACAGACACATCTGCAGGTTTTTCCCTCCGCTCTCTATACAGACACATCTGCAGGTTTTTCCCTCCGCTCTCTATAAAGACACATCTGTAGGTTTTTCCCTCCGCTCTCTACACAGACACATCTGCAGGTTTTTCCCTCCGCTCTCTATAAAGACACATCTGCAGGTTTTTCCCTCCTCTCTCTATAAAGACACATATGCAGGTTTTTCCCTCCGCTCTCTATACAGACACATCTGTAGGTTTTTCCCTCCGCTCTCTACACAGACACATCTGCAGTTTTTTCCTTCCGCTCTCTATACAGACACATCTGCAGGTGTTTCCCTCCGCTCTCTATAGAGACACATCTGCAGGTTTTTCCCTCTGCTCTCTATAGACACATCTGCAGGTGTTTCCCTCCGCTCTCTATACAGACACATCTGCAGGTTTTTCCCTCCGCTCTCTATAAAGACACATCTGTAGGTTTTTCCCTCCGCTCTCTACACAGACACATCTGCAGGTTTTTCCCTCCGCTCTCTATACAGACACATCTGCAGGTTTTTCCCTCCGCTCTCTATACAGACACATCTGCAGGTTTTTCCTTCCACTCTCTATACAGACACATCTGCAGGTTTTTCCCTCCGCTCTCTATATAGACACATCTGCAGGTTTTTCCCTCCGCGCTCTATACAGACACATCTGCAGGTTTTTCCCTCCACTCTCTATAAAGACACATCTGTAGGTTTTTCCCTCCGCTCTCTATACAGACACATCTGTAGGTTTTTCCCTCCGCTCTCTATAAAGACACATCTGCAGGTTTTTCCCTCCACTCTCTATACAGACACATCTGCAGGTTTTTCCCTCCGCTCTCTATACAGACACATCTGCAGGTTTTTCCCTCCGCTCTCTATAAAGACACATCTGTAGGTTTTTCCCTCCGCTCTCTACACAGACACATCTGCAGGTTTTTCCCTCCGCTCTCTATAAAGACACATCTGCAGGTTTTTCCCTCCTCTCTCTATAAAGACACATATGCAGGTTTTTCCCTCCGCTCTCTATACAGACACATCTGTAGGTTTTTCCCTCCGCTCTCTACACAGACACATCTGCAGGTTTTTCCCTCCGCTCTCTATACCGACACATCTGCAGGCTTTTCCCTCCACTCTCTATAAAGACACATCTGCAGGTTTTTCCCTCCGCTCTCTATATAGACACATCTGCAGGTTTTTCCCTCCGCTCTCTATGAAGACACATCTGCAGGTTTTTCCCTCCACTCTCTATAAAGACACATCTGTAGGTTTTTCCCTCCACTCTCTATACAGACACATCTGCAGGTTTTTCCCTCCGCTCTCTATACAGACACATCTGCAGGTTTTTCCCTCCGCTCTCTATAAAGACACATCTGTAGGTTTTTCCCTCCGCTCTCTACACAGACACATCTGCAGGTTTTTCCCTCCGCTCTCTATACAGAGACATCTGCAGATTTTTCCCTCCGCTCTCTATACAGACACATCTGCAGGTTTTTCCCTCCGCTCTCTATACAGACACATCTGCAGGTTTTTCCCTCCGCTCTCTATACAGACACATCTGCAGGTTTTTCCCTCCACTCTCTATAAAGACACATCTGCAGGTTTTTCCCTCCGCTCTCTATAAAGACACATCTGCAGGTTTTTCCCTCCTCTTTCTATAAAGACACATCTGCAGGTTTTTCTCTCCGCTCTCTATACAGACACATCTGCAGGTTTTTCCCTCCGCTCTCTATACAGACACATCTGCAGGTTTTTCCCTCCTCTCTCTATACAGACACATCTGCAGGTTTTTCCCTTCGCTCTCTATACAGACACATCTGCAGGTTTCTCCCTCCGCTCTCTATACAGACACATCTGCAGGCTTTTCCCTCCACTCTCTATAAAGACACATCTGCAGGTTTTCCCTCCGCTCTCTACACATCTGCAGGTTTTTCCCTCCGCTCTCTATGAAGACACATCTGCAGGTTTTTCCCTCCACTCTCTATAAAGACACATCTGTAGGTTTTTCCCTCCACTCTCTATACAGACACATCTGCAGGTTTTTCCCTCCGCTCTCTATATAGACACATCTGCAGGTTTTCCCCTCCGCTCTCTATAAAGACACATCTCTAGGTTTTTCCCTCCGCTCTCTACACAGACACATCTGCAGGTTTTTCCCTCCGCTCTCTATAAAGACACATCTGCAGGTTTTTCCCTCCTCTCTCTATAAAGACACATATGCAGGTTTTTCCCTCCGCTCTCTATACAGACACATCTGTAGGTTTTTCCCTCCGCTCTCTACACAGACACATCTGCAGTTTTTTCCCTCCGCTCTCTATACAGACACATCTGCAGGTTTTTCCCTCCTCTCTCTATACAGACACATCTGCAGGTTTTTCCCTCCGCTCTCTATAAATACACATCTGTAGGTTTTTCCCTCCGCTCTCTATACAGACACATCCGCAGGTTTTTCCCTCCGCTCTCTATAAAGACACATCTGCAGGTTTTTCTCACTATCTGACATAAAATCATAATAAACCTTTCCCATTTTCGGTCAATTAGGAAACAAAATTATTTCTATTTGCCAAAAGCCAGAATAATGAGAGAGAGAGAATGTTTTAAGGCATTTTTATTACTTTCTGCAAAGTCAAGTTTCCATACACTAAGAGTACTGTGCCTATAAAAAATATGGCACAGCCCATATGATGATGTCATGTCTTTGGAATCTTCTGATAGGTTTATTGGCAACATGTGAGTTAAGTAGAGACACCTGTGGATGTATTTTAATGCACACCTGAAACACACTGCTTCTCTGTGTAGCGTCATGGGAAAGTCAAAAGAAATCAGCCAAGATCTCAGGAAGAGAATTGTGGACTTGCACAAGTCTGGTTCATCCTTGGGTGCAAATTCCAGATACCTGAAGGTGCCTCGTTCATCGGTACAAACAATTTTACACAGGTACAAAACAAGATAGGAATGTCCATCCATCATACCGCTCAGGAAGGAGATGGGTTCTGTGTACCAGACATGAACGTGCTTTGGTCAGGCATGTGCATATCAACCCAAGAACAAAAGCAAAAGACCTTGTGAAGATGCTGGCGGAAGCTGGTAAGATTGTGTCATTATCCACAGGGAAGCGAGTTCTGTATCAACATGGGCTGAAAGGCCACTCTGCCAGGAAGAAGCCATTACTCCAAAAGAAACATAAAAAAGCCAGATTAATGTTTCCAAATGCACACAGGAACACAGACCTTAATTTTGGAGACATGTCCTATGGTCTGACAAAACTAAAATTGAACTGTTTGGCCATAATGACCATCATTACATTTGGTGGAAAAAGGTAGAAGCTTTAAATCTTAAGAACACCATCCCAACTGTCAGACACGAGGGCAGCAGCATCATGTTGTGGGATTATTTTGCTGCAGGAGGGACTGGTGCACTTCACAGAATAGATGGCATCATGAGGAAAGAAGATTTTGTGGCAATACTGAAGCAACATCTCAAGACATCAGTCAGGAACTAAAAGATTGGGCGGAAATGGGTCTTCCAAATGGACAAAGACCCAAAGCTACTGCCAAACTGGTTACAAAGTGGCTTAAGGAGAACAAAGTCAGTGTTTTGGAGTGGCCATCACAACGCCCTGATCTCAATCCTAGTAAAAATTTATGGGCAAAGCTGAAAAGGCCGGTGCAAGCGGCGACCTACAAACATGGCTCAGCTAAATGAGTTCTGTCAGGAGGAATGGGCCCAAATTCCACCAACTATTGTGAGAAGCTTGTGGAAGGATCCAAAACATTTCACCCAAGTCATTCAGTTTAAGAGCAATGGTACCAAATACTAATTAAATATGATACACCTGTACCACCCCGCGCTCGGCTGCAGCCGAGCTGCTCGGATCCGGGCTCGTTGGTGGGTGGCTCGAGCGCCTCCGGACCCGGGGTCACTTCGCTCTGAAAGGATGCTGGCACTACGTAAGGGTTAGATTTACGCCCGAGCCGTGGTTTTTAGTTAAGTTCGTGACGCCACCCACAGGTTGTGGTGAATGTAGACACCACCGCTGCTGTTTACTAGGCCCCGGGGACGGTGTTGCGCAGCCAGGTGTTGACCCCTCTGTGGGTAGGGGGTGATGGTCCCGGGGCCCAGTTGTGAGGGTGCGGACGGATTGGTGTGGTGCGGGGCAGTGCACGGCCCGAGGGCACAGTTGTACTCACTCTGACAGATACACTGGAGTCTCTGGTAAACCAAAAAGATGGTGGTCGGTGCCTGCAGCCGGCTGCATCTGGTCCCCCACCCGGTTTGGTGGTCCCCGCCTTTCTCCTGCACCTTGTTTTGTAGCTGAGGACTGCCTGCGCTTCAGCGACGAGAGTCCGCTCCCCGGCTGTGTGTGTGTCGGGAGAGCCCGTTTGCACGCAGACGCTGGCCTGTTGGATCTCTTTGCCTGAGCGGTGGCTTTCTATCCCCCTCGTTGGGCTGTTGTCTTCATTCGGGACTTAGTTGGGAAAGGACCTAAAGTCCAGACCTCAATCAGTGAATTAACTTAGTCCGGTAGATTAGGGACCTCGTTTCAGGGTCTAAGTACTCCCCTCTGTGTTCCGGTTTCCAGTTGGTTCCTCGGTTCGGTACCGGCGGGCCACTACCCTGTCCCGGTCCCTTACAGTTCCACTAGGCCGTCTTCCCGGCTCCTGCAGGCAGCGACCACCGTCTGCCTCCTAGCCAGAGGTGACTGGGCTTCGACCCAGACACCTGCTGTCAGTCTGCGGCAGACCTGGGCACAGGTCTGCCTCTGCACTTCAACTCCACCACTCAACTCCACTCACTGAACTAACAACTCAACTGATCTTCCAGACTAAACTGACAGTTTCCTGCCTCAGGCCCTCTGAACTCCTCGGTGGGCGTGCCAAGAGGAAGTAACGGTGCACCAAAGCAAAGACCACACCAGCGGTGCACCAAACCAAGGACCACACCAGCGGTGCAACAAACCAAGGACCACACCAATGGTGCACCGAAGTAAGGACCACACCAACGGTGCACCGAAGTATGGACCACACCATTGGTGCACCGAAGTAAGGACCACACCAACGGTGCACCGAAGTATGGACCACACCATTGGTGCACCGAAGTAAGGACCACACCAACGGTGCACCGAAGTATGGACCACACCAACGCTGCACTGAAGGAAAGACCACACCAAAGGTGCACCAAAGCAAAGACTACACCAACAGGGCACCTAAGCAAAGGCCACAGCAACGGTACACCGGAGCAAAGACCACACCAACGGTGCACCAACGCAAAGACCACACCAAAGGTACACCGAAGGACCACACCAACCTTGCACCAGAGCAAAAACCACACCAACAGCGCACCGGAGCAAAGATCACACCAACAGTGCATTTGTATGTTAAATAATAGCAGATTATTCTGCAAATATTTAAGAAGCACTGCAGTCATTTTTACCCTAAACTTGTGTAAATGTTAGTGTAGTGTAAGGTCTGTGATAATTCACTCACCGATCACTGTTCTCATGTGCCGGACTCCATAATGACTTCACATCCACAGCTTGTCTCTGCAGACTTCCCTCTTCTCTGATCTTCTGCAGCACATCTCAACATGATGCCCTGAAAAACAAGTGTCATTACAATGTTCCTGAAGAAAATTAAACACCAATGCTGTGCCTTAAATAAATAAGCCCTATGCTGTGCCCCCGAAAAAAATATTGCACTTCACTGTGCTCCCTGCAAAAACATATCACTCCAAACTATCCCTCTTAACGTACATGGCCTCCACACTATCCTCTCTTTATAAAATATTCCCACCACACCATCCCCACTTATATACTATGACTGTCACACTGCCCCCTAATAAACTAAAACACCACACTGTCCTCCCTTATAAACTATACCCACCACATCTTCCTCAGTTATGAACTATGATCTGCACACTGTCCTTACATCACGCTGCCCCTCCTCACAATGTCCCATGCATGCTGCCCCTCTCTATACTGAGCCTTCACACTGCCCCTCTCCATCCAGCCCCTTCTCCATCATGAGCCCCCAATGCCGACTGCCCCTTTTCCATAATGAGACAGCCACGCTGCCCCACTAATCATATTGAGACCACCATGCTACCTCACGCCTAATGCTGAGACCCCCACACACTACCCCAATTTTCATGCTGCATTTCCTACATTGATCCACCCCATACTGAGCCCACCCATTCTGCCCCCTCTGGATACTGAGTGCTCACACTGCCCCTCTACATATTGAACCCCATGTTGCCCCTTCTCCATAATGAGCTCCTAATGCTGCTCCACTCTCCTTATGGAGCCCCCACCATACTGAGTCTGTACACTTTTCCTCATCAATTTTGTCCCTTGCACTATCTCTCACTTTCTCGGGCCCCCTAACCTGCCAGGCCTGGTCACAATGGCAACCCCTGCGACCGCGGTAGTTAAGCCCCTGGCATTAGCCTTCCTCTTACCACCTCATCCTCAGTCTGCAGCATTAGCCTCTCCCTCATCCCCAGTCTGTAGCATTAGCCTCCCCCTCTCCACCTCATGCACAGTCTGCAGCATTAGCCTCCCCCTCTCCACCTCATGCACAGTCTGTAGCATTAGCCTCCCCCTCTCCACCTCATGCACAGTCTGCAGCATTAGCCTCTCCCTCATCCCCAGTCTGTAGCATTAGCCTCCCCCTCTCCACCTCATGCACAGTCTGCAGCATTAGCCTCTCCCTCATCCCCAGTCTGTAGCATTAGCCTCCCCCTCTCCACCTCATGCACAGTCTGCAGCATTAGCCTCTCCCTCATCCCCAGTCTGTAGCATTAGCCTCCCTCTCTCCACCTCATGCACAGTCTGCAGCATTAGCCTCTCCCTCATCCCCAGTCTGTAGCATTAGCCTCCCCCTCTCCACCTCATGCACAGTCTGTAGCATTAGCCCCCCCCTCTCCACCTCATGCACAGTCTGTAGCATTAGCCTCCCCCTCATCCCCAGTCTGTAGCATTAGCCTCCCCCTCTCCACCTCATCCCCAGTCTGTAGCATTAGCCCCCCCCTCTCCACCTCATGCACAGTCTGTAGCATTAGCCTCCCCCTCTCCACCTCATGCACAGTCTGTAGCATTAGCCCCCCCCTCTCCACCTCATGCACAGTCTGTAGCATTAGCCTCCCCCTCATCCCCAGTCTGTAGCATTAGCCTCCCTCTCTCCACCTCATGCACAGTCTGTAGCATTAGCCCCCCCCTCTCCACCTCATGCACAGTCTGTAGCATTAGCCTCCCCCTCATCCCCAGTCTGTAGCATTAGCCCCCCCCTCTCCACCTCATGCACAGTCTGTAGCATTAGACTCCCCCTCATCCCCAGTCTGTAGCATTAGCCTCCCCCTCTCCACCTCATGCACAGTCTGTAGCATTAGCCCCCCCTCTCCACCTCATGTACAGTCTGGAGCATTAGCCCCCCCCTCTCCACCTCATGCACAGTCTGCAGCATTAGCCTCTCCCTCATCCCCAGTCTGTAGCATTAGCCTCCCCCTCTCCACCTCATGCACAGTCTGTAGCATTAGCCCCCCCCTCTCCACCTCATGCACAGTCTGTAGCATTAGCCTCCCCCTCATCCCCAGTCTGTAGCATTAGCCTCCCTCTCTCCACCTCATGCACAGTCTGCAGCATTAGCCTCTCCCTCATCCCCAGTCTGTAGCATTAGCCTCCCCCTCTCCACCTCATGCACAGTCTGTAGCATTAGCCCCCCCCTCTCCACCTCATGCACAGTCTGTAGCATTAGCCTCCCCCTCATCCCCAGTCTGTAGCATTAGCCTCCCCCTCTCCACCTCATCCCCAGTCTGTAGCATTAGCCCCCCCCTCTCCACCTCATGCACAGTCTGTAGCATTAGACTCCCCCTCATCCCCAGTCTGTAGCATTAGCCTCCCCCTCTCCACCTCATGCACAGTCTGTAGCATTAGCCCCCCCTCTCCACCTCATGCACAGTCTGGAGCATTAGCCCCCCCCTCTCCACCTCATGCACAGTCTGCAGCATTAGCCTCTCCCTCATCCCCAGTCTGTAGCATTAGCCTCCCCCTCTCCACCTCATGCACAGTCTGTAGCATTAGCCCCCCCCCTCTCCACCTCATGCACAGTCTGTAGCATTAGCCTCCCCCTCATCCCCAGTCTGTAGCATTAGCCTCCCCCTCTCCACCACCTCATCCCCAGTCTGTAGCATTAGCCCCCCCCTCTCCACCTCATGCACAGTCTGTAGCATTAGACTCCCCCTCATCCCCAGTCTGTAGCATTAGCCTCCCCCTCTCCACCTCATCCCCAGTCTGTAGCATTAGCCCCCCCCTCTCCACCTCATGCACAGTCTGGAGCATTAGCCTCCCCCTCTCCACCTCATGCACAGTCTGCAGCATTAGCCTCTCCCTCATCCCCAGTCTGTAGCATTAGCCCCCCCCTCTCCACCTCATGCACAGTCTGGAGCATTAGCCTCCCCCTCTCCACCTCATGCACAGTCTGCAGCATTAGCCTCTCCCTCATCCCCAGTCTGTAGCATTAGCCTCCCCCTCTCCACCTCATGCACAGTCTGTAGCATTAGCCCCCCCCCCCTCTCCACCTCATGCACAGTCTGGAGCAGTAGCCCCCTCATCCCTAGTCTACTGTGTAGCATTACTCTACGCCTCCCCATCTCATGCCCAGTCTGTAGCATTAGCCCCCCCTCACCCCTCATCCCCACTCTGTAGCATTAGCCTCCCTCCTCTCCTCATACCCAGTCTGTACCATTGGCCTCCCTCTCATCCCCAGTCTGTACCATTGGCCTCCCTCTCATCCCCAGTCTGTACCATTGGCCTCCCTCTCATCCCCAGTCTGTACCATTGGCCTCCCTCTCATCCCCAGTCTGTACCATTGGCCTCCCTCTCATCCCCAGTCTGTAGCATTAGCAACACTCACACCATTCCTATGAATCTTCAGGTCTGCGAGCACTTATCAGCTCCGGTGTCCATCACCCTCCTCCTGGCTCCAGTGAGTGTTCTGCTCTCTTTTGGCTCCGGCATCCATCGCGCCCTCCTCTGCGGTGTCCTTTTGGGACATCTGCATGTAATGTCTGCAGCATTTGACGCAGCAGGGAACTGATTAGCACTCCTCTGACCCCGGAAGTGCAGGCGCTGGCACTTCCGAGGTTAAACAGCTCCCTGTACCAGCATTTTTTTTTGTATCTGTATCAAAAAGATGTGAATACAAATATAAGGAGGTGCACCTCCCCCCACCCCAAAAAGACAGCAAATTTATTTATTTTTTTTGCTGCCAGAAAGTGCCGCCCCTGCAGCCTGCCACCCTAGGCACTGGACTTCGGGTATCTAGTGGCAAATACAGCCCTGACTCTATGAAATACTTTTATATTTGATGTTATGCCTTGAACAGTGTCTGAGGGGGTTCAGTCACTCAGAGAGATGCTATGCTCTACCACTTAAGGCTCAGGAGGGATCTTCCTGTGTAGGCATGTGACCAGGGCAGTGTAAGGGACTGGCTGACTGCTCATCTCAGTACATTAAAGTGTCGCCCAGGATTATGGGGTACTCGGCCCCGGGCAGTGTATAACTGGGGAATGTCACTTTGGTGGTCGTTGCCCGATCCCGTGCCCTGGGTGCTTTTTTAAAAGGGGAATATTTACAGGGGATTTTGATAGAGTTCACACGTGACACCACTTGTGGTTTTGCGGCTATGGGGATGGAGCCGCCGCTGCACAGTTTTCACTACTGGGGCTGGTGTTAGTGGCAGCCTGGATGTTAGGCCCTCCGCAAGCAGGGTCAGGCCCCAGAGGATAGGTGATACAGATCGGTGTTGAAAGAAGGTAGGCCACACAAGGGGTTGCAGAGTAACTAGTTCCTTTACTCACAGTAAAATAGAAACTGGTCACCCGAGGCCTGCTGGTCTCAACCGCAGGTCCCCTTAGTCACAGTGCCCACTTAGTGACCTGGTGGCTTCTTTCCCCTGCACCTGTCTTTGGTTGGTGGGTTCCCATGGCTTGGAGTAGCTGGGGTCCCCTCCTGGTAGTCTCTTAACAGCAGTTCGTATGACGGTAGCGTGAACCCTGTGGGGTTGGAGTCTCTGGTCCTGTCCCCGGTTCTCCCGTTGCTACTGAGCCCCAAACTTAAAGGTCAGTGAGGTCCTTGATGGCCCCCTCACTGTGCAGATTTTTATCAGATCTGCCTGGAGCGTTTGCCTGACCTAGGATTCTGTATCCCGTTGGTGCGTAGTTCCAGGAGCACTCCACCGTACTCCACCGGCAACTAACCGCCTTGGCTCTCAGGTCACCATTACACTCTTGACAGTCCTTCCTCTCTCCCTGTCACCGACTCCCCTACTGTCTGTCCACTGTCTGCCCCTCTCATCTGGTTGTCTAGTGGACTGGATTGGTTCCACATCTAAGCGGCCATCCATTGGTCCAAGCCTAGCCTGGTAACAGTCTATGGGGGATTTGGGGAGAAACAGGGATTATCTGGAGTGTTTGGCTCTTACCGGCACTGGTCTTCTGGGTCCCTAGGGGCTCCCTGGTGGAGATACAGTATCTTGTAGTTCCCTGATGGCTTCAGGGGTGCTACATTAGCATTCACCTTGGGAGGTGGATTTACAAAGATGTTGGTCATGGTGAACACATGGACCCAAGTCTTTGGCACAGCAATCTGTATGGCACATGGAACAATGAGGTCCCAGTCAACAGTCAACAGGTTATGCTGACCGGCAAACAAACAATCAAGGCACGACACAACAGAAACCACAAAACCATGAGAGCTGATGTACACAAGAAAGCAAAACACGACAAGTCTGATCCAGAACATATATTATATATTGTGAGGTAGCACGGTCGGCTGCGCAGCAGAAGACACGGGATCCAGGCATTAAGGTTCACAGCACACAGTTTAATGTCCAAACAAAAGTCCACAACATTATACATGTGCCTCTCCAGCAGAGAGCTCAGGGAGTTCTGTTCACTCCCTCACACCCGGCACACCTGCCCTTGTTCCTGTTTCCATTTAACCCTTCCTTCAGCCTGTAGGGAAACAGCATTAACCCTAGAGTGGATTTACTTTCTATCATGGAGTGAGCACAACCGGGGCGAGACATACCGGCCGTCATAGATAACCCCGGTCACAGTCTCACATACCCCCCCCTCAGTTCAAGCGTGCGGGGTTGAACTCCCGCCATCAAACACGGGCCGCGGGACAAGGCATCGGCGTTGCCCTGCAACCCACCGGCCCTATGTTCAACCGTAAACCGGAAGTTCTGCAGAGAAAGGAACCACCGGGTAACCCGGGCATTCCGTTCCTTGGCGGACCTCATCCAGACCAGTGGAGAGTGATCCGTCACCAAGCGAAACTGCCGTCCCAGCAGGTAATAGCGCAGGGACTCCAAGGCCTACTTGATCGCCAGGCACTCCTTCTCCACTACGCTATACTTCCGCTCGGGAGGGGTGAGCTTCCTACTTAAGAAGGTGACGGGGTGTTCCTCCCCCTGAACCACCTGAGACAACACTGCCCCCAGGCCGACCTCTGAGGCGTCAGTCTGTACTATGAACTCCTTCCGGAAATCAGGGTGTACGAGAACGGGCTGTCCGCACAGGACCCCCTTCAGGGCCCGGAAGGAGTCCTCGGCCTGCGGAGTCCAGCGCACCATGACGGATTTCTTGCCTTTGAGAAGGTCCGTCAAGGGGGCCGATAGTCCTGCAAAATCCTTTACAAACCTCCTGTAGTACCCCACGATACCCAGGAAGGCCCTAACCTGCTTCGTGGTCAGGGGTCTAGGCCACTTCTGGATCGCCTCAACCTTGTTAATTTGGGGCTTAATCACTCCTTGACCTATCACGTAGCCCAAGTAGCGGGCTTCCGTGAGTCCCAACGCACATTTCTTGGGATTGGCTGTCAATCCGGCTGTCCGAAGCGCGTCCACCACCGCTTGTACCTGTTCCAAGTGGGTCTGCCAATCGGAGCTGTAAATAATGATGTCATCAAGGTACGCTGACGCATACGCCTGGTGGGGTTCCAGCACTAAGTCCATCAACCTCTGGAACGTGGCCGGAGCGCCATGTAACCCAAAAGGCAAGACAACATAGTGGAAGAGACCCTCCGGTGTAACAAAAGCGGTTTTCTCCTTGGCGGACTCCGTCAGTGGCACCTGCCAGTACCCCTTGGTCAGGTCGAGCGTGGTAAAATATCGCGCCTGTCCCAGCCTATCAATCAGCTCATCCACCCGGGGCATGGGGTAGAGATCGAACTTGGATATTTCGTTCAATCTCCTAAAGTCATTGCAGAACCTTAAGGAGCCATCGGGTTTTGGTATTAGGACAATGGGACTAGCCCATTCACTCCGGGATTTTTCGATGACCCCCAGGCGTAACATTGTCTTTACTTCCTCCGATATGGCTTGTCGTCGAGCCTCCGGTACCCGGTATGACTTCAGGCGTACCTTAAGGTGGGGCTCGGTGACAATATCATGTCGTATCAGACTGATCCTACCGGGCAGCTCGGAGAAGACATCGGGGTTCTGCTGAACCAATCGTCTGGCCTCTCGCCTCTGAGTCTTGGTGAGGGCTTCTCCAATCCTTACTTCCGGTTCGTCCTCTCCGGAGGTCACTGGAGCCGGAGGTGAACGACCCGAAGAGGAGGGAGATGGGGAAAAAACAGCCATCAGGCTTTCCCGTTCCTGCCAAGGTTTTAATAGGTTGACATGGTATATTTGTTCAGGTTTCCGCCTACCGGGCTGCAATACTTTATAGTTAACCACCCCGACTCTTTCCTTTATCTCGTAGGGGCCTTGCCACTGAGCCAGGAATTTACTCTCCGCCGTAGGGATTAATACCAACACCCGATCCCCGGGTTTAAAGGTCCGCACGGTAGCTTGTCTATTGTAGCGGCCGCTTTGCGCGGCCTGAGCCTCCTGTAAATGCTCCTTCACAATTGGCATGACCGCGATTATGCGGTTCTGCATACCCAAAATGTGTTCAATCACACTTTTATGGGGGGTGGGCTCTTGCTCCCATGTTTCCTTTGCCAGGTCCAACAATCCCCGGGGATGTCGCCCGTATAACAATTCAAAAGGTGAAAACCCCGTGGATGCCTGTGGCACCTCACGGATGGCAAACATCAAATAGGGAAGCATCATATCCCAGTCTTTCCCATCTTTTGAAATCACCCTTTTGAGCATGGTTTTCAGGGTTTTATTGAAACGCTCGACTAAACCGTCCGTTTGAGGATGATACACAGACGTACGCAACTGCTTGATCTGGAGTAGCCGGCATAGCTCTTTGGTCACTTTAGACATGAATGGGGTCCCCTGATCCGTAAGGATCTCCTTGGGCAACCCCACCCGGCAGAACACAGCAAACAACTCCCGAGCTATAAGCTTCACCGCAGTATGTCTGAGAGGTATCGCCTCTGGATACCGGGTGGCATAGTCAACGATCACTAGGATGTGTTGGTGCCCTCGAGCGGACTTTACGAGGGGCCCCACCAGATCCATCCCTATCCGTTCAAAACGGACTTCTATAATGGGTAACGATACCAACGGACTGCGAAAATGGGTCAGGGGTGCGGTAAGCTGACACTCCGGGCAGGTTTCGCAGAACCGTTTTACCTCTCCAAAAACCCCGGGCCAATAGAACCTTTGCAATATTCGCTCCTGCGTTTTCTTGACCCCTAGGTGGCCACTCATCAGGTGTTTATGAGCCAAGTCGAGGACCCGCCGGCGATACGGCTGGGGCACCACCAACTGTTCTACCCCCACGCCCCGTATTTCATCTACCCGGTAGAGTAAATCTTGCTTAAGAGTGAAATGGGGGTACCTTACCTGGGCACCGGGCAGCTGTGCCACCCCGTCAACTGCTGTCACCCGACTCCGGGCATGTATTAACGTAGGGTCCTGGAGTTGGGCTGTCCCAAACGTATCCGGGGACGCCTCCAACTCCGGGATGGGCTCGACCATTTCAGCCTCTCCTGCCAATATCTCTAGGGGTGACCTATCGGGTTCACACTCTGTCCCTATCATGGTGACCCCTACGGCAGGCGTCCCGGATTCAGGATTATAGGGCTCAGGTCCCGGACTGACCAATATCTGAGGGGACTTAGGGGGTCCCCTCCATAAAGTCCAAAAATAGGGCAGATCCCTTCCTAGGATCACGTCATAAGGAAGAGTGTTAAGAAGTCCCACCTCATGTTGCACCTGACCGCAAGGTGCTGTGATGGTGACAATCCCCGTGGGATAGTCTCGGGGGTCCCCATGTATGCAAACCACCCCCACGGTACGTCCGGTGGCCTTTACTTTAGCCCTCAAGGTGGATCGCACAAGGGTCACTAAGCTCCCGGAATCCAACAATCCTGTAACCGGACATCCATTCACCTGTATTTGGCACAAGTGGGGCTCCGTCTTTGGGGAGACCAGGTCAGCGGTACACACCACCTGAGCATACATTGAACCCCGCCGGGTAACCCCACAATCCATGGGCTCCGTGGTGAGTGGACACTGGGCTTCCATATGTCCCACCCGCTGGCATCGCCAACATCTAATGGGGACGGAAACCCCCTTGACGGGTTGTCGTTTAGGGTACAGTACCTTCCGGACCTCAGGAATGGCGGGCGCGGCCTCTGACGGGACGGTAGGGGATTCCTGCACCGTTGTCAGCGGTGGGTCCTTGGCCCTAGGCTTGGAGGGGCCGGACCGACGGGCGGTACGCAAAGTCTCAGTGTCCCGTATCAAGTCCTGCGTAGCCACATGCCGCTCTACCAGGGACACTAATTGGTCCAGGGTACTCGGGTCACCCTGTCCTACCCACCGTTGAACGGTGACGGGTAAAGTGCGCACAAAACGATCCACTACTACCCTTTCCACCATTTGCGCCGGGCTCAGAGTGTCAGGCTGCAACCACTTTTTTACAAGATGCAATAAGTCATAGGCCTGGGAGCGTACGGGTTTGGCTTCCTCATAGAACCACTGATTTACCCGCTGAGCCCGTACATAGGTATTCACCCCCAACCGAGCCAGTATTTCGGCTTTCAGGGTCACATAGTCAATGGCGTCCTCGGTACAGAGGTCCAGGTACGCTTTTTGGGGTTCCCCCGTCAGATAGGGCGACAATACCTCAGCCCACTGGGGGGTCGGCAGCTTTTCCCGCTCGGCCACCCGCTCAAACACCGCCAGGAACGCTTCCACATCATCCCCCGGGGTCATCTTTTGTAACGCTTGTCTCACCGCTTTCCGGACGCTGCCGTCGTCACCCGGTCCCGGGGTTGTTGCTGCCGGTCCGGCACGGATCGACTTGGCCAGGAGAACCATCTGTTCTTGATGTCTTTGTTCCTGCAATTGCAAGGCTTGCTGCTGACGTGCATTGGCCTGAACCAGCTGTTCTTGGTGCCTTTTGTCCTGCACTTGCAAGGATTGCTGCTGACGTTCCAACGCCCGGAGCAGGTGTGCATTGGTCTCTTGTTGCTGTGCATTAGCTTGAGCCAGCTGCTGTAGTATGTCCTCCATGGCGTCGCCGGGTTTGGGCTGTAGTATAGCCGCTCGAATCCAGGACATGTGCTACTAGGTCACCAGGGATGGATGCTACACCTCACCGGCTGGCATGCCCGCCGATTCTCCACCATATGTGAGGTAGCACGGTCGGCTGCGCAGCAGAAGACACGGGATCCAGGCATTAAGGTTCACAGCACACGGTTTAATGTCCAAACAAAAGTCCACAACATTATACATGTGCCTCTCCAGCAGAGAGCTCAGGGAGTTCTGTTCACTCCCTCACACCCGGCACACCTGCCCTTGTTCCTGTTTCCATTTAACCCTTCCTTCAGCCTGTAGGGAAACAGCATTAACCCTAGAGTGGATTTACTTTCTATCATGGAGTGAGCACAACCGGGGCGAGACATACCGGCCGTCATAGATAACCCCGGTCACAGTCTCACAATATATATATATATATATATATATATATGCAAAAAGGAGGGGAGCCAGCACTGCCTATGAGTGGCATGCAACAATGAGAAAGTAAAAAGTGTAATATTCACAAATTCATTCCTACTGTGACAGTTCAATGAGATTTTTGGCAAATAATTGATCAATGATTTGAGCCCCCCTGCCCCGTCACGGCAAATCTCTATAAGGGGGGTCCCTACACTATATTTATAATTTATATACGTACCCTAAGGTCTCGTGTAATGCGCAGGACCGTATAAGAACATCACCTACCTGAGAAGTGTCAGAACCGCTCCCATGCTGCAAGGGCTGACAACTGCGAGTAAAAGGGCAGTCCAGGTGCCAGCGTGTGTGGCAGAACCATACACACCAGCACAATGTCCACAGTGCCAGACCAGCAAACATGGATAAAGGGCGGAACAGCCCCAGGCAGGTGGTGCTTAAGTAATAATGCCTATGGAACAGGAGGCGGTGGCTGTGTGTGAACAGGCACCAACATAAATTTTGATGGTAACAGAAGGAATTTGCAAACCACACTGGGCGTGCACGGCAAGGTGGCGGTCAACCACCGACCATCTAAACGCAAAAAGGAGGGGAGCCAGCACTGCCTATGAGTGGCATGCAACAATGAGAACGTAAAAAGTGTAATATTCACAAATTCATTCCTACTGTAACAATTCAATGAGATTTTTGGCAAATTTTTACTTTCTCATTGTTGCATGCCACTCATAGGCAGTGCTGGCTCCCCTACTTTTTGCATATATATATATATATATTATAGTTATATATGTTTACAAACAGATGTAGTTTGCAAAAAACAAAACAAAACAGTAGTCTGTAGTAGTGGATGTAATGCGATGTGAACTGTCTCTAAATACTAGTTAATGCTACAGCAAATGATGGGTAAAACAAAAGATCTGACAAGCACTGGAATCACCGGCAGATTGTAAAGTAACGTGAACAGTCTTTAGTAACAGTTTGCAATGTTTACAACAAATGATGGGTTAACCACCATGTTGTAGAAGCAGTAGATACGTGCCGCCGCCTCGTCAGCAGCCTGCCGCTGCTGCTCGGATCCGGATCCGCGGTGGCTCGAGGGGTCTCCGGACCCCAGGGTCGGGGTCACACGGCCGCTCGGAATTAAAAGGGGGGTTATTTACAGGGCATTGTATGGACAGTTCGTGACGCCACCCGTGGTGCGTGGTAAGGTGGAGTACCACCGCTGCAATGGGGAGTACCCGGTGGCGATGGTGTGGGCAGCCAGATGTTTAACCCCTCCACGGGTAGGGGGAATGCCCCAGGACTTGGTGTTTGTGACAGGGAGGTGCCGTTGGGACGGTCAGGGATCACTTTAGTACTCACTCAGTCCAATAACGCTGACACGACAACCGTGGTAAACCAAAGTTCTTAGTACCACTGCAGCAGGGAGGGAGCACGCCTGGATCCCGTGCCTGTTGGTGTTGCTTGTTAGCCTGTGACCTTTTCAGTGGCACCTCACTTCTAACTGGTCCCTCTAGCATAGAACTATCGTGTCCCGCTCACCAGTGTGGCTAACTGGGTGAGCTTGCTCTCAGGGTTCACGTTTGGGATTTTCTGGACTATGTAGTGGGAAAGTCCTATCCCCCTCGTTGGGCTAGTACACCGATTTTGGAGCGGGTGGAGTACGGATCTTGAAGGCTCCGTCCTCGTCGGGTAAATTGTCAAGACGCTTGAAGCTCCTTCTCGTCCTAGGGTCCACGTACCCCGTCGTGCCCTGGCCCCTGCCCGGTGATGGCACAAGGCTGCTGGCTGTCCTCCTCGACAGTCTGTGCCCCTTGTCACGATTCCCTTGCGACTGGGGTCCAGCTCCTACCAGGCCCAGACCAACGTCTGCCACCTAGTAAACCAAGGAGCCCATCTCCTGACCTCCTGTCACTTCCACCTCTAACACTACACTCTTCCTTACTAACACTTCTGACCTCCCCTTACCAACCCCCCAAGTGGGCGACCCTATTCCCTTCAGGCTGTCCACTGGTGTGTCTGGTGGGTGTGGTGCAGAGTGTTCCTAGGATTTTGATTAGCTTGTTCTTGGCAACACCAAAGGTCAGGGACCCGTAACCAAGGAGGAGATGGATATCATGCAGAAGGGCAGATTGCACAATACTCTGTGACGACCTGATAGGCCAGGGCGTCACAGATACAAGTTGTAGAATCCACTGCAATTTGTAAGGTAATCAGAACAGATTCCAATCCCAGTTCGTATTGCTTACAGCAAACAATGGGTTAACTAACAGGTTTCAAAATCAAAATCTGTACATGTAAGATATAGAATCCTCAACAGTTGTCAGTGAAAATGCAGCTGAAGGAACTGGATGATGGCAAGACACACCGCAACTAAACCCAAGACTATGATGACTGAATACTCAGACACCTCATGTGTGTTTAGGTGGAAGTTTTGGATGATGATATAAATGCGGCATGCTGGGTAATTTGTAAAGCCAGATGTGGAGCACAGCAAAGGGCGCTGCCCATAGGTGAAGGAACCGGAGCTTGGGTCAGAAGCCGAGACAGGTTCATAACACAGTAGTTAACCAATCTTTTTCCTGTCCATATATTAGCCATGACAGACAATAGGGCTCCCTGTATTGTTTATTTGAATAGTTAAGCCTTCCTGTAAGAAGTATAAAACATGATGAGATGCCCCAAGCCAAGCACTCAAGACCAGGACACAAGAACAGGAACCCAGACATTAAGGCAAACAGTTTTGCACACAAGGAACAGCTAAGCCAGATTTTACCTGGACTTTAAGCCAGAAGTTTAAACTTACAAACAATATGTACAAGAAGTTGGCAAGATTCTTCAGAAGTCTTTCAACTTTCTGAGTTGCGCCCTATACACATAATACCTCTTCCAGATTGGCACTTCCTGGTCTCATGTACACGTGTGATGACTCCTCAGGTTGTCAGCATCAATCTCTGGTTATTTCACCTACACTCTCCACCTGATCTATCTATTACAATAAATAACACCATGCTCTCGCCAGTACCCAAAGTTCGCTGCCTCGGAGTGACCTCTGAGTCTGTCTTGTCCTTCATATACCACACATCCAATCCCTCACCACTTCCTGCCGTCTTCAACTCAAAAATATTTCCAGAATCCGCCCTTTCCTCAATTCGCAATCTACAAAAATGCTAGTGCATGCCCTCATAATCTCCCACCTCGATTACTGTAACATCCTCCTCTGTGGCCTCCCTGCAAACACGCTCGCCCCTCTCCAGTCCATCCTTAATTCTGCTGCCCGACTGATCCACCTCTCTCCTCAATACCACCCCGCTTCTCTTCTCTGCATGTCCCTCCACTGGCTCCTACTCTTCCACTGTATCCAATTCAAACTACTAACACTGACCTACAAAGCTGTGCATAATCTATCTCCTCCCTATATCTCTGAACTAATCTCCAACTACACTCCAACACGTCACCTCCGGTCCTCCCAAGATCTCCTTCTCTCCTCCTCTCTCATTCGCTCCTCACGCAACCGACTCCAAGACTTCTCCCGAGCATCCCCAGTCTCTTGGAACTCGCCTCAACACGTCAGACTATCCCCTACCCTTGCAAAGTTCAAACGGAACCTGAAAACCCACCTGTTCAGAAATGCCTACAATCTACAATGAACTCACTGCCGCTCGACCACCATGCGGAGCTGCCGCCCGACCACCGTGCGGAGCTGCCGCCCGACCACCGTGCGGAGCTGCCGCCCGACCACCGTGCGGAGCTGCCGCCCGACCACCGTGCGGAGCTGCCGCCCGACCACCGTGCAGAGCTGCCGCCCAATCTACACCCCACCTACTGTCTCCTCCCCATAATCCTATAAAATGTAAGCCCGCAAGGGCAGGGCCCCTCTTCCCTCTGTACTAGTCTGTCTACTGTTAACTTGTATATGTATTTTGTATGTAACCCCCTTCTCATGTACAGCACCATGGAGTTAATGGTGCTCTATAAATAAATAATAATAATAATAATTTCACTGCGGCTGAGTTTCACCCACAGGACCTTCTTTCCTCTTGGACCTGCTTCTGGTGGGTTTCCAGTGTCAATCCCACACCTTCAAACTTCAGGCACCTCACAATCTTGGATAGACCGTTCTCTCATGGTCTACTTCACTCAATGGGGACTTGGCAACAATGCTTACAAGCTCTCAATTCTGTTAAGGGTTATTGCTTCTTCCTCTGGAGAAGCACACTCTTCCAGTCTCTCTCACGATTAGCAGCAACTGCCCCCTTCTGTTAGTGGTGGCCAACCTTCCTCATCTGGAGCAAACAAACAGTAAACACAATGTTATGCTCCTGTCCCTGGTTTGGGCTCCGCTCTACATCCGAATATTACGACTGAGCCTTACAAGTCACACAGGGATGAACAAACTAGGAGAGGTGTGAACCCCGTAATCTACAGGTGCCTATTCAGACTAGAACAGACCTGGGCAAGGGGCGGCCCGCGGGCCACATCCGGCCCGCCTGCTCTCTGTGACCGGCCCGCCCGTCTTCAGCTGGTGCAGTGGAGCCGGGCTGCAGCGTGCTGAGCAGGGGGAGATCCTGTGCAGGTCCGCACAGTCAGTGCAGGCAGCGGAACGCAGGAGTATTTCCTCTGTTCCCTGCCGCCACTAATTGTCAGTGACACACGCGCGCGCTCTGAAGTTGTCAGTACTGCGCTGCGTGTGTCATTTCAAAAGTTCCCGCCCGCCCTGCAGGAGAAGAAGCAGCACAGCAGACGGAATAATTCATCTTGCTGCTTGCAGGACCTGCGATGATGTCACGCCCATGTGACTGTGTGGGAGGAGACACAGGATGCCGAGCAGAAAGCAAGAGAACTGAATCCTGAAGGAGATGTGGACACATGATGGCTGGTAATAAGAAAAGAGGGACATGAGGGTGAGGGGGGCTGCAGGGTGAGGGGCATATGAGGGCTGCAGACTGACAGAAGGATGTGAAGGGGTGCAGAGTGTTTGAGAGGGGTAAGTTGGGGTACAGGCAGGGTGAGATATGTGGGCAGGGTGTGTGACATATGGGGGTGTAGTGTGTGTGATATGGGGGTGCAGGCTGTATGGGGAGCAGGGTGTGTGACATATGGAGGTGTAGTATATTACAGGTGTACTATATGGAGGAGTATATAGTGGTGTAGTATATGGGGGTATAGTGATGTAGTATATTACAGGTGTACTATATGGAGGTGTAGTATATTACAGGTGTACTATATTGAGGTGTAGTATATTACAGGTGTACTATATGGAGGAGTATATAGTGGTGTAGTATATGGGGGTATAGTGATGTAGTATATTACAGGTGTACTATATTGAGGTGTAGTATATTACAGGTGTGCTATATGGAGGTGTAGTATATTACAGGTGTACTATATGGAGGAGTATATAGTGGTGTAGTATATGGGGGTATAGTGATGTAGTATATTACAGGTGTGCTATATGGAGGTGTAGTATATTACAGGTGTACTATATGGAGGTGTAGTATATTACAGGTGTGCTATATGGAGGTGTATATTACAGGTGTGCTATATGGAGGTGTATATTACAGGTGTGCTCTATGGAGGTGTAGTATATTACAGGTGTACTATATGGGGGTGTAGTATATTACAGGTGTACTATATGGAGGAGTATATTACAGGTGTGCTCTATGGAGGTGTAGTATATTACAGGTGTGCTATATGGAGGTGTATATTACAGGTGTGCTCTATGGAGGTGTAGTATATTACAGGTGTACTATATGGAGGTGTACTATATTACAGGTGTAGTATATGGGGTGTAGTGATGTAGTATATTACAGGTGTAGTATATAGGGGTGTAATGATGTAGTATATCGGAGGTGTATTATATAGTGGTGTAGTATAATACAGGTGTATATCGGGGTATAGTATATTACAGGTATGTGGAGGGAGTGTAGTATAATACAGGTGTAGTATATAGGGGTGTAGTGGTGTAGTTTATTACAGGTGTAGTATATAGGGGTGTAGTGGTGTAGTTTATTACAGGTGTACTATATGCAGGTGTAGTATATTACTGGTGTGCTATATGGAGGTGTATATTACAGGTGTGCTCTATGG
This sequence comes from Anomaloglossus baeobatrachus, assembly GCF_048569485.1. Lineage (NCBI taxonomy): Eukaryota > Metazoa > Chordata > Amphibia > Anura > Aromobatidae > Anomaloglossus > Anomaloglossus baeobatrachus. Next base: position 939,192,449 of record NC_134353.1, read on the forward strand.
AGGTGTAGTATATTACAGGTGCACTATATGGAGGTGTAGTATATTACAGGTGTACTATATGGAGGTGTAGTATATTACAGGTGTGCTATATGGAGGTGTAGTATGGGTGTACTATATTACAGGTGTAGTATATGGGGATGTAGTGATGTAGTATATTACAGGTGTGCTATATGGAGGTGTACTATATTACAGGTGTAGTATATGGGGTGTAGTGATGTAGTATATTACAGGTGTAGTACATAGGGGTGTAATGATGTAGTATATCGGAGGTGTATTATATAGTGGTGTAGTATAATACAGGTGTATATGGGGGTGTAGTATATTACAGGTATGTGGAGGGAGTGTAGTATAATACAGGTGTATATGGGGGTGTAGTATATTACAGGTATGTGGAGGGAGTGTAGTATAATACAGGTGTAGTATATAGGGGTGTAGTGGTGTAGTTTATTACAGGTGTAGTATATGGAGGGGGTGTAGTGATGTAGTATATTGGGTAGAACTGAGTTAATTATATTAGTCCGGCCCTCTAAACCAATCCCAATTTCTCATGCGGCCCCATGGGAAAATTAATTGCCCACCCCTGGACTAGAAGAAGCCCTAAATCTGACTCTGATGTGTCCCAGTCTGATTGAGGAGTTTGGCACCCTAATATTATGCAATAGTACCCCCACTCAACATCGGCTGACCCTGAGTGTCCTTAATTGCACCCTGAACTATAAACAAAGTGTAACACAAAACAATAATATACATAAAGGAAGTGCATATAGGCAGAGGGTGCGACACAGGGCTAAGAAAGTGTTCCCACAGTCATACAGAGAGATGGAGGAAAACGGAGGAAACTCACAAGACTACAGAATACATGATAACCCCTCCAAGACCCTAAACGTAATAGAACGGGAAGAATGCTGTGATGGTAAACTCACATACAAATCACAGGTAAAAGCAATAGAGATAAATAGCGATGAGCGAATATATTTGGCATAATTTGTTACTCACACAAATATTAAGGTATTTGTGATTAGAGATGAGCGAACCTTTCAAAGTCCGGTTCACCGAGCCTTACCGAACAAACGTTACATTCGTAGAACAATTTGTCGAACTGTTCGATGAACCTTTCGAACCACATTGGATTCAATGGGAGGCCATACCTAATGCAGAAAAAACACCTTTAGGGGGTCGAAAAGCTTCCAAAACAGCAAAAAATAGTTTTACAGTGCAGCACCACTGTTTTGGCATAGCCATTAGCTTCCTAGATTATTGACATAAGAAATATAGAGGTGGATGAGAGACAGGATTAGGCCTTTTGCTCCCACATCTCTGCCAGTACAGACAAGACACAAGTTGGAGACCCTTCTTAGAGTTTTGAGATTTAAAAACCTTTCAGTCATATAGCAGGTCAGTAGCATCAGTTCCCACCCACCCCCATTTCCACATAGTGTTTTTGCACAGCAGGGAACTGTTGTCAATGCAACATACAGGATGTGAACTGGCATTTAACTTTTTAAAAATAAAAGTGATATGAGTGACAGAATTAGGCCTCTTGCTCCCACACCTCTGCCAGTACAGACAAGACACAACTTGGAGCTCCATCTTTGAGTCATTATATTTAAAAATGCAGGCAAGCAGCAAGACACTGACATCAATTGCCCCCCCCCCCCGCCTCTCCATTTCCACATAGTGTGTTTGCACAGCAAGTAAGTATGGTTCATGCAACACACAGGATGTGGTCTGGCATTTAAATGTTAAAAAATAAAAAGTGGATGAATGACAGGATTAGGCCTCTTGCTCCCACAACTCTGCCATTTCAGACAAGACATAACTTGAAGAACCACCATGGAGTCTTGATATTTAAATACATTGCAGCCAGACAGCAGGATACTGCCATCAATTGCCCCCCATTTCCCAATAGTTTATGTGCGCAGCAGGGAAGTATGGTCTGTGCAACACACAGGTTATGGGCTGGCATTGTAATTTTAAAAATCAAGCTATGCATGAGTGCCAGGTGTAGGCCTCTTCCTCCCAGAGCCCTAGCAATACAGACTAAAGACAATTTGGAGACCCATCTTGGAGTTTTGGGATTAAAAACCGTTCAGGCAGACAGCAGGAGAGTGGCATCAATTGCCCCCCCCCCCATTTTCCCATAGTGTGTTTGTACAGCAGGGAAGTATGGTCCATGCAACACACAAGATGTGGGCTGGCATTTTAATTTTAAAAATCAAGAGATGCATTACTGACAGGCGTAGGTCTCTTTCTCCCAGAACCCTGGCAATACAGACAAAAGACAATTTGGAGATCCATCTAGGAGTCTTCTGTTTAATATCCTGGATGTGGCCTCGGTGTCTCACATGGGTCAAAAATACTAGGCATGGTAACTTCCGTAACAGCTAACAGGCTTTCACTCACCCAAATTGTAGTGGGTAAACAAGGGGAGGTTTTGTGGTCAGAGACCTGTATGAGAATAGCTTTGATGGTGATGCAAGAGGAGGAAGATGCAGCAGATGCAGTTGATCTGGTGGCCTGTGGTTCGGTAGGCCAGGTAGTCCGCATTTTAGTGCAGTAAGATTCCCACAGTAATGCATGTTGGTAGTGCATCTGCCTGTTCATGCAGTTAGTAGTCAAATAATTTGAGTTTTTGCCTCTACAGAGTTGTTGTTCAGAAGGTTAGCAGATAACGAAAGTCGGGTCATCCTTTCTGGTCTCAAAAAAGAACCAGGCTAGGCAACCCTTCCTGCAAACTGCAGACCCGCTCCTGGCCACTGCAAGAGTTGTGGTTAAGGATGCAGTGCTGCTCATGGTTGCATCACTATGTGTTTGTGCGGGAATTGCCAATATAACATCGTCATCTTCCTTCTCCTCCTCCTCATCTGCTGAGCTACTCAGCTGCATGCCTCTGGGTTCATACCAAGTAGGATCTACAACATCATCATGTCATGTTCTATACTGTCCCACTCCTCCTCTTCTTGACCTGAAATCATATGACAGTATGCATGCACCTCAGGTATCTGAGTCTCATCATCATCATCTCCACCCCCGGGGGTTAACCTCAGTTGACAAGGGTCCAGATCCTGCTCAGACTCTACTTTGTCCAGGCCAGGTTCCATCTGACAAAGATTTTGGGCATCGGTGCAGATGTTTTCCTCCTCTTGATCCTGGGAATCTTTGGAGCAGACCTCTGATTTCCATGGGATAGAATGTGTGAACAGCTCTGCAGATTCGCCCATGTGTGGTTCAAACAGTCAGTTTGTTGGTTGGAGATTTGTGACGTGATGGGAAACAAGGTAGAACCGCTGAGGAATGAACTGTGTGTGATGTTGAGGTGCAGAAAGAGGAGGAGAGGCCACTTGATGCAGTGCTTGCCATCCACTCTAGCACATGCTGTTTATCACCCTCATTTAGAAGTTAAAGCGATGTACGGATGCCAAAGAAATTTAGTGGAGTAGGTTGTCCAGTAACTGAAGTTTTTCTCATTTCTCTTGGGATGGGAAGAGCTGGTGTTTGCTCAGTGTATAACATTAGAACGTCCCTCATGTACATCTACAACACCCCGCCTATTCACCCTTCCACCACAACCTTGTACTGATTCATCACTCATTGATGTACCATTCCACTTTGAAACAGATGTTTCGCAAACCTACGCCCACACCTGTCAGTCACCTGACACAAAAGATAAATTAATTCTTTCTATCCTGAGATGGCAATATTGTGAAGGCGATAAAAGTAGCAATAACTAGAAATGTGGCTCACTGCTTAACTTGGAGCAGGCACTCAAAAATGCCAAGACCTATTTAGCTAGTAAATGTACTGCAGGCAGTACTAACTAACAATACCTAGAAATGTGGTTCACTGGTTAATTTGGAGCAGGCAGTAATAAGTAGCAATAGCTAAAAATTTCGTTCATTGCGTCATTTGGAGCAGGCACTGAAAAGTGCCAAGACCTATTTAAATAGTTCACTAGCAAATTTACAGCAGGGACTACTAACTAACAAGACCTAGAAATGTGGTTCACTGGCTAATTTGGAGCAGGCAGTAATAAGTAGCAATACCTATTTAGATCGCTCACTGGCAACTCTGTAGCAGGCACTGACAAGTAGCAATCCCTATTTCTATCATGAAATGTGGCGATTTGCAGCACACAGCTTTCCCTACCCTGCACGTCCCTATTCTACACTATCGCTCTCCTATCTATCTCAACTACCTACGAAACCTCTAGCTAAACTAACTCTCTAGCAGCCCCGGCGGCAGCATCTTTCCTAATGTTTAACATTCACAAAATAGTGCAGAGAGTGCATGTCCTTATTTTATATACAGAGGAACATGTCACTTAGGCAGCCAATGACACAAGCCCTTGTGTCAGAACCTTGTGGATATTTGCTGCGCTGTGATTGACTGCAGGAACATACAGTGCCTTGCGAAACTATTCAGCCCCTTTGAATTTTTCAACCTTTTCCCACATTTGAGGCTTCAAACATAAAGATAAAAAAATTTAAATTTTATGGTGAAGAATCAACAACAAGTGGGACACAATTGTGAAGTTGAACTAAATTTATTGCTGATTTTAAACTTTTATAAAAAATAATAAACTGTAAATTGGGGCGTGCAATACTATTCAGACCCTTTAAGTTAATACTTTGTAGCGCCCCCTTTTGCTGTGATTACAGCTGCAGTCGCTTGGGGTATGTGTTTATCAGTTTTGCACATGGAGAGACTGAAATTCTCGCCCATTCTTCCTTTGTAAACAGCTGGAGCTGAGTGAGGTTGGATGGAGGCGTTTGTGAACAGCAGTTTTCAGCTCTTTCCACAGATTCTCGATTGGGTTCAGGTCTGGACTGTGACTTGGCCATTCTAACACCTGGATATGTTTATTTGTGACCATCCATTGTAGATTTTGCTTTATGTTTTGGATCATTGTCTTGTTGAAAGACAAATCTCCATCCCAGTCTCAGGTCTTTTGCAGACTCCAACAGGTTTTCTTCAAGAATGGTCCTGTATTGGCTCCATCCATCTTCCCATCAATGTTAAGCATCTTCCCTGTCCCTGAAGAAGAAAACCAGGCCCAAACAATGATGCTACCACCACCATGTTTGACAGTGGGTATTGTGTGTTCAGGGTGATGAGCTGTGTTGCTTTTACGCCAAACATATCGTTTGGCATTGTGCCCAAAACATTGATTTTGGTTTCATCTGACCAGAGCACCTTCTTCCACATGTTTGGTGTCTCCCAGGTGGCTTGTGGCAAACTTTAAACAACACTTTTTATGGATATCTTTGAGAAATGGCTTTCTTCTTGCTACTCTTCCATAAAGGCCAGATTTGTGCAGTGTACGACTGATTGTTGTCCTATGGACAGACTCTCCCACCTCAGCTGTAGATCTCTGCAGTGCATCCAGAGTGATCATGGGCCTTTTGGCTGCATCTCTGATTAGTCTTCTCCTTGTGTGAGATGATAGTTTGGATGGACGGCCGGGTCTTGGTAGATTTGCAGTGGTATGATACTCCTGCCATTTCAATATGATCGCTTGCACAGTGATTCTTGGGATGTATAAAGTTGTGGCAATCTTTTTGTAACCAAATCCGGCTTTAAACGTCTCTTCAACAGTATCACGGACCTGCCTGTTGTGTTCCTTGGTCTTCATGATGTTCTCTGCGCTTTACACAGAACCCTGAGACTATCACAGAGCAGGTGCATTTATACGGAGACTTCATTACACACAGGGGCTTATATTTATCATCATCAGTCATTTAGGACAACATTGGATCATTCAGCGATCCGCAATCAACTTCTGGAGTGAGTTTGCTGCACTGAAAGTAAAGGGGATGAATAATATTGCAACCCCCAATTTTCAGTTTATTAATTTTTATAAAAGTTTAAAATAAGCAAAAAATATCGTTTCTCTTCACAATTGTGTCACTTGTTGTTGATTCTTCACCAGAACATTAACATTTTTTATCATTATGTTTGAAGCCTGAAATGTGGGAAAAGGTGGAAAAATTCAAGAGGACCGAATACTTTTGCAAGGCACTGTATACCAATAAAGTTGAGAAACAAAAAGCGTCATGCCTCTGGCTTCTCCAGGGTCCCTTTCCTCTCCACTCATTAAACATATCCCATACAACACCACAATCCTATCCAAAAGCATAATATGTTATCAGAAAAGTATTTTTGGAAAACACAATCAGTTATCGAACAAAACCGAACATTGCCGAACCCAAGCCGAACAGGCTAAGGCTCGTACCGAATCTGAAATTGGTCAACCTTTATCAAAGAGGTTCGCTTATCTCTAGCGGTGACCACCCTGTTGGCAGAGAGCGATGCTGGACACATCAAGCTGGTAGTTAGCAACTACCTGTCTGTTCTTAAACCAAGTGTAAAAATATAAACAAGTCCCGATAACTCCTTGAGTTGTGCACTGACCCCTATTTTGTTACATGACGTTTCAATGCCGGTCTGGAATGAATATTAGGCACTCAACTGGTGATTTTGCTCATTTTAAAGAAGAAATGCATTTTTTAGAGAAAAGGAAAAGCATGAACTATCATGGAGGAGATACAAGTGAGATCATGAATGCCAAAGTAGGAACGTCCATAAAGAAGAGAGAAGATATCGAAAGGAAAGGAAAAAGGAGAATATGAATTGTGAATCACTGCGATGACATGGAACAAGATTATTATTTCAAAAACGACTACATCTAGTATTTTGTATGAAATCCATGATGTTTAAGGATGTCACCAAGTCTTGTAGGCTTGGAGTGAAAAAGCTGGTGATATATTGCAACATCAATCTTTTTTCATTCTTCAAGAATGAATTGTTTTTGAGCCTGGACCTTGGCCCGAGAGTGATGGTGTCATGCGCTATCCGGATCCGCACACGAGGATTACTTCTATGGTGTCGGACCCTGTTCACATTGCAGAGCTGACAGGCAGCCTGGTCTCTCTTAAGTACCCAGCTTGTCTGGGCATCGGCTGAGTTTTTTCACTACTCCCAGCTGTGCAGGGGTAATTCCTTTTAGAGTAGTGTGCTATTCTTCTGAGAGCCAGGTTGCTGGTTACCTTCCTCAGCTGGTCTCCTATGTAAGGCTGGGGAGTGTAGTAGGAGACCGCCGAAGATAGTTTCTGCTTGCAGTTACGATATCCCGGTGTCCGTGGCGATCCTCCGTTTGGTGACCAGCGATTTGTTGTCTGTATGAAAGTTCCATTGTGTGACTTTCTCCTTCGTCTGTGGTTTATCCCCTCTGGTGTTTTTTTGTCTCCCCTCTGTGGATATTTGCGATATGAGTAAGTTTCAGTTTTAGCCCCTTGTCTTTGTCTTGTGGGACGTATATTACTTTGTGTCCTACCCAACCCTGGGTTGAGGGAATGGTGGTATTAGGTCAGGTCCCGAAAGGAGACAGGGTTAGGTTGGGAACCCAGACCTCCCTACTATTAAGGGTATCTCCGGGGTGAAGATAAGCGCAGGGGTCCCAGTCTTAGGACCAGCATAGGTCCCCTGTGTCCCCTAGTCACCCGTGACAGATGGTGAAGGAATGTTGCCAGTGAGCAGTGTGGATGAGCCTGACTGAAAACGTTACGTGTGATCAAATCCAAGGAGGAGTGTAACAGTGAACACACAGGAGAGAGCTCAGCTACAAGCCCCTGATGAGGAAGAGAGCTCAGCTACAAGCCCCTGATGAGGAAAGTGCCACCAGTGTGTAGATATAATGTGCCATGAATGTGAGTCCTACAGAGGAGATTAGCCAGATAAGGAAAAGTGTCTGGCAGATTTGACAGTGTTCTGTGACTCTTTGGGACTAGACTATGAAAAAATGAATGCTTAATTTGGTGCCCCAGATGAGGAAAATGCATTGCTCAGTTGTGATATTATTGTGGATTTTAACTTACCACCCTTAGAGGAAAATCCCCAGCCTGGTCCCCACATATAAGTTACATGGAGGTTGGCGGAGTGCCATGTTCACCAAGTAAACCTCTTAGACCCTTACCTACTTTTTAAGGTCAATTATGCTGGACAATCCGATTGATGGAAACGTGTTATTAACTACATCAAATCGAAAACTCTAGAATGTTGTAAATCATTACAAAAAGTCATCTACGAGGACTATACGTATCATGATGGGACTAATGGATATGGATAAAGTTGACTTTCTCGAAGATGACCATTCCTTAGTCCTCTCTTCAGCCACAGTTCAAGCAAATTACTGGAGATGATATATATAAAATTCCATGTGTTTTCAGGAGGAGGTGAAAGAAACGGCAGCAAATAATTTGTATCTGGTTTTGATAAGGCCACGTGTCGGCTCCAGATCACAGGGAGAACTTTTTAAAAGTTTCTTGACAAAAAACATCTGTAGGGGAAGGTCTTAAGTCGTATCCTATGAAGGTGATCTATTTTATCTACTCATATCTGGAAACAAGTATGTAGAGATGCAAATGTCTATTAGCAAAGGTATAACGTGGAGCATCTGGGCCATGATATAAGATTTGTACAAGGGTCCAACCTACCTGCACGTAGGCTAAAGGGTCCCCTTCGCTCCACGGCCTTGGTGCATCCACACCATCAGCAGTATTTATTTTTATTACATCAAGTGAACAATTAAAAAGCCTATTAAATTCCAAAATCCATTTTTTAAAAACACTAAACATAAGCACAGTAATTAACCCCCTAATTTCTCCGATAGTGCTTTCTTCCTTTTTGTTATCCATCTCTTCGCTGTCACCTTCATGCACCAATTTTGAAATGTTGTTGAAATGAATGTTTAAAAAAATGAAATATAATATAAAAATCTTATATAAAAATAAAAAGTGATGGCTCTTAAAAGGCAAAAAAATAATGAAAACTAAAGGGGCTTTACACGCTGCGAATTCGCTAATGCGAACTTGTTGGGGTCACGGAATTTGTGACGCACATCCGGCCGCATTAGCGATGCCGTTGCGTGTGACACCTATGAGCGATTTTGTATCGTCGCAAAAACGTGAAAAATCGCTCATCGGTGACATGGGGGTCCATTCTCTAATATCATTACTGCAGCAGTAACGAAGTTGTTCCTCGTTCCTGCGGCAGCACTCATCGCTCCATGTGACACCGCAGGAACGAGGAAGCTCTCCTACCTGCCTCCCGGCCGCTATGCGGAAGGAAGGAGGTGGGCGGAATGTTACGTCCCGCTCATCTCCGCCCCTCCGCTTCTATTGGGCGGCGGTTCAGTGACGCAGCTATGACGTCGCTGTGACGCTGATTGAACCGCCCCCTTAGAAAGGAGGCAGTTCGCCGGTCACAGCGACGTCACCGGGCAGGTAAGTAGTGTGGCGGGTCTGGGCGATGTTGTGCGGCACGGGCATCAATTTGCCCGTGTCACACAACAGATGGGGGCGGGTACCCACGCTAGCTATATCGGTACCGATATCGCAGCGTATAAAACGGCCTTAATAATTGGTGATCATGTCGTAGTGTATTCACTGAGTCTTCTCAAACTGGAGCTGTTTTTTTAGTGGCTCCTCATTGTAGAAAGTATGGGGTCCTAAAAAAGACCACATTCCTCTGTGACATCTGTTTGCTGGAATTAAGTATATTTTTTATTTACTTCCTTAATAAAAATTAGATTAATAGGGACTTTTCTGTATTTAATTACGAAAAAGTAAACTTTGGAGAAACGAATGGAGCATTTTTCGAAATGAAATTAATGAAATAACCAAAAACATCTCTAAAAAACACCTAACAATAATTGTGAAAGACTCGTCCAAATACCGAGGATTTGGAACATCAGGATTCTATTTGCTACTTTTTAAACCGCATAAAGTTTCTGACTGATCATTGTCTGAATTTCTAAGAACTCTTGTCGACAAAACATTCTGATTTGAAGAGACTCTTTCCATCACTGAGCTTCTCCTCTCGGCACTGAATAGAAAACAGCTTGCTAGAGCGAAAAGCCGAAACGCGTTGTTTAAAGCAATAAATGTGTTTTTGGAGTCAAATATTTGACTATTCGTTGGTCCGGATACTTTTAATTTATCCTTACAGTGCGCCCATGGATAAATGATTGTCTGTGTCTGATGGTTTAGTTGGCTGAAGGACAACAATGGCCTGAGATTCCAGAACTTACAAGGCTCCGAGTGGAGTTGTGCCCACTATATGCCCAACTTATCAAGGTGAGAGTTACATCTCATTTTTACATCCATTATCAATCTCAGATACATGAGAAAGTTCCAATTTATTCTCTAGAACAAAAAGTTACCATTTTTTGCCCGATAACCCATAAAAGTAAAATACATTGAAATGGTTATAGTGCATTTTGTATATGGCACTGTTGCTACTACAACTGTACCTAAGCTAGCAGTATCTATACAGCAGCAAATGTACTACCGGCAGGTCTACAAGGTTTGATACCTCCTAAATTACAGCCTTCAGCTCTATCTCGAGCTATGGCGACTTGATGTGTGAACGCTCTGTAGGAAGGTCATCTTGAGCAAGCCTAGATTGGTCCACCAGGGTCTTCTTCACCATGTTCTTGATAGTATCAAGCCATAAGGTTTCTGGTCTTCTTCTTCGCCTTGTTCCGTCTATTCTTCTGACCATGATGTCCTTCTCCAGTGACTGCTCTCTTTGTAGGATGTGTTCAGCATAGGTAAGTCATAGCTTGATGATCCTTGCTTTGGGTGACCTGTCTGACTTGATTTGTTCCAAAATGGATTTGTTCTTCTTGCCAGCCATGGTATTGATAATATCCTTCTCCAGCACTACATTTCGAAGGTGTTGATTCTTCCCTGTCTTGTTCCTTTATTATCCAGGTTTCACATCCCTATGTTACTAGTGGAAAGACCAGACTATGTACAACCCATGTCCTTATCCCCAGTGAAATGTTCCTTTATTTGAGAACCTTGTCCAGTGACTTCATTATTAATTTGCCCATAGCTATCCTCCTATTGACTTCCGGTGTCGTCACTGCATCTTGAGTGATCATTGATCCGAGTAGGTTGAAGTCCTTCACAACTTCCAACTTGTCACCGTCCATCTCAGATGTGTCCCGGTTGTACCTGGCAGTAGTCAATATCTTTGTCTTCTTTGTATTGAGTAGGAGTCCCATGTCTGAGCTATCCATCTTGACACTCTATAATAAGTGCTTTATTCCATCTATGCTTGTTGCTATCAATGTTGTATCATCTGTATATCTAAGATTTCTGAAAATAGCTTTGGCATATAAATTGAAGAGAAATGGTGAGAGGTTACAGCCTTGTCTGACGCCTCGCTCTATATTGAATCATGCCAGATCACCGTGTGCCATTTGAACTGTTGCTTCTTGGTCGATGTAAAGGTTCCTGATGAGGCTGATCAGATGGTTCGGCACACCCATGTCCTTCATGGTATTCCAAAGTTTCTGGTGATCAGCAGTCGAAGGCTTTGCTGTAGTCAATGAAGCAAAAATAGAAAAATATATCTCCTTGTTATATTCTTTGGCTTTTTCCATCATCCATCTGTTAGCAATTACATCTCTTGTTCCTCGGCCTTTTCTGACTCCTGCTTGTTCCTCTGGCAGTTCTCTGTCACAGTAAGGCTGTACCTCTTGCTGTAGGATCTTCAGTAATATGTTGCTGGCATGAGGTATGAGCGCTATAGTCCGATAGTTTCCACAGTCGGTGGCAACTCCCTTCTTCAGAAAAGAAAGAAACACCAATCTTCTCCAGTCCTTCAGACATTTACAAATTGTCCATATCTGGTGACACAGGCATATGATGGCGTCAACTGCTGCTTCAGAAGACTTTATTAGATCTATTGGAATATTGTTACATCCAGGTGATCTGTTTTTTTTTTACAGAGGCTTTATTGCAACAACTACTTGTATTTTTATCACTTCCAGTCTCCATTTCTTCCCATATCACTGAGTCATTCTTGTAGAGATGCTCCATGTATTCTTTCCTTCTTTCCTTCTTTCCTTGATCTGTTCTGACTCAGTTAGTTTGTTCCCGTTAGCGTCTTTCAAAATTGCCATTCTTCGTTAAAACGTTCGTCGTACCTCTTTGATCATTTGGTGCCTTCCTGGTCTTGCCTTTCAGATGTTTGTTTTCTATCTCTGTACATATTTTTTTGGTAATAAAGTTCTATATCTTTTTAAATGGTTCTCTTTAGTCTTTTACTGATAATGTCTGTGTCCTGCTTGTTATCTTTTGCCATTCGTCTTTCTTCGATGATCTTTAGGGTCTCTTCTGTTAACCGTGGCTGCGGAGTCTCTTCTGCCTCGTGTTAATTGTCTTTCTGGTTTCTTCAGTAATAATAGTCTTTGTATGTGGAAGCCTACGCAAAACTCACGTTGGAGTTGTACTAGTGCAAGTTGTCACTTTGGTCACTATGAGTAAGCTGTACTAGCAACTCTGATTATATCCTATTTTTTTCAGTCTTACATTAGTGGACTAACTTTATTTGGCAAATTCATCATTATGGTTTAGGCTATCACTTCATATCTATATGCAGTGGCTTGCAAAGGTTTGTGCACCCATAGAATTGCTGGTATTATGAACAGTTAAGCATGTTGAAGATGAAAGGCATAAAGTTACAGATGACACATTTCCTTTGTATTTTAGGCAAAAAAAATATTTTCATCTTTTACATTTTAAAATTAACAAAAAAGGAAAATAGGCCATTGCTAAAGTTTGGGAACCCTACATGGTTACTACCTAGCAGCACCCCCTTTGGCAGGTATCACAGCTTGTAAATGTTTTTTTGTAGCAGCCAAGAGACTTTCAATTCTTGTTTGAGGTACTTTCATCCATTCTTCCTTGGAGATGTCTTCCAGGTCTGTGAGATTCCTGGCTTGTCTTGTATGCACTGCTCTTCCTTGGAGACGTCTTCCAGTTCTGTGAGATTCCTGGCTCGTCTTGCATGCACTGCTCTTCCTTGGAGACATCTTCCAGTTCTGTGAGATTCCTGGCTCATCTTGCATGCTCTGCTCTTCCTTGGAGACATCTTCCAGTTCTGTGAGATTCCTGGCTCGTCTTGCATGCACTGCTCTTCCTTTGATATGTCTTCCAGTTCTGTGAGATTCCTGTCTTGTCTTGCATGCACTGCTCTTCCTTGGAGATGTCTTCCAGTTCTGTGAGATACCTGGCTCTTCTTGCATGCACTGCTCTCCAATGGAGGTGTCTTCCAGCTCCGTGAGATTCCTGGCTTGTCTTCCAGTTCTGTGACATTCCTGGCTTGTGTTCCAATTCTGTGAGATTCCTAGCTTGTCTTCCAGTTCTGTGAAATTCCTGGCTTGTCTTTCAGTTCTGTGAGATCCCTGGCTTGTCTTGCATGCACTGCTCTTCCTTGAAGACGACTTCCAGTTCTGTGAGATTTCTGGCTCATCTTGCATGCACTGCTCTTCAATGGAGACGTCATCCAGTTCTGTGAGATTCCTGGCTTGTCTTTCAGTTCTGTGAGATCCCTGGCTTGTCTTGCATGCACTGCTCTTCCTTGAAGACGACTTCCAGTTCTGTGAGATTTCTGGCTCATCTTGCATGCACTGCTCTTCAATGGAGACGTCATCCAGTTCTGTGAGATTCCTGGCTTGTCTTCCCGCTCTGTGAGATCCCTGGCTTGTCTTGCATGCACTGCTCTTCCTTGAAGACGACTTCCAGTTCTGTAAGATTTCTGACTCGTCTTGCATGCACTCCTCTTCAATGGAGACATCTTCCCACTCTGTGAGATTCCTGGCTTGTCTTCCAGTTCTGTGAGATTCCTGGCTTGTCTTCCAGTTCTGTGACATTCCTGGCTTGTCTTCCAGATCTGTAAGATTCCTGGCTTGTCTTCTAGTTCTATGAGATTCCTGGCTCGTCTTGCATGCACTGTTCTTCCTTGAAGATGTCTTCCAGTTCTGTGAGATTTCTGGCTCATCTTGCATGCACTGCTCTTCAATGGAGACGTCATCCAGTTCTGTGAGATTCCTGGCTTGTCTTCCCGCTCTGTGAGATTCCTGGTTCGTCTTGCATGCGCTTCTCCTTTGAGCTCTAGCCACAGATTTTCAATGATGTTCAGATCAGGAGACTGTGAGGGCCATTGTAAAACCTTCAGCTTGCGCCTTTTGGGGTCGTCTATTTTGGATTTTGATGTGTGTTTAGGATCATTATCCATTTGTGGAAGCCATCCTCTTTTTTCCTTTTTTCTACTTCAGCTTTTTTTACAGATGGTGTTATGTTTGCATCAAGAATTTGTTGAAATTTCATTGAATCCATTCTTCCCTCTACCCGTGAAATGTTCCCTTTGACATTGGCTGCAACACAACCCCAAAGCATGACTGATCCTCCCCCATGCCTAATGGTTGGGGTTATGTTCTTTTTCTGAAATTCTGTGCCCTTTTTTCTCCACACATAACTTTGATCATTGTGTCCAAAGAGTTCTATTTTAACCTCATTGGTCCACAGGATTGCCCCTTTTGAGGTCGTCTATTGTGGGTTTTGAGTGTGTTTAGGATCATTATACATTTGTAGAAGTCACATAAGAAAATGCTAGTATTATATTGCCACCTTGAAGGTGAGGGGAATATGCTACAAGTTTCAATTTAGGGCCTAAAAGCTCAAAGTCTTGAATGGATATTCTCTAGTGCATAAAAAAAGTAACAAAACATTTGTCTCACCATCCCTTGCTTTCACGACACGCCGCATCCTCTTCTGTGGCCGGCACAGAGGCTAGTAGCTGACAGTGACATCAGCTGCTGGCCTCTGATTGGTTAGAGATGTGTGACGCCCTGGCAAAACCAGGTAGTCACACACATATGCTCCCACACAACACCTTCCCTCACAGGGTTACACACAGCCGACCTGAAACCCTAGTCAACTACCCCAGGGAAGGACAGGCACACCAGTGGGCGGGACCAGGCAGATAGAGAATGCCCACCTAGGGGTCTGGAGAGCCCAGGGCAGGAAAACAGTCAGTTAAGGAAAGTCAAGTGGAGAGTCAAGTTAGAGTGGAGTGGAGTAGTAGGGGAGGTGGAAGTTGACAGGCGCCAGGGTTGGAGCCCTGGTGCATTGGCTAGGTGGCAGACGGTGGTCCGTGTGTCATGGTTCGCCTCCCCGTCCACATGGCTAGGGGGCGGAGCCTTCTCTCGGGCCTCACTTCCGGACCCTGGATGCCGTAAAATCTGACATTTCCAGTGAACCAGCGCCGGCTATAAGCTTAGCACTGCTTTGCCTGTGATTGCTGGTCCTGTGAGTGATATCCTGATCTGTCTGTTCCTGTGCCCCCGTGCCCTTGTCTGTGTTCCGTCTCCTGGTCATCCCTCCTGTCCTCTGTCCCCTCTCCTATTTCCCCACTCGGTTGCTTCCTCCGGTACTGACCTTGGCCTGACTTTGACTCCGCTTCTGCTCGTTCCTCCGGTCCTGCTTCTGCCCGTACGGTGTTTGACCCAGCCTGCTTGACTATTCCTTGCATGCTCTGCAGCTCTGCTTCTCAGCTGTGCTTAGAGGTAGTGAATGAGAACGCTGTGTATTCACTTCCTGGTTCTCGTTGCTCTGTGTAGTGTCTTCTGCTGCAGAGCTCTGGCTCCCCCTGGTGGCAGCATTACACCGTGTCTAGCAGGAGACGGGAAGACGGCAGCCGGAGATCCAAGGTGGACCGGGGCAGGTACTGACACTGGAGAACCAACCCGAAAACCGTGCACAGAGGGGGTACTTGGAACCTGAAGCCAGGACCAGAACCAACAGCCTAGCTAATTAACCAATTGAGGGCAGGATTTTAGGTCCTGTCCCAACCAAAGTCCCAAAAGCAGACAACCACTCACAGAGAGGGATAGGGCATCCGCCAGGGCGCGGTAGATCCCACGGGTCAGCGTCAGCGGACTCGGCTCCCAATAATAGTACCGGGAGCGGACTCCCGCGTTCCACACAGGGAAGTCCACAACATCACAACACAGTGCAGAGGAAAGTGACACAGACCACCAGCCCAGGTGGGGGACCAGAGTACACCCGGCCGCGGCGGCCGGCCACCAGCACCTTGGTTAATCACTGGACTCATCTGATTTCTTTAACCGTGAGTAAGCTGAGACTCCCTGGTCTGACCAGGTGCGCTGGCCCCTGCCATCACCGTCCCCTGCACCAAGTCACCAGGTCTTGGGGCAACGATCCCTACCCACGGAGGGGTTAACAGCCAGCTGCAATCCCATCGCCCCCGGGTGTCCCACAACAGCAGCGGTGGTGCCACACTTCCCCACACACCGTGGGTGGTGTCACAGACTAACTACGGCAAATCCCGTACAAATATGTCCCCTTTTAATTCGGAGTGTCTGCGTGACCCCCGGGTCCGGAGAATCCCTCGAGCCACACTGCGGGTCCGGATCCGAGCAGCCCGACTGCTACTGACGTGGGGGGCGGCACAGATGTGTATTGTGGTGCAGAGGCCCAGAAATAGAGGCTGGAATCGGTGGGCCTCCCTCCAGCACAGACCCGGTCACAGTCTCTGCGATCGTGATTGTTATGCCCTTGAAGATTCCCCATAATAAAGGTCATATGTTATCCCACAAAACACATAAGAGTCTAGTGTTCAGTTCCCCGCCCATTCCTTTCCCATTACCCTTGAGCCAATCATACAATTTCTTACTTGCAAGGTGGTTCCTCAGGGGCGGGGACTCCAGGACAGATTATTATAACTAGTAGCAAAGGTGTCATATTACAAATTTTGCAAGTGCCCCATAGTGACTCTAT
Source organism: Anomaloglossus baeobatrachus (assembly GCF_048569485.1). Classification (NCBI taxonomy): domain Eukaryota; kingdom Metazoa; phylum Chordata; class Amphibia; order Anura; family Aromobatidae; genus Anomaloglossus; species Anomaloglossus baeobatrachus. The sequence continues at coordinate 939,209,101 of NC_134353.1, forward strand.
AGTCTGCACCTATGGTACATGCGCCTAAAAAATGTTTTCTTGCCACTCATGGTTCATGGTAAGCTCTGTGTGATGTGGGGGCATATATCAAGAGACTGAATTAGCAAATGTGCCAAAGAAAGCTCTTATCGTACCTTGAAGTCTCCTCACAATCTCCCGTGTTGATTTGCTTTCGGTAGCTTCGCCTTTTAATGTAATTTTCCGCCAAGCAGTTTTGTTAATGAAAAGTGTTAATTTGGAAGCAAATGACTTATGGAAAATTGCAGCTTCTCGTACTGCGGGGTGTCCGAGGGAACAATGGTGATTTCTCAGAAGGATAGCGGAGAAAAAACATATTTAATTATGGCTTTCTATCCTGTTCTCCACGACGCACAGCAGCCTATTGATGCCACGTCCCTTATGTGAAATGATGTCTCTCATTCAGAGGAAAAAAACAAGATGGCAGACGATGGAGCCTGCGTCCATGGAGGATCATTATAGCCGGAGGTCATTATCTGAGCTTTGTCTTTGTGCGTGTATAATATGGATGCTCATTCTGTAGACATGATAGACTGATAAATATGAGGAGGAAATACTGAGAGAGACGCATAGCCATCTATGAACTCCCCAAAAGAATATGGGATCTTCAGCCAGGTGACAACCAATATGGTCATGTTTTCATCTCGGAATAGGGTTGTCACCGAACTTAGGACTGTCCCAAAGAATGGACCATAAAAGGAGCCGTGTTTACATTAATTCCCTTCAATAAAGGCAGATTCGGCTGTTCTAGGAGTATATACTATAGAATGTACAGGATCAGTAATGTATGTGTCGCGGGCGGGGAGGACGCCGTCGCTGCTGCGCTCTCGCTAGCGCTCGGGTCCGGCGCTGCTGCGATGGCTGCCCGGTGGCTTGAGCGGTGGGCCGGATCCGGGGACTCGAGCGACGCTCCTCGCCCGTGAGTGAAAGGGGTGGTTTAGTTTGGGGATTTAGTCCGTGATGCCACCCACGGGGTGTGGTGAAGGTGGGCACCACTGCTGCTGGTGACGGGGATCCCGGGAGCGATGGCAGGGAGCAGCTGGGATGTTGTTTTCCCCCTCCATGGGTAGCGGTTGGTGGTCCCGGGGCCCGGTGATGTGACGGGGAGGCAGGGTCGGTGAGGTGCAGGGTCGCAGGGACAGCGCAGCGCGGTGCCGAGTTGCACTGGTGTACTCACTCAGCAACAGATGCACGCAAAGTCTCTGGTAAACCAAACGGCTGGATGGACGGGTTCCGCAGCCGGCTGCTGTGGCTTCTCCCGGACAGTTGGCGGTGGCTGCCTTTCACTGCACCCTTGTGTATGTTCGGTCCCGATGGGTCCCCACCGGTAACCCGCTCCCCAGCGTGTATATGTGCTGGAGGAGCCCTTTTGCCCGCAGGCTCTGGCCCTTGGAACTCTAGCTGTGGCGGTAGCTGTATTTCCTTCTACTGGTCAGACAGTTACCTTCTATCGGGTCTTGGCTGTTAGTAAACCCCTGGGGTTCCGGTCACTGACGGATTTGACCTCTAATGGCGACTCCAAGCCTGGTCAGGGTCTGTAGGTCCTGCCTGTGTGTGCTGGCTTCACTTCGCTCCCCGGTTCGGTACCGGCGGGCCACCGCCCGTCCCCGGTCCTACGGTTCCGCGTTGATCTGCCTCTCCTGCAGACGGCCACCACTGTCTGCCAACCTTGCTGTCAGTGCCTGGGCCACACACCCAGACACCAGCAGTAGCTCCTCTCACTTCCACTGCTCAACACTATCTGACTACTGCTTCCTGCCTCCAGAACTGTGAACTCCTCAGTGGGTAGGGCCAACCGCCTGGCTCCACCCCACCTGGTGTGGACATCAGCCCCTGGAGGGAGGCAACAAGGGTTTTGTGTTTGGCTGATGTGCCTGTCTCAGGGTGGGGGTGCGTGTTGTAGTACCTGTGACGACCTGGATAGTCCAGGGCGCCACATATGTACACAGTGACTGCACCAGCAGAATAGTGAGTGCAGCTCTGGGGTATAATACAGGAGGTAACTCAGGATCAGTAATGTAATGTATGTATACAGTGACTGCACCAGCAGAATAGTGAGTGCAGCTCTGGGGTATAATACAGGAGGTAACTCAGGATCAGTAATGTAATGTATGTATACAGTGACTGCACCAGCAGAATAGTGAGTGCAGCTCTGGAGTATAAACAGGAGGTAACTCAGGATCAGTAATGTAATGTATGTACACAGTTACTGCACCAGCAGAATAGTGAGTGCATCTCTGGAGTATAATACAGGATGTAACTCAGGATCAGTAATGTAATGTATGTACACAGTGTCTGCACCAGTAGAATAGTGAGTGCAGCTCTGGAGTATAATACAGGATGTAACTCAGGATCAGTAATGTAATGTATGTACACAGTGACTGCACCAGCAGAATAGTGAGTGCAGCTCTGGGGTATAATACAGGATGTAACTCAGGATCAGTAATGTAATATATGTAAACAGTGTCTGCACCAGCAGAATAGTGAGTGCAGCTCTGTGGGGGTGTCTCATAGATGCCTAAAACTACTAATCTGGGGCTAATTGGCAGCTGTGGGCTATTATTAACCCCTTATTACCCCAATTGCCACTGCACCAGGGCAATCGAGATAAGCCTGGTAAATTGGCAGGATTGTCACATCTAATCGATGTGGGAATCCTGGATAGCTGCAGGCTGCTATTTTTAGGCTCTGGGTGCCCCGATAACCATGAGTCTTTCCAGCTTGAGAATACCAGCCCCCAGCTGTTGGTTTTATCATATTAAAAATAGAGGGGTGACCGCACGCCGTTTTTTAATATTGTTTATTTAAATAATTTTTAAAAAAGCCGCATGCGGATCCTGTTATTTTGGTACACAGCCTAGATAAGCGCATGGCTGGGGCTGCAGCCTGTAGCCGTATGCTTTATCTCTGCTGGGTATCGTAATAGGTTGGAACCCTATGCCTGTTTTTTTATTTATTTAGTTTTACACTTATCTACAGTGATCCGCAGATGGAGTCTGTGATTGGGTGCAGTCAGATACGCTGTCACACAGGCTGGGGGCACATCTGACTGCAACAGTCAGAGATACCAGGACTGTCGGTGGGCGGGGAAAGCAGTGTATATGCATGAGTGAATAATGAGTGGCCCTGGATGTAGTTACAACCTCGCTGGAGACTCAGTAAGTATAGCACACCTGTTTAATTATTTTTTTTCTTTTTTCCTTATTTTTTTTTTATTTCACGACTTTTACAGTCCAGGTCCGTCCATCACTACCCACTAATGATAAAAATAAGAGGCTTATACTAATATTACAGGTAAACAAAAAAAGACTGAGATAAGACATGCAGGGCTGAATTCTCTGTTTTAACTCTTGCAGCATACTGTCTTCAGATTACATTGCAGAAACCTGCTGACAGAGTCCTTTTAAAGATGACACTTTTACTTTGTATTTTAGACAAAAAAATATATATTTTCATCTTTTACATTTTAAAAATTACATATAAGCAAATGGGCCAATTAAAAAGTTTGGGAACCCTTGGAGATTTGTGTGCTGCAATAACTTTGACCAAGGTTTCAGACCTTAATTAGTCTCTTAGCGTTATGGCTTGTTCACTATCATTAGGTGATGCAAATTTCACAGCTTTAGAAAAACCCAGCCTCCTCTACATGTAACTCTGTGCCAAAAACCAGCAACCATGGGATCTTCTAAGCAGCTGCCTAGCACTCTGAAAATGAAAATGGTGGAGGCCCACAAAGCAGGAAAAAGGTATAAGAAGATAGCAAAGTGTTTTCAGTTTGCCTTTTATTCAGTTCGATATGTAATTATGAAATTGCATTTACTAGGAACAATCGAGGTCAAGATAAGGTCTGGAAGAGGAAGCAAAATGTCTGTGAGAGCTGCTGGTAGGATTGCTAGAGAGGCAAATCAGAACCCCTGCCTGACTGCAAAAGATTTAGCAGACTCTGGAGTTGTGGTACATTGTTCTACTGTTCAGAGACACCTGCACAAATAAGGCCTTCATGGAAGAATCATCAGAAGAAAACCTGTCCTGCATCCGTACCATAAAATTCTGAGTCATACGTCTGCAAAGGAACATCTAAACAAGCCTGATGCATTTTGAAGAATATCTCGCCAACCATTAAGCATGGCAGTGGACCTATCATGCTTTGGGGTTGTGTTTCAGCCAATGGCATAGGGAACATTTCACAAGTAGAGTTAAAAATGGATTCAATGAAGTTTCAACACATTTTTGATGCAAACATAACACCATTTGTAAAACAGCTGAAGTTGAATAGAGGAGAAAAGAGGATGGCTTCTACAATTGGATAGTAATCCTAAACATGCGTGAAAATCCACAATAGACAACCTCAAAAGGTGAAGGTGAAGGTTTTACAAAGTTCCCTGATCTGAACATCATTGAAAATCTGTGGCTAGAGCTCAAAAGAGCAGTGCATGCAAGACGAGCCAGGAATCTCACAGAATGAGAAGATGTCTCCACGGAAGAGCAGTGCAAGCAAGATGAGCCAGGAATCTCACAGAATGAGAAGATTTCTCCACGGAAGAGCAGTGCAAACAAGACGAGCCAGGAATCTCACAGAACTGGAATATGTCCCCAAGGAAAAGCAATGCAATCAAGACGAGACGGGAATCTCACAGAACTGAAAGATTTCTCCAAGGAAGAACAGTGCATGCAAGATGAGCCAGGAATCTCACAGAACTGGAAGACGTCTCCAAGGAAAAGCAGTGCATGCAAGACAAGACAGGAATCTCACAGAACTAGAAGACATCTCCAAGGAAGAGCAGTGCATGTAAGACAAGCCAGGAATCTCACAGAACTGGAAGATGTCTCCAAGGAAGAACAGTGCATGCAAGACAAGCCAGGAATTTCACAGAACTAGAAGACGTCCCCTAGGAAGAGCATTGCATGCAAGACGAGCCAGGAATCTCACAGAACTAGTAGACATCTCCTTGGAAGAGCAGTGCATGCAAGACAAGCCAGGAATGTCACAGAACTGGAAGACAAGCCAGGAATCTCACAGAACTGGAAGACGTCTCTAAGGAAGAGCAGTGCATGCAAGACAAGCCAGGAATCTCACAGAATGAGAAGATGTCTCCAAGGAAGACCAGTGCATGCAAGATGACCAAGGAATCTCACTGCACTGGGAGACTTTTTCAAGGAAGAATGAATGAAAGTCCCTCAAACAAGAATTTAAAGAGTCTTGGCTGCTACAAAAAAAACATTTACAAGGTCTGATACCTGCAAAGGGGGTGCTGCTAGGTACTGACCATGTAGGGTGCCCAAACTTTGCATTTGCCCATTTTCCTTTTTTGTTAATTTAGAAATGTAAAAGATAAAAATTATTTTTTTGGGGAGGCTAAAATACAAAGGAAATGTGTCATCTTTAGCTTTACACCTTTTAGAGATCATTTCATCTTCAATTTGCTTAACTGTTGACAACAGTGATTTTGATCAGGGGCGCCCAAACTTTTGCATGCTGCTGTACTTCCTTTTATACATAACGAGATGTACAAATTCAATAAATCTGAAAATGGAGTAGTACTTATTTTTACCCATCTTGGTTGGGGTAGCTGACTTATATAGTTTGTAAAACTTTATTTTGTTAAAAAAGTTGTTTGATGATAATGTAATAATCTAATATATAAAGCTGAGTGTATGTGTGTGTGTGTGTGTGTGTGTGTGTGTGTGTGTGTGTGTGTGTGTGTGTATATATGTGTGTCCACTAAAGGAATCCGCACCGTCACATTTAAAATTACGAAATTTTGAACAGACGCCCCATGTGAGCCAGGGAACATCGTAGACTATGTTTTTGACTGGAAAATTTAACCCCGCGCTTTACAGTTATTCTTCAAAAAACATGCCTACATTAAAGTGAATGGAGCCTGGAACTACTGGTTATTAATAGCAGTTGTGATTGGTTGCTATAGGAACAAAGGACAGTCACAGTGTAACAAGCTTATGTGTGAGGTAATATGATGTTGGTGGGGAGATGGATAGAGAGAGAGACAGAAAAAGACAGACAGAGAGAAAGACAGACGGGGAAAGAGACAGACAGACGGGGAAAGAGACAGAGAGACAGACGGGGAAAGAGACAGACAGACGGGGAAAGAGACAGACAGAGACAGAGGGGAAGAGAGACAGGTGAGAAAAGAGAGAGACAGACGGGGAAAGAGACAGACAGATGGGGAAAGAGACAGACAGACGGGGAAAGAGACAGACAGATGGGGAAAGAGACAGACAGAGACAGAGGGGAAGAGAGACAGGTGAGAAAAGAGAGAGACAGACGGGGAAAGAGACAGACTGGGAAAGAGACAGACTGGAAAAGAGACAGAAGGGGAAAGACAGAGACAGACAGACACAGAGACACAAGGATAGAGACGTATAGACTGAAACAGAGAGATAGAAACAGACAGACAAGGAAAGAGACAGACAGAGACAGACAGACAGACACACAGACAGAAACTGGGAGAGCGACAGTGACAGTTACTATCCCGGGCACGCCCGGGTACTACAGCAAGTATTATAATAAAGAGCTACATTTCCAATTCCTCTGATCTTATTAGATCAGGATCCGGTCCCTGTAATATACAGACATTCTGGGTCCTCCAGATTGACTGACACTTTTTATATGAAGGTTCGGGATGAGGGACCTCTACCATTCTTTTCCTAAACCTCTAAACTTTTGTGTCCTTAGAAGTCGATAGCGTAAGACAAATCATTTTTTCTCCCTTTAATTACTGTTGTTTGATGATGTCTTTTTCCACCTTTGGGAGCGTGTTTGTGTACTATGTGGTTAGTAAATATTGGCTGCCATCCCTGTTATTCCATCCTGGTGGTTATATAATAGAATACAAAGCACAAGCGCATGGGACGAGGAGAGAGTTGCCCAAATTAACTCTGCTAGAACATTCCCTTCTCTGTGTGATGATTTCCGAGTAGCTGATGTTCCATTCTGCCCTGGCTGAGTAGATCCATTGTTCACACTGTCAGGCAGGGTGCCCATAACAAATAGTGCTATGGAGCAAAAATCAAAGCCTATATTGGATTGTTTCCCTACTACAATAGGATCCAGGATTATTCTGCTTTATTTCAACATAAGGTTAACATAATCCAAGCTTATTTCTACATATTCAATTCTATTATTGACTTCACTAAGTGGTCCTGAAAAATCCGGTTCCCCCATGCAAAATTCACTTTTAGTGAGTGCAGCCTTGACTGCCCTACTGTAGAGGTTCCCCATCAGCTCAGTCGAAACCCACACAAACCCCTTTATCCCACCCGTTGAAAAAACACGTAACACCATTAGTTGGATAAATTGGCCAGATCGGCCCGATTTATTAACAAACATTAAAAACAAATAAATAACCATTTATAACCAATGCAAGGGCGGTTCTTGGAGCCCCAAAAACCTGGCGGACACAAAGTATTGTTACCAAACCATCCGGCATATTTGCCCTCAGCCGCGACCACAAGCTCGGGGGCACCACTTCTTGCCGGAAAACCTTGTCCCTACCCGACTCTCAGGAGACCCCACCTCTGGAGAGTCCCTCAAGTCCGCCAGGCAATTACTATATCAGAATAAACAAGGGGGGTGGTCCCCTTCTATCCGATGTACCACCCCCCCATCCTGACATTTCCACCAACTCCAAGAAACCCCTCGCCCCCGCTCGCCAAAATGACCCAAAGACACTATAGGAAGTTAAAATGACCTCAACTCCTCCATCTTCCCCGACAAAGATTAAGTATAGGGTGGGAGGGCGGGACCTTTCTCTATAGGTACCTCGCGCCGAAGTGGTGTCCCCCCTCTCTCCCTGGACATATATATAAGAGTCCCACCCCTATTCCCTCCCCTGGCCCTATAAATCCACCCCTTAAACTCCTGACCCCCACAGAAAGCCCACTCTTTCTCAGAAATAAAATTAACCCCTTGGTTGCCCTGCCAAGGTGAGTCATGGGTCACTACGCCCATGGCTCTGCCCTGGCTCCGTTCAGCCTTGTTTATATTTTTTTGGGGGGGGGGGATATGATTAGAAAGGCACCCCATTGCAATTTAAGCATTTTGCTCTCTGGGGTATTCAAACAATTCCTCAATTGAATTCAAATTCTAAAACTAAAAAAATCAAATTACCTCCCCGTACCTTTGATTTGTCAGTAGCATGCTGTAATCGCTATTTACAAAAATGGATGACCCCATTATTTGACAATCAGAGACCACATTTACTGATTAATCAAATGGGTGATGATAACAAGAAGAAAAGTTCCTGTAATCCCATTTGGGACACAGGGGGAAAGAAGATGTAGTCGTATTGCTATTGGGAAGTGTGATGCTATGAATAATATTCATCCTCCATTCTCCGAGGATATCTGGAGGCTGTAGAGGGTGGGAGAAGAAAGTACTACGAGCAGCATGGTGGCTCAGTGGTTAATACTGGAACGTTGCAGCACTGGGGCCCTGGGTTCAAATCTCGCAAAGGACAATATTCCTCTGGGTACTCCAGTTTCCTTAATAAATAAAAGTTGTGATACCAAGTAGTTCATGTATCTGTCAGTAACAGACTGTAATGTGGCGAGATGTATAAGGGGAGTGATGAAAGTAGGTGGTAATATGAGAAAAGGTTCCTGGGCATGACCTGTCTAGAGTACCCTCACAGAGCCTGGTCTAGAGTACCCCCAAAGAGCCTGGTGCAGAGTGGCCACACAGAACCTTTATTTAGAGTAACCCCACAGAGGCTTTTTAAAATAAGAGTATCCCCACAAAGACTGATGAAGAGTGTCCCCACAGAGCCTTTTTCAGAGTACCCCCACAGATCCTGGTGCAGAGTACCCCCAAAGAATTTGTTTTCCGAGCACCCTACGGAGCCTTGTACAGAGTGCCCACACTGAGCCCTTTTTCAGGGTTACCCCCACAGAGCCTAGCGCAAAGTGCCCCCACAGAGCCTAGAGCACAATGCCCCCACAGAGCCTAGAGCACAGTGCCCTCACAGAGCCTAGAGCACAGTGCCCTCACAGAGCCTAGAGCACAGTGCCCCCACAGAGCCTAGAGCAAAGTGCCCCCACAGAGCCTAGAGCACAGTGCCCTCACAGAGCCTAGAGCACAGTGCCCCCACAGAGCCTAGAGCACAGTGCCCTCACAGAGCCTAGAGCAAAGTGCCCCCACAGAGCCTAGAGCAAAGTGCCCCCACAGAGCCTAGAGCACAGTGCCCCCACAGAGCCTAGAGCAAAGTGCCCCCACAGAGCCTAGGGCACAGTGCCCCCACAGAGCCTAGAGCACAGTGCCCTCACAGAGCCTAGAGCACAGTGCCCCCACAGAGCCTAGAGCACAGTGCCCCCACAGAGCCTAGAGCACAGTGCCCCCACAGAGCCTAGAGCACAGTGCCCCCACAGAGCCTAGAGCAAAGTGCCCCCACAGAGCCCTAGAGCACAGTGCCCCCACAGAGCCTAGAGCACAGTGCCCTCACAGAGCCTAGAGCACAATGCCCCCACAGAGCCTAGAGCAAAGTGCCCCCACAGAGCCTAGAGCACAGTGCCCCCACAGAGTCTAGAGCAAAGTGCCCCCACAGAGTCTAGAGCACAGTGCCCCCACAGAGCCTAGAGCACAGTGCCACCCACAGAGCCTAGAGCACAGTGCCCCCACAGAGCCTAGAGCACAGTGCCCCCACAGAGCCTAGAGCACAGTGCCCCCACAGAGCCTAGAGCACAGTGCCCTCACAGAGCCTAGAGCACAGTGCCCCCACAGAGCCTAGAGCACAGTGCCCTCACAGAGCCTAGAGCAAAGTGCCCCCCACAGAGCCTAGAGCACAGTGCCCCCACAGAGCCTAGAGCACAGTGCCCCCACAGAGCCTAGAGCACAGTGCCCCCACAGAGCCTAGAGCACAGTGCCCCCACAGAGCCTAGAGCACAGTGCCCCCACAGAGCCTAGAGCACAGTGCCCCCACAGAGCCTAGAGCACAGTGCCCCCACAGAGCCTAGAGCATAGTGCCCTCACAGAGCCTAGAGCACAGTGCCCCCACAGAGCCTAGAGCACAGTGCCCTCACAGAGCCTAGAGCAAAGAGCCCCCACAGAGCCTAGAGCAAAGTGCCCCCACAGAGCCCAGAGCACAGTGCCCTCACAGAGCCTAGAGCACAGTGCCCCCACAGAGCCTAGAGCACAGTGCCCCCACAGAGTCTAGAGCACAGTGCCCCCACAGAGCCTAGAGCACAGTGCCCCCACAGAGCCTAGAACAAAGTGCCCCCACAGAGCCTAGAGCACAGTGCCCCCACAGAGCCTAGAGCAAAGTGCCCCCACAGAGCCTAGAGCACAATGCCCCCACAGAGCCTAGAGCACAGTGCCCTCACATAGCCTAGAGCACAGTGCCCCCACAGAGCCTAGAGCAAAGTGCCGCCACAGAACCTAGAGCACAGTGCCCCCACAGAGTCTAGAGCAAAGTGCCCCCACAGAGTCTAGAGCACAGTGCCCCCACAGAGCCTAGAGCACAGTGCCACCCACAGAGTCTAGAGCACAGTGCCCCCACAGAGCCTAGAGCACAGTGCCCCCACAGAGCCTAGAGCACAGTGCCCCCACAGAGCCTAGAGCACAGTGCCCCACAGAGCCTAGAGCAAAGTGCCCCCACAGAGTCTAGAGCACAGTGCCTCCACAGAGCCTAGAGAACAGTGCCCCCACAGAGCCTAGAGCACAGTGCCCCCACAGAGCCTAGAGCAAAGTGCCCTCACAGAGCCTAGAGCACAGTGCCCCCACAAAGCCTAGAGCACAGTGCCCCCCACAGAGCCTAGAGCACAGTGCCCCCACAGAGCCTAGAGCAAAGTGCCCCCACAAAGCCTAGAGCACAGTGCCCCCACAAAGCCTAGAGCACAGTGTCGCCACAGAGCCTAGAGCACAGTGCCGCCACAGAGCCTAGAGCATAGTGCCCCCCACAAAGCCTAGAGCACAGTGCCCCCACAAAGCCTAAAGCACAGTGCCCCCACAAAGCCTAGAGCACAGTGCCGCCACAGAGCCTAGAGCATAGTGCCCCCACAAAGCCTAGAGCACAGTGCCCCCACAAAGCCTAGAGCACAGTGCCCCCACAAAGCCTAGAGCACAGTGCCCCCACAAAGCCTAGAGCACAGTGCCCCCACAAAGCCTAGAGCACAGTGCCCCCACAAAGCCTAGAGCACAGTGCCCCCACATAGCCTGTTTTATGAGAATGGAGAGAGAGGAGTAAGAGCAGTAACCTATCCTTGTCCCTCAGTTGAGCAGGGTCCTGTCCATACGCTAGTCACAGCACAATGGCGGCGCTATCGGGTCACATGGTTCGCCATGCCAATACTCGGCATGGTTTTGATGGCTGTGGAAGTGCTCACAGCCAAAAAGCTTGCTGATTGGCTGCTCTGGAGCCTTTCAACAAACTTTATTCAGCATCTGATCAGCTTCCAAACTCTGAACTTGACCACAGACTTCTGTGAGACGTCCGTGTTTGGATTTGAGTACCACACTATGTGTCCGGTATGATCCCCGAACTCCAGAGCTCAGATTCGCTCATCCCTAGTAGAGATGAGCGAACCAGTCGTGGTTCGGCTCGAGTTCGGTTCGTCGAACGGAGGACTCGTTCGAGTTCAGTTCGGCGAACGTTCGACGAACCGAACTCGAACCAATAGGAAATAATGGGAGGCAATCACAAACACATAAAAACGCATTATAAATGTACACATACAGTTAATAAACATTGCCATAACACTTACCGGTGCCCGCGATGCGTCCTGCACTCTGTCTTCTGTCACTATTCCTTCCCATGATCGCTGCGTCCTCCCGATAACCAGCACTGACAGGTCCTTCATTGACGTCGTCAAAATAGCCATGTGACCAGTCACGTGGCTATTATCTCATTGGCTACAGACTGGTCACATGGCTTTGACGTCATGTCCTGTCCTAGGTCCTGTCATTGCACTCTCCGGTACACGGTGCAGATTTGTGTATCGCCGTGTACCGGCGACATGCTCTAGCACACGGTCGACTCCCCGTTCCGTTAGGGACCGGCTGACACAGCCGGTCATTAACGGAGATCACCGTTGCCATAGCAACGCAGTTAGCGGTGACGTCACCTCTAACCGTGGCTCCGGGAATCACATGATCGGAGCCCCGTTGCTATGGTAACGCGTCTGTCAGCGTTACCGCTGTTACCGCTAACAGCCAGCAGCACTGATCTCTCACGGAGTGAAGGCTGCACGGGAAGCAGCGTCTTCCCCCATGCAGCAGTGATGGAGCAGAGCTGCATTTGTTGAACGAGAAAGACAGAAGACCATGGATCGTGGAGGGCTGACAGGGGTAATAAAGATGGAGTCTCTAATGTGTTTGTGTATTTATTTCTATTAAAGTATTTTTTCTCTGTGTGGTGTCTTTTTTTTTAACCCTTTATTGGAGGTTCTTAATGGTCGGGTCAAACGTGCCTGACATTAAGAATCTCTGGCTTAATACTAGCTAGTAAAACAAAGCTAGTATTAACTCATTATTACCCAGCAAGCCACCCGGCTTCAGGGCTGTTGGAAGAGTTGCATACAGCGCCAGATGATGGCGCTTCTATGAAAGCGCCATTTTCTGGGGCGGCTGTGGACTGCAATTCGCAGCAGAGGCGCCCAGAAACCTCGGCTAACCTGTGCTGCAGATTCCAATCCCCAGCTGCCTAGTTGTACCTGGCTGGACACAAAAATGGGGTGAAGCCTACGTCATTTGTTTTTTAATTATTTCATGAAATAAGTGAAATAATTTAAAAAAAACGGGCTTCCCTATATTTTTGGTTCCCAGCCGGGTACAAATAGGCAACTGGGGGTTGGAGGCAGCCCGTGGCTGCCTGCTGTACCTGGCTAGCATACAAAATATGGCGAAGCCCACGTCACTTTTTTGGTGGGCAAAAAACTTCTGCATACAGTCCTGGATGGAGTATGCTGAGCCTTGTAGTTCTGCAGCTGCTGTCTGCTCTTCTCCATACAGACAGACAGCAGCTGCAGAACTACAAGGCTCAGCATACTCCATCCAGGACTGTATGCAGGAGTTTTTTCCCCCTGAAAAAATTATGTGGGCTTCGCCATATTTTTGTATTCTAGCCAGGTACAGCAGGCAGGTATGGCTGCCCCCAACCCCCAGTTGCCTATTTGTATCCAGCTGGGAACCAAAAATAAAGGGAAGCCCTTTTTTTATTATTTCATGAGTTTCATGAAATAATTAGAAAACAAATGACGTAGGCTTCGCCCCATTTTTGTGTCCAGCCAGGTACAACTAGGCAGCTGTGGATTGGAATCCGCAGCACAGGTTGGCCTGAGCTTTCTGAGCCCCACTGCTGCGAATTGCAGTCTGCAGCCGCCTCAGAAAATGGCACTTTCATAGAAGCGCGATCTTCTGGTGCTGTATCCAACTCTTGCAGCACCTGCCTGCTATACCTGGCTAGCATACAAAAATATGGCGAAGCTCAAGTTTGTTGGCAAAAAAAATAAAAAATGCTTCCCTGGATTTTCCATTGCCAGTGAAGGTAACACCAAGCAGTGGGGGTTAGCAGCCAGTAGCTGCTTCGATTACCCTTAGCTAGCAATACAAAAAATGCAGCGGGAGCCCATATATATTTTTTTTAATTATTTATTTAAATAACTAAAAACAAAATGGGCTTCCCTGTATTATGATTGCCTGACATGACAGTGCTGTAAAAATAAATCTTTAAAAAAAAATGACGTGGCGCTCCGCGGTATTTTTGATTCTCAGTGCAGATAAAGCAGACAGCTATGGGTTGCCACCCACACCTGCCTGCCGTTACCTTGGTTGGCAATCAAAATACAGAAAAGCCCATTAATTTTTTCTATTTAAAAAATAGTTAAAAAAAAAATGACGTTGGGTCCCCCCATTTTTGATAGCCAGCTAGGGTAAAGCAGACGGCTGTAGCCTGAAAACCACAGCTGGCAGCTTTACCGTGGTTGGGGATCCAATGTGGAGGTCCCCCCAGGCTCTTTTTTTATAATTATTTTATAAATATTAATAATTACACAAAAAAAGTAGGGTCCCCCCTAAATTGGATCACCAGCCAAGGTAAAGCGGACAGCTGTGGTCTGGTATTCTCAGGGTGGGAAGGTCCATAGTTATTGGGCCTTCACAGCCTAAAAATAGCAGGCCGCGGGCACCCCAGACGTGGCGCATCCACTAGATGCGCCAATCCTGGCGCTTCACCCCAGCTCATCCCGTGCCCTGTTGCAGTGGCAAACGGGGTAATAAATCGGGTTGATACTAGCTGTAAAGTCACCTGAGATCAAGCCCAGCAGTTTGTGAAGTCATGGCGTCTATTAGATACCCAACATCATAAACTGTCAGTACTAACAAAAAAAAAAAAATCGACAAAAGAAATTTATTTGAAAAAACAGTCCCCAAAACATTCCCTCTTTCACCAATATATTGTAAGAAAAAAATAAAGGGGTCCCACGACGACTCTGGACCGTCTAGAATATGGGGGGAGACACTCAGGGAACGTATCCCCCATTTTCTAGGAGTGCAGACCCTTCATGTGAGGAGTGTGGGTGCAATGAATCTGCACTCACTCTCCCCGGGTCCACAGCAGCAGAGTCCATGTCGTAATGGTTGCTACCAAAGCTGCAATGCCCTGCTCATGAGGTAAGGGCATGCCTAATCAGGAGAACTATTCTACATTTCCAAATTAGGTATTTGCTGATATTATTGCTATTCCACCTACTATATATTGGGGATAGGATCTTGGAGATGGAATACCCCTTTAAGTCCAGTTATCCAGCTGAATGAATACTTAACAACAGAGCTCACTATTTAGATGTGTTTTCTTGTGGCGTATAACGGACTCTCATGTTTGGTAGTCGTTCAGCAGGGAAACTATAAAAGCAAATCCCTCCATTTGGAAATGTAGTATATAGCTCTCCTGATCAATTATGTTCCTTACCTCATGAGCAGGGCATTGCAGTAATAATAATAATTTATTCATTTATATAGCGTTATTAATTCCATAGCGCTGTATGTCTTTGGAGTGTGGGAGGAAACCGGAGTACCCAGAGGAAACCCACGCAAACACGGGGAGAACATACAAACTCCTTGCAGATGGTGTCCTTGGTGGGAATTGAACCCAGGACCTCAGCGCTGCAAGACTGCAGTGCTAACCACTGAGCCACCACAAGACTGCAGTGCTAACCACTGAGCCACCGTGCCGCCTATTTAGCTTACAGATGCATAACCACCACTCACTGTGTCTGAACACAGGAAGCTGAGCTGACAGCCGCTCTGTGCATGCGGCAGCGTCTATTGTGAAGGAGAGGGCCGCAGGGGATCAACGCTGCACAGGTACCGTGGGACACCGGGGAACACCGGTGAGGTTATAGGGGGTGACCTGGCAGGGCCTGGGGAGGAGTTTTCTGTCGCATGTGTCATGGCACATGCGACAGAAATCAGAAGAGTAGGGTGAATGCGGCCGGCGCGCTGCTGTGCGCGCGGCCATCTTGGATATCTGGGAGGGCATCAGGGGGGGCACTTTGGCAACACCGGGGGACCGGAGGGGACCGGGGAGGAGATTTATCATGTTTGTTTATGCCAGATGGGAGATAAATAATTTTTTACCGGCGCTGTCATTTACTGTAACGTGTACGGTGTATACCTGTGATCACGTGAGCGGGGGACCGTAAAAACCGTCCTGAATCATGATCTCCAGGGTCTCAGCTAGCCCTGAAACCCCTGGAGATTTTCTGACGCTGGGGGGCGCTATTCACTTATTTCTGCCTGCTGTTTATAAACGGCAGATCAGAATAAGGCTACATTAACACGACCGATCCATTTTTGCGGTCTGCAAAAAACAGTCCGTTTTTTTTCACGGGTGCATCCGTGTGGCATCCGTTTCCGTTCCGTAGACGTTCCGTATGTCATCTGTTTGTCATCCGTGTGCCTTCTGGTTTTTTTGCGTACTGCAAAAAAACTGAAGGAGGGTAAATGCATAAATTTACCCAGGATCCATAGCTTCATCCTACATGAGGCGGTCACATGTTCACTCCAGTGCCATTTTCTACTGCTTTTCACAGCGTAGAGCGCTCTGGTGATTTTCTTGTGCTTGTGCACTTCATATCAGTCTTTTCTGTCATTATAATGGCAGAAAGACACATAATGTCCCACTCTCCTGCATTTTGTAATTTTTTCACCCTTTGGTGCCCTTCATGTGGCACTAACGGGTGCTTAGCTTTGTATTTAGCCAAAAAAATGAAAAAAAAAATGACGTAGGGTTCCTCCTATTTTTGTAGCCAGCTAGGGTAAAGCAGACGGCTGCAGCCTGCAGACCACAGCTGGCAGCTTCACCTTGGCTGGTAATCCAAAACTGAGGGCACCCCATGCTGTTATTTTAAATTAAATAAATAATTTAAAAAAAAAAAAAACATGTAGGGCTCCCCCCAAAATTGGATCACCAACCAAGGTAAAGCAGACAGCTGGGGTCTGATATTCTCAGACTAGGGAGGTCCATGGTTATTGGACTCTCCCCAGCCTAAAAATAGCAGGCTGCAGCCGCCCCAGAAGTGGCGCATCCATTAGATGCGCCAATCCTGGTGCTTCGCCCCAGCTCATCCCGTGCCCTGGTGCGGTGGCAAATGGGGTAATATATGGGGTTAATACCAGATATGTAATGTCACCTGGCACCAAGCCCTGGGGTTGGTGAGGTCAGGCGTCTATCAGATACCCGACATCACCAACCCAGTCAGTAATAAAAAAAAATAGACGACAAACACATTTTTATTTGAAAAAACACTCCCCAATACATTCCCTCTTTAACCAATTTATTAGAAAGAAAAACAAATCCAGGTCTGGTGTAATCCAAGGGGTTGCCATGACGATCCACACTGTCCCAGTCAATGAAGAGCAGGATGTTCCCCATTGGCTGGGAGAGCAGTGCAGTGACCTGAGCTAACATCAATGGGTCAGCCCAGGTCACTGCAGGGCATGACAAGTGCTGCTGTCAGCGAGGTACATTACCTGCGCTGATCTCCTGCACACTGACTTCAATCACACTTCAACACAGTCAAGTATCGCGAGCGGCCCGTGACATCACCGCTAGTCAGTTTCGGGTCGGAAGCGAGAGAAGGTGATGTGACAAGCGGCGGCCATGGAGGACAGTGACAGCGCTGAGGTCGGGACTTCATCACCGCAGGTAAGCCGAGCGGGACGATGTGTGCAGAGTGCCAGGTGGGCGGAGCCTATCGGGGTAATGTGTGCAGAGTGCCAGGTGGGCGGAGCCTAGCGGGGCAATGTGTGCAGAGTGCCAGGTGGGCGGAGCCTAGCGGGACCATGTGTGCAGAGTGCCAGGTGGGCGGAGCCTAGCGGGGTAATGTGTGCAGAGTGTGAGGTGGGTGGAGCCTAGCGGGACGATGTGTGCTGAGTGCCAGGTGGGCGGAGCCTAGCGGGACCATGTGTGCAGAGTGCCAGATGGGTGGAGCCTAGCGGGGTAATGTGTGCAGAGTGCCAGGTGGGCGGAGCCTAGCGGGACCATGTGTGCAGAGTGACAGGTGGGCGGAGCCTAGCGGGGTAATGTGTGCGGAGTGCCAGGTGGGCGGAGCCTAGCGGGACCATGTGTGCAGAGTGACAGGTGGGCGGAGCCTAGCGGGACGATGCGTGCAGAGTGACAGGTGGGCGGAGCCTAGCGGGACCATGTGTGCAGAGTGCCAGGTGGGTGGAGCCTAGCGGGGTAATGTGTGCAGAGTGCCAGGTGGGCGGAGCCTAGTGGGGCAATGTGTGCAGAGTGCCAGGTGGGCGGAGCCTAGCGGGACCATGTGTGCAGTGACAGGTGAGCGGAGCCTAGTGGGACCATGTGTACAGAGTGCCAGATGGGTGGAGCCTAGCGGGGTAATGTGTGCAGAGTGCCAGGTGGGCGGAGCCTAGCAGGACCATGTGTGCAGAGTGACAGGTGGGCGGAGCCTAGCGGGACCATGTGTGCAGAGTGCCAGGTGGGCGTCGCCATGTGTGCTGGCGGCGGAGTGCGACGTGGGTGGAGCCTAGCGGGGTCATGTGGCACTGAGGACGTCAGTGTCGTGGACTGCTTGGCTCGTGAGTGTGTGTGTGTGTGTACATGCCGCGTGCAGGAGGGGGCGGAGTGAGCTGAGCGGGGAAGTGTGGGCTTCCTGCATGTAACTAGGATAAATATCGGGTTACTAACCAAAGCGCTTTGGTTGGATACCCGATGTTTATCTTGGTTACCAGCTTCTGGCAGGCTGCCAGCGATGGCTCCTGCACACTGTAGCTGTAAAAAGCCCTGCTTTTTGCTGCTAGAACCGTTCTCGAACGTATCTAGAACTATCAAACTTTAGCAAAAACCTCGAGTTCTAGTTCGATCTAGAACACCCCCCAAAATCACTCGAACCGCGAAGTGGAGAACCTCGAACCGCGAACCGCGCTCAACTCTAATCCCTAGTAACAACATTAAAAACAGTTCCTGTATCTCTCATAAATAGATTATTTTATTATTGAGCCAAGCCATGATTTAAAGGGATTCTCCAGGAATGGAAACAAAGAAATAACTGAATGAAATGTCATGATAAATTAATTCCTAATACATTTAGCCCAGTAGTATTAGTGGAATACCTCTGCCTACATAAGAAGGAAGGCGGAGCTTCCTACTGCACATGCTCACAAGTCCCGACCCTAACATTCTAGGACAGGCTTCTCTCAGTGAAGCAAGGTGGCAGCCATTGTAATTCTATAGTGATTACCTTCTTAGACAAAACGATTGGGATTTGCTAATTAAATGTATTTAACAATTTATTTATATTGACAATTCCTTTAGTTATTTAAGGATTTTTTTTTCCATTCCTGGAGAACACCTTTAAAATCACAAAAGAGTAAAAGTTAAGCAATGTATATCCCGTTTTTTCCAGATTGTAAGATGCACTTTTTTTCACCAAAAATGGGGGTGCGTCTTAAAAACGGATATGGCTTACCGGGGTGTGGTGGAGCGGGGTCATAGGAGGCAGGGTCACAGGATGGGCTCGGGGATGTTGCGGCAGGCACTAATGATCTGCGGGTTGGAAGCGGGGGTGTCGCCATGGCGGCAGGTGCCACTGATCTGCCAGCAGGCTGCGGGGGTGTCACTGCAGTGGAGTAACTCAGGAGGGTCACAGGACGGGATGTCTCTACGTTGCATTGAGCTGACTGCGGGCTCCATTGAATCGCCCACGGTTGATGTGATGGACTTCAAGAAAATGGCCGCGGAGGCGGCGCTTGATCAGATTGATGCGATGGAGTTCAAGAAAATGGCTGTGGAGGCGATGCGTGATCGGATTGACGCAATGGAGTTCAAGAAAATGGCCGCGGAGTCCTATCTGCACACGCGACTTTCTTGAAGTCCATCTCGTCAACTGCGGGCGATTCAACAGAGCCCACAGTCAGTACAATGGCACCCGGCGCCGAGACACCCCATCCTGTGACTCTCCTCAGTTGCTCCACTACAGTGTCACCACTGCAGCTCACCGGCAGATCAATGTCGCCCGCTGTGGCAACAACACCGCAGCCTGACGGCAGATCAATGGTGCCCTCCGCCGCCGCGACACCCCCGAGACTGCAGTATTGCCGACCCTCCTGAGCCACAACACCCCCTCCTCTGACTCCGCAGCATCACTGACTCTGCCTCCTGTGACGCTCCACCACCGCCGCGCCCTCCGGTGAGCATTAGGTTTAAGACACACTAGGATTGTAAGACGGACCCTCCTTTTAACATTAAAAATATTTTTTTCCTATTTTTCTTCTCTAAATTTGGGGTGCGTCTTATAAACCGAAAAATATGGTAGTCGAAGATTAATGTTCCTGATCCTTAAAGAATCTCTTATTGAAGAGAAACCAATGCACAAAAACATTTCTGTGGAAAAAGAGGTTTTAATATCCCAGACCTTATCAGTAAACTCTGTGGGTGAATAAAGGTACTGTCACACATAACGAGATCGCTAGCGAGATCGCAGGTGAGTCACCGTTTTGGTGACGCAGTAGCGATCCCGTTAGCGATCTCGTTATGTGTGACACTTACCAGCGATCAGGCCCCTGCTGTGAGATCTCTAGTCGTTGCAGAATGGTCCAGGTCATTTTCTTCAAAGGTGATGTCCTGCTGGGCAGGACACATCGCTGTGTTTGACACTGTGTGACAGGGTCACAGTGACTGCTGAGATCGTTATACAGGTGGCTACTGCGACCTGTATTGTTCCTGCATCGCTGGTAAGATCTGACTGTGACATCTCACCTGCGACCTCCCAGCGACTTACCTGCGATCCCTATCAGGTCGCATCGTTTTCGGGATCGCTGGTAAGTCGTTGTGTGTGACTGGGCCTTTAGAGACAATGTTAGGCCTTTTCTAGTTGATCCAGGGATCTGCCCTCGGTGGATTCACAATAGGATTCTATTGACTTGTAAGGTAAATTACATGACGCATCTATAAGGGATAAGCAGGTTAACAGGTTCTACCCCCCATACCCTATTTACTTAAATAAAGACGATAACTACGACTTTATTGCAAGGAATGGCCACAGCTTTTATTTCACCGTATATATGTATACCAAACTCGTGGCTCAACATGCCACCCATTGTTAAACATAACCTTTATACATATATACCCTTATAACCAAAACCACCGATAGATCCATCCGAGAGGGAAACAACCATCATTCTTAACCCCCCGGCCGTAACCTCCAAACCGGCCCAGAGGACCACCTCGGCCGTGACCAACCGGCCCAAGGTGAGGGGTAATAACGTTCCATCGTTAATTACCCCCACCCAGAACCTGCAGGACCTCCGCCTGCAAGTTCCCATCCACTCCGAAGCCACTCCCCTTGAGCGACTTCGTACCAACAAACCGACTGTCGGTACTCCCAACCTCTCAGACGGACCTATCCCCCCGCTGTGACAACAAAACAAACATTTTTTTTTTTTTTTTTTTTTTTTAGACAAAAAACCATCACCCCCTTTTTAGTTCTTTTTTTTTTTTTTTTTTTATGTATATATTACTCTCCCTTTTTTTTTTTTTTTTTTTTTTTTTATATATATAATAAGGGCGGGTGGGCACAAAGTTCAAGCGACGAAAGGGGAGGTAACACACTTTACATTCTCTTTATACCTCAAACTACGCCCCCACCCCTTCCTTGCTCTCCACCAATCCCCCCTCCAGTACCAACCACCAATCCCATGCCCCCATCTATCTCCCTCATCCCCAACCAAAACCTTTTAACTCCTTACTACCCTGCACCCTCCCGATCGTCATGGGCCTGCTCACCCCTATGGGGCTCGCTGCCCTTCTAATGTATGTCAAACGATTACAGCTACATAACTGTAGAATCCCGAGCCCGGCCTGATCCACACGCACCATCTTACTCGTTTAGGAAATGTTATTTTTCACAGCAGAATCCAAAATGAGCTTGATGAATAAAATGAATCTTACAACAGATGTAAATAATTCCCTTTGGACAGATTGCCCATGGAAAGAACATTTCTGCGCTCCGAGGGAACATTTTTAAGAACTTCTTTTGCTCATTGTTTTAACCATCTGAGATCTAGACTGTCGTAGAATAACTCCTCAACTAGGGTTTGAATGATGGCACGATGGAAGAGATTGGTCCATTGTGCAGCATTGGCAACTTATACAAGGTTACGCTTCATAACCTGCTAAGCCGAGTGCACTTGGCTTTCCTAAAATGTCCTATTGACCATAATGGAGATTGACAATATTTATGCTGCCACCATAGAAGCAGCTGACTTTAGTATTTAGTTACGAGTACCGAGTACCCGAGCATGGTAGTGCCCGCTCATCACTAGTTACGAGTATGTGCCGCCCGGTGCCCGCAGCCGGCGCTGCTCGAGTCCGGACCTTCAGGGGTGGTGGCTCAAGTGTCTCCGGACCCGGGAGCCTCGCAGACATGCCGAGTGAAAAAGGGGATGTACATATATGTACGTTGTAAGTTCGTGACGCCACCCACGGTGTGTGGTGAAGTGGGACACCACCGCTGCTGTTGCGGGACACGTGGGGGAGATGTTGTGCAGCAAGCTGTTAATCCCTCCGTGGGCAGGGATGGTGGCCCCGGGACCCGATGGCTCCAATGCAGGGGGAGTGATGACCGCAGGGGGTGTTGGTGTACTCACTTGGTTGGTACATAACACACGAGCCTCTGGTAAACCAAGGTGGTGGTGGCTGGTGCCACGGCCGGTTGCACTCAGGGCCCCCCACCCGGCTGGTGGTCTCTGTCCTGTTCCTGCACCTTTTTAAGTAGAAAATGATGTTCTAGTGTGAAACGTAGGAGTCCGCTCCCGGCTGGATGTGGCCTAAGGAGCCGTGCCCGCAGACGCTGGCCCGTGGGATCTATGGGCCTTGGCGGTGACCTCTTATCCCTAATCGGTGGGCTGTTGTCTTCTATGAGGGACTTTGGGTGGGACAGAACCTCTAGTCCTGGCCTCAATTGGTTAATTAACCAGCTCCAGTCGATTCTGGCTTCTGGCTTCAGGGTCCGAGTACCCCCCTTTATGCTACGGTTTCCAGGTCGGTTCCCCGTGTCGGTACCGGCAGGCTACAACCCTGTCCCGGTCCACCTCGGTTCAACCGAGATGTCTTCCCATCTCCTGCTAACTGAGACCACCGTCTGTCTCCTAGCCAGTGGCACCAGGGCTCCTACCCTGGTACCTGTCAGTTTGCTTCAGGCCTGACACACAGGCCTGACCTCACTCTCCACTCCTCTGAACTGATCTCTCATTTCTCCCGCCCTGGGCTGTCTAAACCCCTGGGTGGGCGTGCACCAACTGCCTGGCCACGCCCACTGGTGTGTCTATCTGTCCCTAAGGGGCTGAATAGGGTTTAGTGGTTGGCTGAATGTCTCCTAAGTGTGGGAAGGTGCCATGCAGGGGCCTATTTGTGACTACCTGGATTCTCCACGGCTGCACAAGTACTGAGCACTCAAGTGTTCCGGGCGGGGGGCGCTGCCGCTTCTGGGGCCGCTCGGATCCGGAATCGCTTCTGCGGTTCGAGTGGTGACCGGACCCAGGATTGCACGGCTGCCTGTACTCACAACCGTCGGAAAGGGGATATTTACAGGGGATTTGTTGTGTCGGTGACACCACCCGTGGGTTGCGGTGAGGGATGGTGGCACTGCTGCTGCCTGGTCATGGGGTGCCCAGGGCTGATGGAGCGGGGCAGCAAGATGGGATCCCCTCCACGGGAACGGGTGGTGTAGTCCCGGGGCCCTGTGTCGGAACACGGGAGTGATGACTGCTGGAGGTGGTGTGCCGGGCTGGACCGGGGGACAATGGTGTACTCAAGGTTCAGTAATTTCACACAAGTCCAGTGGTAAACCAAGTTGCCAGTGGCCGACTGCCTTAGGAGGGTGCATTCGGGTCCCGCACCCATGTTAATGAACAGGTGTCCCTTCCTCCTGCACTTTGTGTTTGTCTTTCCTTATGGACAACTTCGCATGGAACGGAGAAGTCCACTCCTGGTTCTGTGTGTGTTGGGAGCTGTGGCCCGCGAAAGCTAACCCTTGGGATCTCAGTGGGTTCTGACGGACACCCTATCCCCCATGTTGGGCTTCCGTTTCGCTCTATCTGGGCAGTTAACGGGACAAAGTCTGGAACCTTGTCCCCAGCTGGTCAATTGGAGAGGGGCTTGCAACCTTCCTCTCCCTAGGGTCCAGGCACCCCGACTGTGCACGGCCTCCGGACCGGATTCCCGCTGTCGGCACCGGCAGGCTACAACCCTGCCGCGGTCCATTTTAGGTCTCCCGCGACTGGATCTCCGTCGCCTGTGGCCCTGCTCACTGTCTGCCACCTAGCCGGGTAGCCCAAGGGCCCCTACCCCTGACTACACTGCACAGTCTGCACTTGACTTCCACTCTCTCCTCCTCCACACTTCAACTTGAACTCCTCACTTGTCTTGTGTAAACTAGACTCAGACTTCGACTTAACTTAACTGACATGTTCCCATCCCTTACACCTCAGGACCCCTAGGTGGGTGTTCTCCTCCGCCTGATCCCGCCCCATGGTGTGTCCTTATTGTCATGAGGGGGTGGCTAGGGTTTAATGGCTGTGTGTTATGCCTAAGTGTGGGTTTCTGGTGATAACAAGGAGGATGTAGAGTTTTGTGACTACCTGGTTTTGCCAGGGCGTCACACAAGCATGGTAGTACTCACTCATCACTAATTACGAGTAATGAGCACCCGACCATGGTAGTGCCTGCCCATCACTAGTTACGAGTACTAAGTGTACCGCCCCCGCGCTCGGCCGCAGCCGAGCTGCTCGGATCCGGGCTCGTTGGTGGGTGGCTCAAGTGCCTCCGGACCCGGGGTCACTTCGCTCTGAAAGGATGCTGGCGCTACGTAGGGGGGTTGCAGGTAGGTGTACGGCCGGAGCCATGTTTGAGTTTGTGACGCCACCCACGGGATGTTGTGAAGGTGTAGACACCACCGCTGCAGCATGGGGCACCCGGGGGAGATGGTTATGCAGCAAGATGTTAACCCCTCCGTGGGCAGGGATGATGGCCCCGGGACCCGTTGGGGGGAGCTGGGCAGTGCAGGGCGGTTCGCGGCCGGATGGCACTGTGGTACTCACTGTTATTGACACACACAAGTCTCTGGTAAACAAAGTTGATGGTGGTCGGTGCCCGCAGCCGGCTGCTTCTGGTCCCCCACCCGGTTCGGTGGTCTTTGCCTTTCTCCTGCACCATGTAGTGTGTATGTAGACTGCCTTCGCTTCAGCGACAGGAGTCCGCTCCCCGGCGGTATGTGTGTCGGGAAAGCCCGTTTGACCGCAGACGCTGGCCCGTGGGATCTCTCTGCCTGAGCGGTGGCTTTCTATCGGCCTCAGTGGGCTGTTGTCTTCAGTCGGGACTTGGGTGGGAAAGGACCTATAGTCCAGACCTCAATCAGTGAATTAACTCAGTCCTGTGGCTTCTGGACCTCGTTTCAGGGTCTGAGTACCCCCCCTGTGTGCTCCGGTTTCCAGTCGGTTCCCTGGGTCGGTACCGGCGGGCCACTACCCTGTCCCGGTCCACCACGGTTCCACCTGGCCATCTTCCCGGCTCCTGCAGGCTAAGGCCACCGTTTGCCTCCTAGTCGAGGAACCAGGGCTATGACACTGGCACCTGTCAGTTCCCGCTACAGACCTGTCACCACAGGCCTGCTGCACTTGAACTCTCTAACTCCTCACAACTCTCTGACTACAACTCAACTGAACTGAACTGAACTGCTTTTTGTGTTTCCTGCCTCAGGCCCTCTGAACTCCTCGGTGGGCGTGCCAACTATGAAGCCCCACAGGTGTTGTGTCGGTGCATTACCTTCAGGGACTCCACGTGGGATGGTCTGGTCACGGGTACCTTCTCTTTAGGATTTTCGTGACGCCACTCTCGGTATTGCGGTCAGGGGACCGCCACTGCAGGTTAAGGGACGCCTGGGGTTGTTGGTAGGTGCAGTTAGATGGAGTGGCCCCCTGAGAGTAGGGCTGGCCCCAGTGCCCGTTTTGAGTGGGTGGAACCACAAGGCGCAGAATGACTCAAACACAATCCAGGGAGTCTTTTAACGTGTTTACTCACTGTTTGGTGATTACGGTGAGATGCCCGGGCGACACTGTGATAACCAGGTGGAACCAGGAATCCCAGAAGACCGTTCTGAGGGAAGCTGTCCACTCGCCCTCCTTGCACTCCTTTTGTTTGGGAGGACCCCTTACATGAAGTATGGCAGGATTCCTCCAGGGAAGCTGTTTCTAACCCCCGCTCCCCTCTCTGGCCCGTCTGCCGGCAGTGTAGACCTTGGTGGGATGGCTTCTGGCCCAGTCCCCTTATGGGCCTCCTGGTGGCTGCTTGGGCTTGGACTCTGTGTTGTGGTGGTGAGGGCGTGAAGTACCCCCACCTGAAGGTTGAACAGCTCTGGATGATTAGCAGTCTGCTCTGGGGACCTGTCTCCCCTTGCGTGCTGGAATACCAGTGATCCCCTTACTCCGCAGGGCCTGGCTAGCATGAGAGCCCCTCTGCTCCCTTCCACACTCCTCAACACTCTGCTCCAGACTGCTTGCTCCTCCTTCCCTTCCTGTCTGCCCTGCTTCCTAGCAACCAGCCTCTGGGCATACCCCTTGATGGGAATTGAAAGTTAACCCCTTCTGGCTACCCAAGGGTCCCTTCTAATGGCGTGAGAGACCTGGTCACTATGTGTTTGTGTGTGCACCTCATCCTGGCCTTTGGAGATTACCTGGAAGCACTGCCCCAGCATGGGTGCAATACTCTGTGGTGCCTGACCAGGTCAGGGCGCCACACAACCGCCTGGCTCCGCCCCCTCGGTGTGTCCATCACACTCTGAGGGAGGTGACCAGGGTCCATGTGGTTTGGCTGGTGTTAACTGGTGTGGGACTGGTGTTTTGCGGGGCGCTATCTGTGACTACCTGGCTAGTCCATGGTGTCACATGAGCACCCGACCTTGATAGTGCCCGCTCATCACTAGTTACGAGTACCGAGCACCTGAGCATGGTAGTGCCCGCTCATCACTAGTTACCAGTACTGAGCACCCGAGCATGGTAGTGCCCACTCATCACTAGTTACCAGTACAGAGCACCCGAGCATGGTAGTGCCCGCTCATCACTAGTTACCAGTACAGAGCACCCGAGCATGGTAGTGCTCGCTCATCACTAGTTAAGAGTACCGAGCACCCGAGCATGGTAGTGCCCGCTCATCACTAGTTACCAGTACTGAGCACCTGAGCATGGTAGTGCCCGCTCATCATTAGTTACGAGTTCTGAGCACCCGACCATGGTAGTGCTCACTCATCAGTAGTTACGAGTACAGAGCCCTCGAGCATGGAAGTGCTCGCTCATCACTAGTTACGAGTACTGAGCACCCTAGCATGGTAGTGCCCGCTCATCACTAGTTACGAGTACAGAGCACTCGAGCATGGTAGTGCCCGTTCATCACTAGTTACGAGTACTGAGCACCTGAGCATGGTAGTGCCCGCTCATCACTAGTTACGAGTACTGAGCACCCGAGCATGGTAGTGCCCGCTCATCACTAGTTACGAGTACCGAGCACCTGAGCATGGTAGTGCCCGCTCATCACTAGTTACGAGTACTGAGCACCCGAGCATGGTAGTGCTCGCTCATCACTAGTTACGAGTACCGAGCACCTGAGCATGGTAGTGCCCGCTCATCACTAGTTACGAGTACTGAGCACCCGAGCATGGTAGTGCTCGCTCATCACTAGTTACCAGTACTGGGCACCCGAGCATGGTAGTGCCCGCTCATCACTAGTTACAAGTACTGAGCACCCGAGCATGGTAGTGCCCGCTCATCACTAGTTACCAGTACTGAGCACCCGAGCATGGTAGTGCCCGCTCATCACTGGTTACAAGTACTGAGCACCCGAGCATGGTAGTAACCACTCATCACTAGTTACGAGTAGAGAGCACCTCAGCATGGTAGTGCCCGCTCACCACTAGTTACCAGTACTGAGCACCCGAGCATGGTAGTGCCCGCTCATCACTAGTTACGAGTAGAGAGCACCTCAGCATGGTAGTGCCCTCTCATCACTAGTCACGAGTACTGAGCAACTGAGCATGGTAGTGCCCGCTCATCACTAGTTACGAGTACCAAGCTCACCATATAGTATAATATGCCCCCTATAGTCCTCCATATAGTATAATGCACTCCCCATAGTTTTCCATATAGTACAATAGGCCCCTTAGTCCTCCATATAGTATAATGCACCCCATAGTCCTCATATAGTATAATGTACCCCACATAGTATCATGTACCTCCCACAGTCCTCCATATAGTACAATGGGCCCCACATAGTCAACCGTATAGTATAATGCACTCATATCCTCCATATAGTATAATGCACTCCCCATAGTCCTCCATATAGTATAATGCACTCCCCATAGTCCTCCATATAGTATAATGCACTCCCCATAGTCCTCCATATAGTATAATGCACTCCCCATAGTCCTGCATATAGTATAATGTACCCTATAGTCTTCCATATAGTATAATGCACCCCCATAGTCCTGCATATAGTGTAATGTACCCTATAGTCTTCCATATAGTATAATATACCCCCCATAGTCCTCCAAATAGTATAATACACAACCATAGTCATCCACATAAAACTTTGGCCAGCTGCCACCAGTGTACTCAATGATTAAATAAATAAATAAATGTCTCTTCTATCCCCTGCTGGTCCAGTCTCTGCAGTGGCATGTGTGCAGCAGTGCTACACATCACAGCGCGCAGTAGTGGAGCGCTCCCACTTAGTGGTGCACTCCATCTTTCATCATTGCTTTCAATAGTATCAGCATCCGTGATGGCGATACAGTTGAAAGTGCGATGCCAGATGGGGGTGGGCTCGGTGCTAGCCCCCCGACTCATGGGCCCCATATTGGCCATGTGGTCTGCTGCCATTGCCGGTGTGCCACTGCAGGGTCTATACGCTGTATTGCAAATATTTTAGCAGCTCCCACCAGCTCAGAGACAACTGCAAATTAGAGATAGAGCCTGCATAGGGAAAATCTGAATAAAAATATGAGTCATATAATAAAAATCAGTAATGTTATTCCTCAAGGACACACATGATAGTTTATTGTGAACAATCAACTAAAGTGACAAACTCTTTAAATGACCCTCCCCCCAAATAAATAAAATGTATATTTCCTACCAATATACAGTATGGGTTCAGTATTGATATTGTTTCTTACGCCTTTGTAACAGCAGATGCTTGCATGAGCCAGAAATGGCAACATGTGGAGCCCAGACTCTGCATTAAAAAAGGTTTTAAAATGACTAAATTAGCAAAGTGCACAATTAACGCCGGGCATTCTCTGACAAGTTGACTAATTGTAGGGATTAGGTGATGAAATGAATGTTCCTAAACAGTTACAGCAATTATTAAGTAACAATGTTCAGGGGTAGAGTTTCTACTTGCAGAGACCGCCCGCTGGTGGAGGAAGGCTTACAATGCTCCCGGGAGAGAAGGGAGGCAAATGAGCTCCCCTTTGGTAGGAAAGAAATGTTCTCACTAGTGCCACATATTGGAGGAAGCTCCTTTATAAGTCAATGTCCAATAATTCATTAAGTCTTACAAGATGGCTAAGTAAATAAGCCAAACCAGAGTCTCGTCCAAAAGACACCAACCTTCCAACAGCTGTTTCGGGGGGGTTCTTGCTCCTCAGGTGTAGATGCCCCGGAACACTACATGAAAGAACTGGTCCTGGCTGGGTGTGTGGACTTGTGGACGTCTGTCATGTAGGCTGTGAACCCTTGAAGGCCACATATTGCCACTGATGCCAGCTGGCCGGTAGCGGATGACGACTCGTTTTCACAAACAAACCAATCTTCCAGAACGTTCCAATTGTAGAAGACATATTCAGATACAGTCTTAATTCCCACTGGATTGCTTCAGCTCTTACCGGTCTTGTGAGCACCAGCACAACCCAGGACAGTGCTACAGTACACTTCATCATGGTCACCTTCCTTTCCAGTGGTTCCACGTCCAGTCTCCTTACAGTGTCTTATCATGACCAGAATAGAGCTTTGCGCTCTTAGATGCTTGGGTAGTTTACTATGTTCACACCCCAGTAAGCAGGGCCGGCGTCAGCACCCAGCAAACCCGGGCAAATGCCGGGGCCCTGGAGAGCCGGGGGGGCCCACTCGGCCTCGTCAGTTCTCCTGTCCCTTGGCCGGGGCCCACTCGCCTTTACAGTTCTGCGGTCCCCGGCCGAGTTCCGGGGACCGCAGTCCTCGGCAGCAATCTGCGGCGCCGTCACTTTAAGGCGCGCAGACATCCTCGTTTGAATTTCATCTGTGGGCGGAGCTACCGCCTTCTCAGTCCCACAGATGAAGGAGGCGAGCTTCTGTCCGGCGCTGTGTGGGCCCCCTCTCCACCGTGACCTAATCGGGTAAGTGCCCTCCCCGCCTCCCCATTATAGGCCCCGGTGAGCTGCTTCTACCCCCTGGATGTATGCCCTGGCCCCTGCCAATGCCCCCACCCGCCGATTCCGCGGGTGTGGGCCCCGCCGAGCCGCGGGTGCTGCCAGTGCCGCGGGTGCTGTACCCGCCGAGCCGCGGGTGTGGGCCCCGCCGAGCCGCGGGTGCTGGCCCCGCCGAGCCGCGGGTGTGGGCCCTGCCGAGCCGCGGGTGCTGCCAGTGCCGCGGGTGCTGTACCCGCCGAGCCGCGGGTGTGGGCCCTGCCGAGCCGCGGGTGCTGCCAGTGCCGCGGGTGCTGTCCCCGCCAAGCCGCGGGTGTGGGCCCCACAGAGCAGCAGAGTTGTGTGCATTTGTCTGAATGTAGCAGAGTTGTATGTGTTTGTCTGTATGTAGCAGAGTTGTATGTGTTTGTATGTAGCAGAGTTGTATGTGTTTGTATGTAGCAGAGTTGTGTGTGTTTGTCTGTATGTAGCAGAGTTGTATGTGTTTGTCTGTATGTAGCAGAGTTGTGTGTGTTTGTCTGTATGTAGCAGAGTTGTATGTGTTTGTATGTAGCAGAGTTGTATGTGTTTGTATGTAGCAGAGTTGTGTGTGTTTGTCTGTATGTAGCAGAGTTGTATGTGTTTGTCTGTATGTAGCAGAGTTGTATGTGTTTGTCTGTATGTAGCAGAGTTGTATGTGTTTGTATGTAGCAGAGTTGTATGTGTTTGTCTGTATGTAGCAGAGTTGTATGTGTTTGTCTGTATGTAGCAGAGTTGTATGTGTTTGTATGTAGCAGAGTTGTATGTGTTTGTCTGTATGTAGCAGAGTTGTATGTGTTTGTCTGTATGTAGCAGAGTTGTATGTGTTTGTCTGTATGTAGCAGAGTTGTGTGTGTTTGTCTGTATGTAGCAGAGTTGTATGTGTTTGTATGTAGCAGAGTTGTATGTGTTTGTATGTAGCAGAGTTGTATGTGTTTGTCTGTATGTAGCAGAGTTGTATGTGTTTGTCTGTATGTAGCAAAGTTGTGTTTGTCTGAATGTAGCAGAGTTGTGTGCATTTGTCTGAATGTAGCAGAGTTGTATGTGTTTGTATGTAGCAGAGTTGTATGTGTTTGTATGTAGCAGAGTTGTATGTGTTTGTCTGTATGTAGCAGAGTTGTATGTGTTTGTCTGTATGTAGCAGAGTTGTATGTGTTTGTCTGTATGTAGCAGAGTTGTATGTGTTTGTCTGTATGTAGCAGAGTTGTGTGTTTGTCTGTATGTAGCAGAGTTGTATGTGTTTGTCTGTATGTAGCAGAGTTGTATGTGTTTGTCTGTATGTAGCAGAGTTGTATGTGTTTGTCTGTATGTAGCAGAGTTTGTGTGTGTGTTTGTCTGTATGTAGCAGAGCTGTATGTGTTTGTATGTAGCAGAGTTGTGTGTGTGTGTGTCTGTCTGTATGCAGCAGACTTGTGTGTGTGTGTGTGTGTGTGTGTGTCTGTAAGTGTATATGACTGTATATATTTGTCTGTTTATATGTATTTTTGTGAGTTTGTCTTTAAATATGTATATGTTCGTATCGGTGTCTGTGTGTGGATGGGGCCCACTGGGACTCTTCCGCCCGGGGCCCACAAAAACCTGGAGCCGGCCCTGCCAGTAAGGATTACCCTCCTGGTTGACCTGGCCATTACAGTCCTGCTCTAGTAAGGATAACCCATTACCTTTATGGTTAAGGGGCCTGGCCGCTAGGGTCCTGTCGTCCGGGTCCGGTTGTCTGAGGTGGCTCCATTTAAGGGTTGGTCTCTAGCCCTTATGTTGTTCTCTTCATTTAAGGGTTGGTCTCTAGCCCTTATGTTGTTCTCTCCATTTAAGGGTTGGTCTCTCTTCATTTAAGGGTTGGTCTTTAGCCCTTATGTTGTTCTCTCCATTTAAGGGTTGGTCTCTCTTCATTTAAGGGTTGGTCTTTAGCCCTTATGTTGTTCTCTCCATTTAAGGGTTAGTCTCTAGCCCTTATGTTGTTCTCTCCATTTAAGGGTTGGTCTCTCTTCATTTAAGGGTTGGTCTTTAGCCCTTATGTTGTTCTCTCCATTTAAGGGTTGGTCTCTAGCCCTTATGTTGTTCTCGCTCCATGTCTTGGTCAACACTCAAGGTTCACGCTATCTCCTTTCTTTCCGTTGCGACCACAAGCCACCCACTGTATGCAACCTTCACGACCTACACACTATCTGTCTGTAACTTTCGCTCACCAGATCTCTGCACTCTCTCTTCTAGAATTAACCGTCTCTTACCCAATCAGCTAACCCCTCCCATTTTGGGCCAGTCCCAACTCTTAACTATTACTTATCCTATAGTCCAGTAACTTCCTATGCTTGTGCTATGTCACATATAATACTTACTATACAGAATACAAGAACATATCACACTCTACATCACAATACATTACAGTTCACATTAAACATTATATACAAAAGACGAAAGACATAATTCATATAACGCTACATGACAACACAAAGACGCGATTGGTGTCTTCAGGGGCAGGAACGTGACCACGATAGTCCACCCTTCTTACACTGCATACCTGTTTTCCCATAGAACATTGCCTGGCTTTCAAAAGTCTTTCCACCAACACGCAGCCTCCACAAATTGTGTGCAACCCCATGGCTCTCACCTTGCCAAGAAATGCCCTACTTTGCATTGATCCTACTCCACACTGATGAGGGGCAAATACCCCGAAACGGCTGTCTGTGGATGGATACCATGTTTGGCATAGGTGGTCTCCTTGACTGGAGACTGCTCTTCCCGTGGTTGTTCCTTCCCGGTGAAAGACCTGGCTAGTTTCCTGCCAGCGTTGAGACATGTGATGGTGTCTCCGCAGGCCTTCTTGCTTTGCTTTCTACTTTGCATTGATGACTTTGTGCCCCTCTCCCAATAAACTGTTAATAATTGCACTTATTTAAAATTCTCCAACACATAATCTCCCAGAAAATAAAGTAATCTGTCAATTTAGGTAAATTTTGTAAAAAAAAATAAAAAAAATTAAAAGTTGTATTTTTCATGCATTCTGACGCAATGTGTGCACAGAAAAAAAAAATGGTGGGTGTAGTAATTAACCCCTTCACAACTGAGGATGTCTGCTGATTTGAACAGCAGACATGTGCGGCTATCAGATGGGGGTGGATCCACGGTCCCCCCGCGCCTGTTAACTCCTTAGGTCACGCTTTAAATGGCTGCAGCAGGGAAATCTCCTGCCATCGAAGGTCTCGTGACACAATCATTTGATGACTCCTGTCACTATCATGTTACTGTTACAGCCGGCAGAGCAGCGGCACTAACAGGAACGCAGCGTTTCTGCTCATCAGAGCTGCAAAGATGCTTCAACAGAAATGAATCAGCGATCAGACTGCTGATCCTTATAGTCCACTAGGGACTAATAAAATAAATAAAAATGTAAAAAAAAAGTTAAAAAAAAATCCTAAAAGTTCTAATCACCCCCCTTTCGCCCCATTGAAAATTAATGGTTAAAAAATTCAAAGTATACACAAATTTGGTGTTTAGAAATGCCCGATTTATCAAAACATAAAATCAATAAACCTGTTCGGTAAGCGGCATAGCGACAACAAAATTCCAAACGCTAAAAGTACGCTTTTTGCTCGTCACAAATTTTGCACAAAATGCAATACCAGGTGATCATAATGTAGCATCTGCGCAAAAATCGTGTGATTAAAAACATCAGCTCAAGACACAAAAAATAAGCTGTCGCTGCGCCTCCTATGCCGAAAAATGAGAACGCTACTGGTCGTGCAAAATAGTGCACAAAGTGTGCCTTTTTTTTGGACAAAGTTCTAAATTTTTTCAACCCGTTAGATAAAAGTAAACCTATTCATGTTTGGTGTCTAAGAACTTGTACCGACCTGAGACCTCACACTGACATCAGTTTTACCATATAGTGAACACGGTGAATAAAATACCTCAAACATTATTGTGCAATCTCGCTTTTTTTGCAATTTTTCATCACTTGGAATTTTTTTGCCATTTTCCAGTACCCTATATAGTAAAACTCTCTTAAAAGTACAACTCGTTCTGCAAAAATCAAGCCCTCATATGGCAAGACTGACGGAAAAATAAAAAGAAGGAGAGCAAAAAAAGAAAACCAATGAAAAACGGAAAATCTCTCAGGGGTGAAGGGATTAAAGGGGTTGTCCACTACTAGGACAACCCCTTCTGATTCCACAATAAGCCTATACTCACCTCCTGAACCGGCCCCCTTCCAGCGGTGTCTGGGATCACGGTGCCGAGGCTCATGTGGAACTTGTGACATCACACATTCCCCACATCCAATCAGAGCCAGCTTCCTTCTTCGCCTTCAGACCAAATGAGTTAATCAACAGGAAGTGAGCACAGCAGTTGCACTCACTTCCTGTTGGTTGATTACTTGCTTGGTCGAAAGGCGGGAAGATGGAAGCCAGCACTGATTAGTTACGGAGTTTGCATGACGTCACAACCCCACGTTGGCCCCGGCACCGTGATCCCGGACACCGCTGGGAGTGCACCAGTTCAGGAGGGGAGTATCGGCTTTATTACTTTACCTAGGGTAAACTTGTGGAATCAGAAGAGGTTGTCCTAGTAGTGGACCCACAACCCCACGTTGGCCCCGGCACAGTGATCCCGGACACCGCTGGGAGTGCGCCGGTTCAGGAGGGAAGTATCGGCTTTATTTTTTTACCTAGGGGAAACTTGTGGAATCAGAAAAGGTCCTAGTACTGGACTCACTACCCCATGCGAACCCCGGCACTGTGATCCTGTACACCACTGGAAGGGCGCCGGTACAGGAGGGGAGTATAGGCTTTATTATTTTACCTGGGGGAAACTTGTGGAATCAGCATAGGAGAATCACAACCCCACGTTAACCCTGGCACTGCGAGCCTGGGCATTGCTGTAAGGGTGCTGGTAAAGGAGTTAAGTATAGGCTTTATTATTCTACCTAGGGTAAACTTGTGGAATCAGAAGAGGTTGTCCTAGTAGTGGACCCACAACCCCACGTTGGCCCCGGCACAGTGATCCCGGACACCGCTGGGAGTGCACCGGTTCAGGAGGGAAGTATCGGCTTTATTATTTTACCTAGGGGATACTTGTGGAATCAGAAAAGGTTGCCGTAGTAGTGGATTCACAACCCCACGTGAACCCCGGCACTGAGAGCCCGGACACCACTGGGAGGGCGCTGGTACAGGAGGGGAGTATAGGCTTATTATTTTACCTGGGGAAAACTTGTGGAATCAGAAGAGGTTGTCCTAGTACTGGACTACTCCTTTAAGGCCAAACTTGGATCAGTCTTACAAGGACTACTATCTCGGTTTCTGCTTTTCTACACTCCTGGTGGAGGACTTTAAAGTTGGCAGGTGAGATCCACATCCCACCATAAGACCAAAATGCAAGTTCCTTCTTTTGTTTTTTTGGGGGGGTTTGTCAATCATAAGGAAAGATTTAAAGATGTTTCCCCAAAATCACAAGTTCTCTATTTGTAGGATAAAGTATAATTCACCGATCGCTGGGGGTCTGACCTCTGGGAACCTCCATCATCACGAGAACTGGATGTCCAAAGAAAAGTGCACATAGTAAAAAAATAAGTCAATAGAACAACTGGAACCAATTGCACCAACCGATTACTGTCCGTCTGCATTGCTGAGTGTTTATGGAAAATGTGATGATACAGCGGATCTTGTCACATCTACTTTTAGGAATTTAAGAAAACTGGGTAAATTTAATAGCTGATTTTTCACACAAAATCTGCTTTGTTGACTTGCAGATCAGAGAGCATTAACATTCCCATTGTGCACACGCCATCCTTATATAACAATTTTATTTTGAAGGTTTCTATTTTTACCATTACAAATATTTAACCCGCAGCATTAGCAAAACATCCTGCAGAGCCGGAGCGGTACAGAGCGAGGAAGGGCGACCTATGTCAGTCTGAATCTGAAGGAGAACCCGTCTGGAGCAGCCAATATCGACGCTGATTAGGAGGATAGTTAAGAACAAGTTCACAGTCAACTTCATGGTCACAAATCAATATTTCATCACTGAGAAAATCAAGCTTTAATCTTTATGTAAATGAGTCTGCAAGTGCACCGAGGGCGGAGCTAGTAGATCGATCTTCGGCATGATTCTAGGATAAGCTCTGCCACCATGAGCTGAATGATGGCTGTTTAGAGTTGCTGATTTGACAGCACTGGTCGGTCAGCCATATTGGTTGGCTCTATGGAGAGGATAATGTGAAAAATCAGTGCACTAGTGGGGAATCATCCTGCCCTCGGTGCACTAGCAGGGAATCGTCCTGCCCTCGGTGCACTAGTAGGGAATTGTCCTGCACTCGGTGCACTAGCAGAGAATCATCCTGCCCTCGGTGCACTAGCAGGGAATCGTCCTGCCCTCGGTGCACTAGTAGGGAATCATCCTGCCCTCGGTGCACTAGCAGAGAATCATCCTGCCCTCGGTGCACTAGCAGAGAATCGTCCTGCCCTCGGTGCACTAGCAGGGAATCATCCTGCCCTCGGTGCACTAGCAGGGAATCGTCCTGCCCTCGGTGCACTAGCAGGGAATCATCCTGCCCTCGGTGCACTAGCAGAGAATCATCCTTCCCTCGGTGCACTAGCAGAGAATCGTCCTGCCCTTGGTGCACTAGCAGGGAATCGTCTTGCCCTCGGTGCACTAGCAGAGAATCATCCTTCCCTCGGTGCACTAGCAGGGAATCGTCCTGCCCTCGGTGCACTAGCAGGGAATCGTCCTACCCTCGGTGCACTAGCAGAGAATCGTCCTGCCCTCGGTGCACTAGCAGAGAATCGTCCTGCCCTCGGTGCACCAGCAGGGAATCGTCCTGCCCTCGGTGCACTAGCAGAGAATCGTCCTGCCCTCGGTGCACTAGCAGAAAATCGTCCTGCCCTTGGAGCATTAGCGGTGAATCGTCCTGCCCTCAGTGCACGACGACCTGGTATCAATTCATGTATCTATGAATGGATCTAATAGAGTAGATGGTTGGTTGACCAATGAAAGGGTGTTTGAGTATCATAGATGGCGGTCCTCTGGGAGCTCCACCAGGCACTCATGAAATGCAGCTCTCTGGTAAGTTCAACCAATCCATTTGTGACATTAAGAATCATTTACTTAGTTGGCCGGCATGCAACGCTACAATTGTCCAATTTCTGAAGCTGGACGCATGATAATCAGTTGATCTTTGGGTTGGCAGCACTAAAATAAGGTTTGTAGTAACAAAATCCATTATCCCGCATATCATGCAGTTTAATCTTCTCTTCTCCTGCTCCTCCGTGAGCTATCTAATTTCATGTTTTTTTTAGGGGCTAGTTATCACAATTGACAGACAGTCCTGTGGTGTCCGGCTGTAGAAGGTCGCTGCATTTGGCTACACAAAGTGCTCTCTGACATTTTATTCTTCCTTCTGTGGTGTAAAGAGAAACCTATGTATCTTCTCTGTTGGGGTTAATCCTTTTCCTTTTAGGACTCTGTGAAAATCCTCACTTCTCAACTGTTAATCCTCATCACTACCCCTTGTGTCCTTAACAACCAGCATTTCCCCTTGGTGTTTATGTGGTACCCCAGTGGTCATGGGAGCTATAGTGGCATTGTTCTCCTCACAGAAGGGGCAATGCTATGCCTGGAAGCAGCTGGGAACTCTCTGTGTTAGGTAACATCATATGCAACACTTCCCAATCCAAGCCAGAAGGGGGAGCTTAAGCCATGTTTGGGGTGAGCTTTCCTGAGGATTCTTGGCTGGGAAGGGACATAGGAAGAGAAAGGAAAAATTTTAGAACAGTAGTGGCGAGGGGAGAGACCGGTTGCTGTCTGAGAGCTTGCTCTGAGCTTTCCAGGACTGAGCACAGAGATCAGGATACCGGGGTCCTGAACTGTCAGGTACTAACGGCCCAGCAGTATAACCCAGAGGATAGGAGATTTTTACATCCCCTGGACAGACAGCGACTCCCACGGTGAAGCAGTAAATAGAGCCCGGGGCCGCAGTAATACAAGCGGGCCCCACATCCGGCTCGCGCTGCCCACCATTGGGGACCAGGCAGATTGCCAAGAAGACAAGGGACGCTGTGAAACTTCAAGCCATAGGGACCCACTCATCAAGCGTATAGCGGAAGGCATACATCACACCCGGCAAAGGGAGATTCCCCAGTGCTTTCAGGCTGACCAGACCACTGTAATTTGGGACCAGTAAACCAGTAAAGGTAAAGGAAACAGTCCTGCACCCCAACGTATACTACCACTCTCATCATCCACCCTGGACCCCGATCCACCTGTGGGGAGCAGAAACAATTTAGCTGCTACTACCATCCACTCCGGAGGACAGCGACAGCAGCGGCGGCTAATTCCCTGGCCGCATACCGCAGGTGGCGTGACAAAATCAACCTCCACCATCATCCTTATTTCCCCTCTCTCTCCGTGTACACCTCAGGGTCACGAAGCCGGGCAGGGCCACCCGTGACATCCCCCTGATCCTCACCGGCCTGGTGACGAGTATTTTCCCCCGACACCCTGGGGTGCTACATTTACTGGTGATAGAGTTAAGTTTCTATACAGTCTTGAGGGAAAGCAAGTGGCTTGTATAAATCTGGAGAAACATTGTTGTATGTTGCTGTTCCTCTCCCTGAGTCATCTGGAGATAAGTTGTTTGTTTAATCTGCCCTGTTTGCGTTCCCTGTGTCTTCTTTAGAACTAAGGATTCCGTCTCACTAAACGACGTACCAGCGATTCAGACCACGATACGACCTGGTCAGGATCGCTGGTGCTTCGCTACATGGTCGCTGGTGGGCTGTCAATCAGGCAGATCTCACTAGCGACCAGCCACCAGCGACTCTGCGCTTGGTAACCAGAGTAAATATTGGGTAACTAAGCAAAGCGATTTGCTTGGTTACCCGATATTTACCTTGGTTACCAGCGTACACCACTTAGCGCTGGCTCCCTGCACATGTAGCCAGGGTAAATATTGGGTAACTAAGCAAAGTGTTTTGCTTACTTACCCGATATTTACCCTGGTTACCAGCGTACGCCGCTTACACAGAGTTGGTGCTCGTTGGTCTCCCGCCGTCAAACACGCCGATGTGTGCTGCACAGCGGGAGACCAACGAGCAAAAAATGAACCAGAACAGTGTGTAACGATCAACGATTTCACAGCAGGGGCCAGGTCGCTGCTTAGTGTCACACACAGCGAGATCGCTGATGAGGTCACTGGTACGTCACAAAACCTGTGACCCAGCAGCGATCTCACTATGTGAGAAGTACCCCTTAGTGGGGTTGACTAAACACTCATCCCATCCATTCCTTACTTAGGACCCAGTTCAGGGTCAGCCAGGTCCAGGTATCTTGCTCGGCGCATAGGTGCGGAACCTATCTAAGATGGTGAGGGAAGCCAGGGGCAAATGGTACATTTGATCAGGGGTCACCATCTCCCCCTTCCCTAGACACAGAGTTTCCCTCTTCCCTTCATTTTTGCCGTTTGCTTGGTATTTCCACATACTTAGCGTGACACTAGTGGTTCCAGTAATGGGAAACTGTAAGTAATCGGTCCATATTAGACAAGAGCAAAATTACCAAAGGCTAAATGAACGTGTCTTGAATTTACAAAAATTTTAATTCCCCTGACTCCAAATTTTTTGCAATTAGCTTTCTGCGAATTTGGCAAAATGACAATCGGGCAGCCGTTGTTTTAATGAATTGCATAAGGTACGGAAAAGGGTTAAAAAAAAATAATACTTCGCAGCACTCCTGTCCCACTGCACCGCAACTTGCTGGTCCTGAGCTCCAGCCGTCTTCTTTCCTCCGTCCTACGTCGTGCAACGTTCTCTTCACACAGTAGTGATGTCACACCATACATCATGACATCACGACGTAGGTCACCAGAGATGGTGGAGGGACAGGTGAGCAGCAAAGTCATTTTTATTTTTCTATATACTAGGTTTATTTTGACCCCAGAGCAAAAGATGAATATTAAAATTTTACAATAAATTAAATTCGCATGGAATTTGAGCAATCTGCCAAATCCAAATCTCTGCACTCATTCATTTGTTGTCCATTTTAGACCCCATATTGCAGCTCACTGCTGTAATAACCTAGGTCATATGGACATACCGGTGGCGGTCATCTATGGCTATATCCTCACATTATGCATTTATGTGAAGTGCGGAGAATTATTGATATCGACGAGTTCCTCGTGCATCCAGAAGCCAAATTAAAGCAATTTGTAAAGTGGATGTTCCAAGTTTCCGATCCGTCTGGGGCCAATTAAAGAAGAACATACGTTTCCTTCTAAACACAAAGTGCAGAGCTCATGTCAGGAGGATGTGTGTTATCTTACGGGAGACGGGTTGGAGGAGCCGCCATAGGATTAAC
Organism: Anomaloglossus baeobatrachus; assembly: GCF_048569485.1. NCBI lineage: Eukaryota > Metazoa > Chordata > Amphibia > Anura > Aromobatidae > Anomaloglossus > Anomaloglossus baeobatrachus. The sequence goes on from NC_134353.1 coordinate 939,249,400, forward strand.
ATTAATAAACGTAAAGTCTGAAATATCAGCCCGGGCTCTAAATATAGTAAAGAAGACAAACGGCATCTCTAAGACAAGACATTAAATCCTTGTATGACTCATGAAAATATGGTTTCTTTTAAAGCTCCATTATTCGGCCACCTAAAAGGTGAAAAATGTTCTTCAAGAGGTGTTCTTCATCAAAGCATGATCCAGCAAACATCCAACAGAAGACAACCCTCACCAATGAGACATTTATGTGGGCTCCTTCATCTAAACATGATCCAGCAAAGATCCAACAGAAGACAACCCTCACCAATGAGACATTTATGTGGGCTCCTTCATCTAAACATGATCCAGCAAAGATCCAACTGAAGACAACCCTCACCAATGAGACATTATTGTGGGCTCCTTCATCTAAACATGATCCAGCAAAGATCCAACAGAAGACAACCCTCACCAATGAGACATTTATGTGGGCTCCTTCATCTAAACATGATCCAGCAAAGATCCAACAGAAGACAACCCTCACCAATAAGACATTTATGTGGGCTCCTTCATCTAAACATGATCCAGCAAAGATCCAACAGAAGACAACCCTCACCAATAAGACATTTATGTGGGCTCCTTCATCTAAACATGATCCAGCAAAGATCCAACAGAAGACAACCCTCACCAATGAGACATTCATGTGGGCTCCTTCATCTAAACATGATCCAGCAAAGATCCAACAGAAGACAACCCTCACCAATGAGACATTTATGTGGGCTCCTTCATCTAAACATGATCCAGCAAAGATCCAACAGAAGACAACCCTCACCAATAAGACATTTATGTGGGCTCCTTCATCTAAACATGATCCAGCAAAGATCCAACAGAAGACAACCCTCACCAATGAGACATTCATGTGGGCTCCTTCATCTAAACATGATCCAGCAAAGAACCAACAGAAGACAACCCTCACCAATGAGACATTTATGTGGGCTCCTTCATCTAAACATGATCCAGCAAAGATCCAACAGAAGACAACCCTCAGCAATGAGATATTTATGTGGGCTCCTTCATCTACACATGATCCAGCAAAGATCCAACAGAAGACAACCCTCACCAATGAGACATTTGTGTAGGCTCCTTCACCTAAACATGATCCAGCAAAGATCCAGCAGAAGACAACCCTCACCAATCAGACATTATGTGGGCTCCTTCTCCTAAACATGATCCAGCAAAGATCCAACAGAAGACAACCCTCACCAATGAGACATTTGTGTAGGCTCCTTCACCTAAACATGATCCAGCAAAGATCCAACAGAAGACAACCCTCACCAATGAGATATTTATGTGGGCTCCTTCATCTAAACATGATCCAGCAAAGATCCAGCAGAAGACAACCCTCACCAATCAGACATTATGTGGGCTCCTTCAGCAAAACATGATCCAGCAAAGATCCAACAGAAGACAACCCTCACCAATAAGACATTTATGTGGGCTCCTTCATCTAAACATGATCCAGCAAAGATCCAACAGAAGACAACCCTCACCAATGAGCTATTTATGTGGGCTCCTTCATCTAAACATGATCCAGCAAAGATCCAACAGAAGACAACCCTCACCAATGAGACATTTATGTGGGCTCCTTCATCTAAACATGATCCAGCAAAGATCCAACAGAAGACAACCCTCAACAATGAGACATTTGTGTGGGTTCCTTCATCTAAACATGATCCAGCAAAGATTCAACAGAAAACAACCCTCACCAATGAGACATTTATGTGGGCTCCTTCATCTAAACATGATCCAGCAAAGATCCAACAGAAGACAACCCTCACCAATAAGACATTTATGTGGGCTCCTTCATCTAAACATGATCCAGCAAAGATCCAACAGAAGACAACCCTCACCAATGAGACATTCATGTGGGCTCCTTCATCTAAACATGATCCAGCAAAGATCCAACAGAAGACAACCCTCACCAATGAGACATTCATGTGGGCTCCTTCATCTAAACATGATCCAGCAAAGATCCAACAGAAGACAACCCTCACCAATGAGACATTTATGTGGGCTCCTTCATCTAAACATGATCCAGCAAAGATCCAACAGAAGACAACCCTCAGCAATGAGATATTTATGTGGGCTCCTTCATCTACACATGATCCAGCAAAGATCCAACAGAAGACAACCCTCACCAATGAGACATTTGTGTAGGCTCCTTCACCTAAACATGATCCAGCAAAGATCCAGCAGAAGACAACCCTCACCAATCAGACATTATGTGGGCTCCTTCTCCTAAACATGATCCAGCAAAGATCCAACAGAAGACAACCCTCACCAATGAGACATTTGTGTAGGCTCCTTCACCTAAACATGATCCAGCAAAGATCCAACAGAAGACAACCCTCACCAATGAGATATTTATGTGGGCTCCTTCATCTAAACATGATCCAGCAAAGATCCAGCAGAAGACAACCCTCACCAATCAGACATTATGTGGGCTCCTTCAGCAAAACATGATCCAGCAAAGATCCAACAGAAGACAACCCTCACCAATAAGACATTTATGTGGGCTCCTTCATCTAAACATGATCCAGCAAAGATCCAACAGAAGACAACCCTCACCAATGAGCTATTTATGTGGGCTCCTTCATCTAAACATGATCCAGCAAAGATCCAACAGAAGACAACCCTCACCAATGAGACATTTATGTGGGCTCCTTCATCTAAACATGATCCAGCAAAGATCCAACAGAAGACAACCCTCAACAATGAGACATTTGTGTGGGTTCCTTCATCTAAACATGATCCAGCAAAGATTCAACAGAAAACAACCCTCACCAATGAGACATTTATGTGGGCTCCTTCATCTAAACATGATCCAGCAAAGATCCAACAGAAGACAACCCTCACCAATAAGACATTTATGTGGGCTCCTTCATCTAAACCTGATCCAGCAAAGATCCAACAGAAGACAACCCTCACCAATGAGACATTCATGTGGGCTCCTTCATCTAAACATGATCCAGTAAAGATCCAACAGAAGACAACCCTCACCAATGAGACATTTATGTGGGCTCCTTCATCTAAACATGATCCAGCAAAGATCCAACAGAAGAAAACCCTCACCAATGAGACATTTATGTGGGCTCCTTCATCTAAACATGATCCAGCAAAGATCCAACCAAAGACAACCCTCACCAATGAGACATTTATGTGGGCTCCTTCATCTAAACATGATCCAGCAAAGATCCAACAGAAGACAACCCTCAGCAATGAGATATTTATGTGGGCTCCTTCATCTACACATGATCCAGCAAAGATCCAACAGAAGACAACCCTCACCAATGAGACATTTGTGTAGGCTCCTTCACCTAAACATGATCCAGCAAAGATCCAGCAGAAGACAACCCTCACCAATCAGACATTATGTGGGCTCCTTCTCCTAAACATGATCCAGCAAAGATCCAACAGAAGACAACCCTCACCAATGAGACATTTGTGTAGGCTCCTTCACCTAAACATGATCCAGCAAAGATCCAACAGAAGACAACCCTCACCAATGAGATATTTATGTGGGCTCCTTCATCTAAACATGATCCAGCAAAGATCCAGCAGAAGACAACCCTCACCAATCAGACATTATGTGGGCTCCTTCAGCAAAACATGATCCAGCAAAGATCCAACAGAAGACAACCCTCACCAATAAGACATTTATGTGGGCTCCTTCATCTAAACATGATCCAGCAAAGATCCAACAGAAGACAACCCTCACCAATGAGCTATTTATGTGCGCTCCTTCATCTAAACATGATCCAGCAAAGATCCAACAGAAGACAACCCTCACCAATGAGACATTTATGTGGGCTCCTTCATCTAAACATGATCCAGCAAAGATCCAACAGAAGACAACCCTCAACAATGAGACATTTGTGTGGGTTCCTTCATCTAAACATGATCCAGCAAAGATTCAACAGAAGACAACCCTCACCAATGAGACATTTATGTGGGCTCCTTCATCTAAACATGATCCAGCAAAGATCCAACAGAAGACAACCCTCACCAATGAGACATTTATGTGGGCTCCTTCATCTAAACATGATCCAGCAAAGATCCAACAGAAGACAACCCTCACCAATAAGACATTTATGTGGGCTCCTTCATCTAAACCTGATCCAGCAAAGATGCAACAGAAGACAACCCTCACCAATGAGACATTCATGTGGGCTCCTTCATCTAAACATGATCCAGTAAAGATCCAACAGAAGACAACCCTCACCAATGAGACATTTATGTGGGCTCCTTCATCTAAACATGATCCAGCAAAGATCCAACAGAAGACAACCCTCACCAATGAGATATTTATGTGGGCTCCTTCATCTAAACATGATCCAGCAAAGATCCAACAGAAGACAACCCTCGCCAATGAGAGATTTGTGTAGGCTCCTTCACCTAAACATGATCCAGCAAAGATCCAGCAGAAGACAACCCTCACCAATCAGACATTATGTGGGCTCCTTCTCCTAAACATGATCCAGCAAAGATCCAACAGAAGACAACCCTCACCAATGAGACATTTGTGTAGGCTCCTTCATCTAAAGATGATCCAGCAAAGATCCAACAGAAGACAACCCTCACCAATGAGCTATTTATGTGGGCTCCTTCATCTAAACATGATCCAGCAAAGATCCAACAGAAGACAACCCTCACCAATGAGACATTTATGTGGGCTCCTTCATCTAAACATGATCCAGCAAAGATCCAACAGAAGACAACCCTCAACAATGAGACATTTGTGTGGGTTCCTTCATCTAAACATGATCCAGCAAAGATCCAACAGAAGACAACCCTCACCAATGAGACATTTGTGTGGGCTCCTTCATCTAAACATGATCCAGCAAAGATCCAACAGAAGACAACCCTCACCAATGAGCTATTTATGTGCGCTCCTTCATCTAAACATGATCCAGCAAAGATCCAACAGAAGACAACCCTCACCAATGAGACATTTATGTGGGCTCCTTCATCTAAACATGATCCAGCAAAGATCCAACAGAAGACAACCCTCAACAATGAGACATTTGTGTGGGTTCCTTCATCTAAACATGATCCAGCAAAGATTCAACAGAAGACAACCCTCACCAATGAGACATTTATGTGGGCTCCTTCATCTAAACATGATCCAGCAAAGATCCAACAGAAGACAACCCTCACCAATGAGACATTTATGTGGGCTCCTTCATCTAAACATGATCCAGCAAAGATCCAACAGAAGACAACCCTCACCAATGAGACATTTATGTGGGCTCCTTCATCTAAACATGATCCAGCAAAGATCCAACAGAAGACAACCCTCAACAATGAGACATTTGTGTGGGTTCCTTCATCTAAACATGATCCAGCAAAGATCCAACAGAAGACAACCCTCACCAATGAGACATTTGTGTGGGCTCCTTCATCTAAACATGATCCAGCAAAGATCCAACAGAAGACAACCCTCACCAATGAGCTATTTATGTGCGCTCCTTCATCTAAACATGATCCAGCAAAGATCCAACAGAAGACAACCCTCACCAATGAGACATTTATGTGGGCTCCTTCATCTAAACATGATCCAGCAAAGATCCAACAGAAGACAACCCTCAACAATGAGACATTTGTGTGGGTTTCTTCATCTAAACATGATCCAGCAAAGATTCAACAGAAGACAACCCTCACCAATGAGACATTTATGTGGGCTCCTTCATCTAAACATGATCCAGCAAAGATCCAACAGAAGACAACCCTCACCAATGAGACATTTATGTGGGCTCCTTCATCTAAACATGATCCAGCAAAGATCCAACAGAAGACAACGCTCACCAATAAGACATTTATGTGGGCTCCTTCATCTAAACATGATCCAGTAAAGATCCAACAGAAGACAACCCTCACCAATGAGACATTTATGTGGGCTCCTTCATCTAAACATGATCCAGCAAAGATCCAACAGAAGACAACCCTCACCAATGAGATATTTATGTGGGCTCCTTCATCTAAACATGATCCAGCAAAGATCCAACAGAAGACAACCCTCGCCAATGAGAGATTTGTGTAGGCTCCTTCACCTAAACATGATCCAGCAAAGATCCAGCAGAAGACAACCCTCACCAATCAGACATTATGTGGGCTCCTTCTCCTAAACATGATCCAGCAAAGATCCAACAGAAGACAACCCTCACCAATGAGACATTTGTGTAGGCTCCTTCATCTAAACATGATCCAGCAAAGATCCAACAGAAGACAACCCTCACCAATGAGCTATTTATGTGGGCTCCTTCATCTAAACATGATCCAGCAAAGATCCAACAGAAGACAACCCTCACCAATGAGACATTTATGTGGGTTCCTTCATCTAAACATGATCCAGCAAAGATCCAACAGAAGACAACCCTCACCAATGAGACATTTGTGTGGGCTCCTTCATCTAAACATGATCCAGCAAAGATCCAACAGAAGACAACCCTCACCAATGAGACATTTATGTGGGCTCCTTAATCTAAGCATGATCCAGCAAAGATCCAACAGAAGACAACCCTCACCAATGAGACATTTATGTGGGCTCCTTCATCTAAACATGATCCAACAAAGATCCAACAGAAGACAACCCTCACTAATGAGACATTTATGTGGGCTCCTTCATCTAAACATGATCCAGCAAAGATCAAACAGAAGACAACCCTCACCAATGAGACATTTATGTGGGCTCCTTCATCTAAACATGATCCAGCAAAGATCCAACAGAAGACAACCCTCACCAATGAGACATTTATGTGGGCTCCTTCATCTAAACATGATCCAACAAAGATCCAACAGAAGACAACCCTCACCAATGAGACATTTATGTGGGCTCCTTCATCTAAACATGATCCAACAAAGATTCAACAGAAGACAACCCTCACCAATGAGACATTTATGTGGGCTCCTTCATCTAAACATGATCCAGCAAAGATCCAACAGAAGACAACCCTCACCAATGAGACATTTATGTGGGCTCCTTCATCTAAACATGATCCAGCAAAGATCAGACAGAAGACAACCCTCACCAATGAGACATTTATGTGGGCTCCTTCATCTAAACATGATCCAGCAAAGATCCAACAGAAGACAACCCTCACCAATGAGACATTTGTGTAGGCTCCTTCATCTAAACATGATCCAGCAAAGATCAGACAGAAGACAACCCTCACCAATGAGACATTTATGTGGGCTCCTTCATCTAAACATGATCCAGCAAAGATCAGACAGAAGACAACCCTCACCAATGAGACATTTATGTGGGCTCCTTCATCTAAACATGATCCAGCAAAGATCCAGCAGAAGACAACCCTCAGCAATGAGACATTCAGTAGGCCCAACAAAAGGAATCACATAAGTCCGCACAGATACCTCTAAGTTTTGACTGGTAGGACAAGGTGTGGAATACCAGTGTTGGATTGTCCACCACTAACTGATGGTCCCCTGGTTGACGCAGTCTCCATTATTAGAGACACTCATCTAGTTGCTCGTTAGATCTCATTTGGCATTCAGATCCGCAGCAATTCGTCATGATATAGATTGCACAAGGTGATAATTGATTCTTCAGTAATTGGCCCATGTGGACTTTCCCACATCATTACTCCACACCCACCAGTCTGGTGCAACAGAAATCTAGTTCCATCTAATTAGACAATGTTGTCCACTGCTTTATGACCCAAAAATTAATCTATTTTTCCCAATGGAATCGCCTTCATGTATCCCATAGATAGTAATGGTGCTGGAACTGGTCATCCAATGTGCCTTGATGACTTGTAGGTTTTAACATGTTGGTTGCACGCTAGTGTTGTTTTCAGCTGCAGTTTTGTTGACAGTGTACCATCAGTACATCAGAATGATTCTTCATAGCCTCCTCTGATCCTTTCATCAGAATCATTCTTGATGTGCTCCTCTGATCCTTTCATCAGAATGATTCTTCACGTCCTCCTCTGATCCTTTCATCAGAATGATTCTTCACGTCCTCCTCTGATCCTTTCATCAGAATGATTCTTCACATCCTCCTCTGATCCTTTCATCAGAATGATTCTTCATGTCCTCCTCTGATCCTTTCTTCAGAATGATTCTTCACGCTCCTCTAATCCTTTCATCAGAATGATTCTTTATGTTCTCCTCTGATCCTTTCATCAGAATGATTCTTCACGCTCCTCTGATCCTTTCATCAGAATGATTCTTCATGTTCTCCTCTGATCCTTTCATCAGAATGATCCTTCACATCCTCCTTCACATCCTGCTTTGATTTGAATGATTCTTTACGTACTGCTCTGATCCTTTCATCACTATGATTCTTCATGTCCTCCCCTGATCCTTTCATCAGAATGATTCTTCACATCCTCTTTTGATGCTCTCATCAAAATGATTCTTCATATACTGCTCTGATCCTTTCATCAAAGTGATTCTTCACGTCCTCCTCTGATCCTTTCATCAGAATGATTCTTCACATCGTCCTCTGATCCTTTCATCAGAACTATTCTTCCCATCCACCTCTAATCATTGCATCAAAATAATTCTTCAAAACCTTCTCTTATATTTTTATCAGCATGATTCTTCACATCTTTCTCTGATCCTTTCTTCAGAATGATCCCTTACAGCCTTTTCTGGTCCTTTACTCAAAAATGTTTTACCACATCCTCCTTTGAACATTTCATCAGAATTATGCTTCTCAGCCTCCTCTGATCCTTTTTCAAAATATTTAAAATCCTAACCTAACAGAAAAATTCTTCAAATCCACTTCTGATCCTTTCTTCAGAATGATCCATCACTACTTTCTTAGGTCCTTTCATCAGAATGATTTTTAACATCTTCCTCTGATCTTTTCTTCAGGACAATTCTTCACATCCATTTCTGGTCATTTTATCAGAACATTTATTCACATCTTCCTCTGATCATTTCATCAGAATAATTATTTACATCTTCCTCTGAGCCTGGCAGAATGACTTTTTACAACCTGCTCAGAATAATTCTTCACATCCTACTCTGACCCTTTCATCAGAATGATCAACCAGATCCTTTTCTGGTCCTTTCATCAGAATGATTTTTAACATCTTCCTCTGATACTTTCTTCAGGACAATTCTTCACATCCACCTCTGGTTGTTTCATCAGAATAATTATTCACTTCCTCCTCTGATCCTTTAATCAGAACAATTTTTCTCATCCTCTGCTGATTTTTCAGAATGATCCTTCACAATTCCTTCTGATCCTTTCATCAGAATGATTCTTTACATCTTCTTCTGATCCTTTCATCAGAAAGATTATCTTTTATACATTTTCCTCTGATCCTTCCTGTCAGAAAGATTCTTCCCATTCTCCTCCCACCCCTTTCATCAAAATTATTCTTCACATCCTCCACTGATCCTTTCATCAGAATACATTTCACTTTTCCCTCTGATTCTTTCATCATAAAGATTCTCTCTTTTATATTTTCCTCGGATCTTTTCTGTGAGAATGATTCTTCCCATCCTCCTCACACCCCTTTCATGAAAATGATTCTTCACATCCTACTCTGATTCTTTCATCAGAATGAACTTTCACAATTCCCTCTGATCATTTCATCAGAAAGATTATCTTTACATTTTCCTCTGATCTTTTCTGTCAGAATGATTCTTCCCATCCATCCTCCTCACACCCCCATTCATCAGAATGATTCTTCACATCCTACACTGATTCTTTCATCAGAATCATTTTTAACATAACCCTCTGATCTTTTTATCAAAATGATTCTTCTCAGCCTCCTCTGATCCCCTGCATGAGAATGATTCTTTTCATCCTCCTCTGATACTTTCTATTAGGCCTCTTTCACACGCCCGTGCCTCCGGTACGTGTATGGACAGTTTTCTCACGTACTGGAGACACGGGCACACATTGACATATGTTTTCCTATAGTTTCGGGCACACGTAAGTATTTTTGCACGGAACGTGTGTCCGTTCTGTACTTACGTGTGTCCGTGTGTTTCTCACTGCAACATGTCCGTTTTCTCTCCGGCATCACGGGTGTCACACGGAACGCAAACGTGTCACACGTAATGCAAACGGACCACACGGATGTGTTCTGTGTGACACGCACCGGAGAAAAGACATGTGTCTATTAAAAAAAAAAAAAACATTACTCACCTTCTCTAGCCCTGCTGTCTCTGCCGCTGCTGTCACTTGCTTCCGACCGCCGCTCATTATGCTCATTTAATATTCACTTCACTGCGGCTGGAAGCATCAGCAGCGGGGAGTCGGCAGGACCGGAGACCGAAGATCAGCACCAAGGACAGCGACACCAGGGACAGGTGAGTAGAAACTTCCCGTTCTCAGTGTGTTATCACGGAGAACACACGTGTGCCATACACACAGCACACAGAGGGCAATACGCATCTTTGACACGTCCGTGAAATACGTGCGTGATTTTCACGGGCGTGTGAAAGAGGCCTTAGAATGGTTTTTGACATCCTCTCATGACCTTTTTGTCCACGAGTTGGTTATACGTTTGCAGGATCCCCGTCCTGGGTGTTTTTCCTTGATCACACCATTCTCGCTTTACTCTCTACATAGCGGTATGAGAAAACCTTACAATGTCGGCAGTTTCTGAAATACTGATGCCGGCCATTCTAGCACTAATGATTCGGCCACAATCAAAGTCACTCCAATTGCTTAATTATCCAATTCACACTAAAACTGATCCACAGAGATTTTATACTGTTCTTTGGGTGTCATGTATCTGTACCGCCCCGCGCTCGGCCGCAGCCGAGCCGCTTGGATCCGGGCTCATTTGGTTGGTGGCTTGAGCGCCTCCGGACCCGTGGTCACGTCGCTCTAAAAGGGGATGCTGGCGCTTTCGGTGGGGGGTTAGGTAGGTGCACGGCCGGAGCCGTGCTTGAGTTCGTGACGCCACCCATGGGATGTGGTGAAGGTAGACACCAGCGCTGCACTTGCGGGGCAATCGGGGGAGATGGTACTGCAGCCAGATGTTAACCCCTCCCTGGGCAGGGATGATGGCCCCCAGGACCCGTTGGGGATGGCTGGGCGGTGCAGGGCGATGTGCGCGGTCGGAGGGCACTGTTGCACTCACTGTTATTGACACACAAGTCACTGGTAAACCAAGTTGATGGTGGTTGGTGCCCGCAGCCGGCTGTGGTCGGGACCCCCACCCGGATAGCGGTCTCTGCCTTTCTCCCGCACCGTGTTGTGTAGATGTAGACTGCCTGCGCTTCAGCGACGGGAGTCCGCTCCCCGGCTGTGTATATGTCGGGAGAGCCCGTTTGCCCGCAGACGCTGTCCCGTGGGATCTCTCCGCCTGTGCGGTGGCTTTCTATCCCCCTTGGTGGGCTGTTGTCTTCAGTCGGGACTTGGGTGGGAAAGGACCTATAGTCCAGACCGCAATCAGTTAATTAACTCAGTCCAGTGGATTCTGGACCTCGTTTCAGGGTCTGAGTACCCCCCTGTGTGCTCCGGTTTCCGAGTCGGTTCCCCGGGGCAGTACCGGCGGGCCACTACCCTTGCCCGGTCCACCACGGTTCCACCGAGCCGTCTTCCCGGCTCCTGCAGGCGGAGGCCTCCGCTTGCCTCCTAGCCAAGGTACCAGGGCTCCAACCCTGGCACCTGTGAGACTGCTGCAGACCTGCTACACAGACCTGCTTCCACTCTCCTTCACTCCCAAAACTCTTCTCCTTGTGTTTCCTGCCTCAGGCCCTCTGAACTCCTCGGTGGGCGTACCAACCGCCTGGCTCCGCCCCCCTGGTGTGTCCATCAAGCACTGAGGGAGGTGACTAGGTTTTTTGTGGTTGGCTGATGACTCTATTTTAGGGGACAGGTGTAATGCGGGGGTCTACCTGAGACTACCTGGCTAGTCCAGGGCGTCACATATCTAATTTCTGTACAAGGAAGGTTTACTATTGAAAGAGCCAGTGTCTCAATAAAATGGCCATTCATGGAAGCTCCAAAAGTGAAAAAATGACAACGTAATTTGATGGTGATATTGGACTTTTTACTTGGAGAGTATAGGGCCCTCCAGAGAACATCATTCATGGGGCCAACCATCCATTTACTATAGAAATATGATGAAAGGCTGAAAACTACACCAGAAAAGAGAACAACGGTAAGTACATTAAGATAAAGCAAGTGAAACTAAATAAATGACATGTCTTTTATTTTTCTCATCACTATTTGGACTACATTGGATTTGATAGACTACATTGGATCAAAAAGGGATCTATTTGGTTAATAAAATGGGCAAAAGGGGGATGGTGTGTCACGTAAGTGATAGAAAGGGGTGACTGGAAATCCCTGCGCTGGCCCTCAGACTAACCATACCCTAGACTATCCTTCAACACAGAGGTATGCTTGAAGGTATCAAGGTCTGAGCCCCCAGCATTTCCCTATCTCCTGTCCTTGACCCTGATGGTAAGACCACCTCCACAAACCACCACCCAAGGGGAAGAGCTAGGACAGAAGTCAAAAACCCCTCCAACAAATACAGACAGACAGGGGTAACAACAAGACTCACACACACCTAAAACCAGCTCCAGGGAACTACAAAAGGTGTACAGGGTGGGGTAACAAAGGAAAAAATAAACTAACAAAACAAGCTACTATAACACACCACAGCAGACAGCAGCAGCAAAAACAACGTCCTCACAACTCCAGGTCTAGCTCCACACTGAACTGAATAACCAGCACCAGGGAACTACAAAAGGTGTACAGCAAGGGGTATTATATACCGATTCCAATATTAAAGTAGGTATTATACTCAACCATAGGAATTTTTCTACTTTTTATATAAAAATAATGCTTTATTGATATCTAATGAACATACATACATGAATTACATAAAAATAGGGGGGAAAAAGGAAGGATAAATAGCCCTGTCCTTTCTCCTGCCTCTACTACGGGGGTCGGCGTCCTACAATTACAGACGCCCCCGTTCCACGACGACTGACCCTGGGTTGCCCTCCCTACTGGTTAGCATATGTATCCCTCTAAAGAATGAATCAACCCCAACAATAGTAACACCACTGTGAGGAAGAGGTGCTCAGTCAATAATGGCTAATTTGTCTGTATCACCAATATGACCTACGGGGATTTGGGGCCTAAGGGTCAGAGACTGTCAGTCGGTCTGTGTGCTCAGTAACAGATACAGATAGATAAACATATTAGATGAAATGAGAAATGCCCGATTAGTTTTTCAAAGACTGCCCGACGCGTTTCGCCCTTTTAAAATCTGAGGGCTCATCAGGGGCTTTGCAACTGTATCTTGGAAGATATTCCGTTTGGCAATTCCGTACTGATAAAATCCATTTCGCCACTCTAAGGAATAAGTGGGATGAAGAAGTATTGATTCACAGCTAGTGTATCCTGGGATGTATCAGGGTGAGGGTATTGCCTCTCCACGTGATAGTCCTCTTATCCGTAATCTGTCAATATTGTGCACAGAAGATAGCTGGACCTTAGTCTCAGGCTCCAGATTGGTCTGATTTTCGTATATTTTTCTCTATGGGTACTCAATGAGTTCACAACACCTATAACTTTATAGTGTGGCCCATGTGATCATCACACCAACAACCTTGCTTAGATCTGAGGGAGTGGATACTTCCAGATGGTCAATCACCCTGTAGTAACACTATGCTGGATCAGTACTGGCTCCTGCATTAATAGGCAGGGACCAGCGATCACTGAGCACCAGACCTGGGACCCTTCATACGGACCTCAAAAGACACCTGCTGCTGGGGATCACCGTCACCCCATTGTGGGATATTAACCAGGTCTATGGGTTTGCTGGTCCCTGCCTATTAATGCAGGAGCCAGTACTGATCCAGCATAGTGTTACTACAGGGTGATTGACCATCTGGAAGTATCCACTCCCTCAGATCTAAGCAAGGTTGTTGGTGTGATGATCACATGGGCCACACTATAAAGTTATAGGCGTTGTGAACTCATTGAGTACCCATAGAGAAAAATATACGAAAATCAGACCAATCTGGAGCCTGAGACTAAGGTCCAGCTATCTTCTGGGCACAATATTGACAGATTACGGATAAGAGGACTATCACGTGGAGAGGCAATACCCTCACCCTGATACATCCCAGGATACACTAGCTGTGAATCAATACTTCTTCATCCCACTTATTCCTTAGAGTGGCGAAAAGGATTTTATCAGTACGGAATTGCCAAACGGAATATCTTCCAAGATACAGTTGCAAAGCCCCTGATGAGCCCTCAGATTTTAAAAGGGCGAAACGCATCGGGCAGTCTTTGAAAAACTAATCGGGCATTTCTCAAATCATCTAATATGTTTATCTATCTGTATCTGTTACTGAGCACACAGACCGACTGACAGTCTCTGACCCTTAGGCCCCAAATCCCCATAGGTCATATTGGTGATACAGACAAATTAGCCATTATTGACTGAGCACCTCTTCCTCACAGTGGTGTTACTATTGTTGGGGTTGATTCATTCTTTAGAGGGATACACATGCTAACCAGTAGGGAGGGCAACCCAGGGTCAGTCGTCGTGGAACGGGGGCGTCTGTAATTGTAGGACGCCGACCCCCGTAGTAGAGGCAGGAGAAAGGACAGGGCTATTTCATTATTTAAAAATGAATAAATTAGGTTGTTATCCGAAACCCGGGCCGAGCCTCCAGCTCCAAGCCACGAGTCCCACGAAGAGAGAGAAACACTAAACTTCTGCTGTCTGTGCGTGATGTTATTCCAAGCTGTGCCCGGGAATGTCTGCACAAGTGTGATGGTTGCGCCTACTTCTATCCCATATGGTGCCCGCCCCCAGTGGTTGTCCTAGCGACTGGGGAAGTCCCATGCTTCATGATGGCTAACACCCTGTCTGCCCGAGTCCAACCCCCTTTGGGAAGGCACCTTACTCATGTATATGTGTGGTTTTGTGAAGGCACCGGCAGTTAACCCCCTCCTGACCCGGGATAGATATTACCCCGTAAAAGTGGTGTAATACCCTGTGGCGCCTGAAGCCCAGGGGCACCACAGACACACTTCATGAAACAAGGGTGGTGTATATGGTGGGGTGCATGCTGTCACGGGCTTTGCCTCCTTTACCTCTGTGGTAGCCTCTAGTCCCAATAAATCAGAGTCAGACACTGAATATTCTTCCAACGCATCAACTTTACTGTATACAATCGTTTCATAAGAACCTTCTTCTCCATAGGAGAGGCACCAATTCTTCAGAGGACAGGACACACATTTTCACATCACTTCTCTTAACCCGGATGCTACAGAGTCCCAAGTAAGGCTTCCAGGAGCACCAGCACTTCCGGCTACGGGTTTGGCCAGGCTGATTCCCACTTAAGGAGTTCCTCAGCACTAAATTCACGGTGGCGATCCCTAGGACTTGGCCCCACGCTTCACGTCCGTGTCTGTCTCGTCAGCGCACTTGCCGCAGAGACGCCCTTCTCTTGCCCCAGGAACTGATCTCTCTCCCACTCTGTCTGAACAGCTTCCTTCTTTATTTCCTTCCCCACTACTCCTTCCTAATCTCCTTCTCCTCCCTTTTCTACGCCAGGGAGTCGGGCTTATCTCCCTCCCCTAGACTGAACTCAGGGGGGTGGGGTACTGTGCCATGTTGTGGTGAACGGCAAAAGATACAGTTGCAAAGCCCCTGATGAGCCCTCAGATTTTAAAAGGGCGAAACGCGTTGGGCAGTCTTTGAAAAACTAATCGGGCATTTCTCAAATCATCTAATATGTTTATCTATCTGTATCTGTTACTGAGCACACAGACCGACTGACAGTCTCTGACCCTTAGGCCCCAAATCCCCGTAGGTCATATTGGTGATACAGACAAATTAGCCATTATTGACTGAGCACCTCTTCCTCACAGTGGTGTTACTATTGTTGGGGTTGATTCATTCTTTAGAGGGATACACATGCTAACCAGTAGGGAGGGCAACCCAGGGTCAGTCGTCGTGGAACGGGGGCGTCTGTAATTGTAGGACGCCGACCCCCGTAGTAGAGGCAGGAGAAAGGACAGGGCTATTTATCCTTCCTTTTTCCCCCCTATTTTTATGTAATTCATGTATGTATGTTCATTAGATATCAATAAAGCATTATTTTTATATAAAAAGTAGAAAAATTCCTATGGTTGAGTACAGCAAGGGGTAAGAAAGGAAAGGAGAAAGTAAGAAAACAAGCTACTGTAACACCCACCACAGCAGACAGCAGCAGCAAAAAAAACAAAACACAACGTCCTCACAGCTCCAGGCCTAGCTTCAGACTGAACTGAATAACCAGCACCAGGGAACTACAAAAGGTGTACATGAAGGGAAAACAAAGGAAAGGAGAAAGTAACAAAATTGACTACTTTCACACACCACAGCAGACAGCAGCAAAAACAATGTCCTCACATCTCCAAGCATAGCTCCAAACTGAAATGAATAACCGGCACCCTCTGCTGGGAGCAGAGGGTTTATCCAGACTGGAAGTGTAAAACAGAGAAAACACCAGGGCAGAGATAATGAGCATGCTGCAAGGAAAAAGAACAGATATTAACCCTGCAACTGCCAAAAGAAAAGCACACGTTTAATGTGTATGGCCTCAGATGATAAACGAGAGCCCAACCCTGAGCCTGTCACTAATCTCAAACAGAGATGGTATGTTTTTGTTTGTTTTTTTAATAAAGATTTTTTTTTTTCTATAACACTTTATTAAGACATTAGTAATTAAGAGATTATGGCTGGGGCTAAGTATAAGCCAGCATTACTTTGTCACCTCAATATTTGACACCTCCCTCACTATTAATTCATTACCCAATGCACCAGGGAAATTGGGAAAGAGCCGATCACTCCCAGGAACAGATCATTTTATGTGATAGTTTGTTGCCTGGGGCGGCCGTAAGTCATTATTTTTAGATTAAGAAGTAATCAGCATTTAAGGACTTTCCCAGAGGATCTGTTTGCTGGTGTTGGTTTTTTGTTGGCTGATTATTAAAATGTGCAGACCCACATAAAAAAAATGAATAAATTAGGTTGTTTTACATGTAATATTTTATCCTGTGTTATCTTAAGAAAGGAACCAGGAGCTCGAGAAGACAAAAATTACCTGTCTCTATCCAAAAGACCTAAATATAAATGGTGCCAGTGTATTGGCATTAAGCATCAATCTGAAGGGTCGGTCGGGGGCTCTGCCGAGGCCAGGGGTCATAGTCGCGTCCCTGACCAACATGTAACACCCCGGAGTCGAGGGGTTTTCACCCGGGGGTGCAGATCCTCTGTGTCATCACGGGCTGGCCTGGCCCAGTTTTGTGACCCTGAGACATACAGGAGGGAGGGAAGGCGGTGGATGGGAGAAAGGATGGAGGATGGGGTGGTAGTGCTGGTTTCGGAAAGTCTTTTTATGATTGTGACGCCACCTGTGGTACGCGGCCAGGGATGGGCCACCGCTGCGGGTGCTGCTCTCCGCGCCTGATGGTGAGGATCGCAGCCAGGATGGTGTCGCTCCCCACAGACGAAGCGGGATTACCCCGGGGAGGATGATGGAGGACAACAATGGTAGTGGTAGTCCCTGTTAGTGCCACATCGCTGGGTGACAGTGCCGGTAAAGGAGAGGCAGAGACAGGGGCTGTGGTTCCAGGTCTTTTACTCACAGGTAGTTCAGGCGCTGCCCCAGAGTTCCGGTCTCCGCCACAATGGGCTCCAGCCAATCCCGGATAGTCGGCGGTCACCGCCGGTGCCCATGAAAGTCTTCCTAGTGAAGTGTCCCTCGGTTGCTATCCGAAACCCGGGCCGAGCCTCCAACTCCAAGCCACGGGTCCCACGAAGAGAGAGAAACACTAAACTTCTGCTGTCTGTGCGTGATGTTATTCCAAGCTGTGCCCGGGAATGTCTGCACAAGTGTGATGGTTGCGCCTACTTCTGTCCCATGTGGTGCCCGCCCCCAGTGGTTGTCCTAGTGACTGGGGAAGTCCATGCTTCGTGATGGCTAACACCCTGTCTGCCCAAGTCCAACCCCCTTTGGGAAGGCACCTTACTCATGTATATGTGTGGTTTTGTGAAGGCACCGGCAGTTAACCCCCTCCTGACCCGGGATAGATATTACCCCGTAAAAGTGGTGTAATACATCAACTTTACTGTATATAATCGTTTCATAAGAACCTTCTTCTCCATAGGAGAGGCACCAATTCTTCAGAGGACAGGACACACATTTTCACATCACTTCTCTTAACCCGGATGCTACAGAGTCCCAAGTACGGCTTCCAGGACCACCAGCACTTCCGGCTACGGGTTTGGCCAGGCTGATTCCCACTTAAGGAGTTCCTCAGCACTAAATTCACGGTGGCGATCCCTAGGACTTGGCCCCACCCTTCACGTCCGTGTCTGTCTCGTCAGCGCACTTGCCGCAGAGACGCCCTTCTCTTGCCCCAGGAACTGATCTCTCTCCCACTCTGTCTGAACAGCTTCCTTCTTTATTTCCTTCCCCACTACTACTTACTAATTTCCTTCTCCTCCCTCTTCTACGCCAGGGAGTCGGGCTTATCTCCCTCCCCTAGACTGAACTCAGGGGGGTGGGGTACTGTGCCATGTTGTGGTGAACGGCAAAACTACGCCACAACCCATGACATTCACATGACTGTATCAATAACCGGTAACCTACATATATTCAACTATATTCACACAGGTCTTTGGGAAGATTTGAGGGGCTCCTGGTACCCCCCTACAAATGAGTATGTGTGGCGCCCCTGAGGCTATAGTTGCCACAGGGTACTGCATCTCACGCAAGGTGTAGTACTCATCCCTGGTAAGGAAGAGGTTAACTGCTGGTGTTTCTCACATTCACAAACCACACACAATTACGTGCTTTCCCACCGGGGTTGGCCTAGGTTAGATAGGAGGGTGGCCATCATGAGGCATGGGACTTTCCCGGTCACTAGGACAACCACCTGGGGGGCGGGATCCATTTGGGGAAAAGGAAGGAGCATCTTCACACTGGAGGCAGTTACCCCCTGGCACAGCTTGGGGTGAGGAGCACAGTCGGGACCTCGGTACAGGCATCTTTCTACCTCACACTTCTGGAAGCATCACAGGACCCGTGGCTTGGAGCAGGCAGCTCAGCCCGGGCTCTCTACAGCTACCAGGGATTCTAGGGTCTGCGGAGAGTGCAGGAAACACCCGCATGCCCGTTCCACACTCCATCCATGGGATTGGAGGGACCCCAACCAGAAAGGACACGCAGTCGGAACACCGGCGGTGACCTCTGAATTATCCGGGATCGGCTGGGGCCCATCACGGCAGAGACCTGCACTCTAAGGGTGACAACTGGACAGTGAGTAAGCATCTTGAACCACAACTACTGAGTCAGCCCTTCATTGCCGATGCCCCACGCTCCAGCACCAACGTTCACCGCTGCCACCCCCATCATCCTCCCTGGGGCCTAGCTTAAGCTGCGGGAAGCTGAAGTATCCTAGCTGAGACACCATCCGCCCCAGAGGACAGTGACCGCAGCAGCGGCTACTCTGGCTGCACACCGCAGGTGGTGTCACAAGACAACTGCAACTCCTATCATCCTCATCATCACCCATCCTCATCTTATCTCCATTCTCCCTTTTGGTGTACACCTCGGGGCCACGACACCGGGCAAGGGCCACCCGTGACATCCCAGACCCGACATCACCGACCCGGCGACGAGTAACCACTGGACTGAAGGCACCGTTCACTTGCCTGGGGTAGCAAACTGGACCGGCCTCCAAGTTTTCACTATCGCCGCCACCAGAGGTGGCAGCAGGTGTATATGCGCTGGTAATCAGACAGCAGAAGGCAGCCCCAGGGGATCAGCGGTACTTTGGCAGCTGGCACCATGGACATAATACAGTCTCTGGTACTATAGACCGCAACAGCAGGCTGAGTTGTGGATCCACCCACAATGGATGGATGCAACAGCAATTGGGGTGGATACTTGCAGTGGCGGTATGGTGGTAGCCCACCGGCATAGATGGTAGGGCAGCAAAATGGCACAGCACTGAAATATAGATAAATGTCAGCAGCAGCATTCAGCACAAAGACAGTAGCAGCACAATAGGACCTGAGAACTAGGAACGTTGGGAACTTGTTGCCCAGGCACCTCCCTTTAGGGAAGGTGCCTTAAATACCTGAAAACTCTCAGCTGACCTGAGAGGCACTTCTGAGCCAGCGTGCACTGACCTTTTAAGAAAAGGGGCATGGCAGCAGGAACACCCTTCGGACAGTACCAGGGAGCCTTCAAGGTATACACAGGCTCTGGGAAATTAGCAGCATAGACAGGGGTTGGGTCAGCGATCAGCCACCGCAGAACGTCTGGGCAGGTGAGAGAGATGACGTCCTCACCGGGGGAGGGGGTATGACAGCGCGGGCATGCCTGTATGAGCGTTACAGTCACATTGAGTGATATAACCATGATTAATGTCTAAGCCAAAACGTGTAGGTTTTTGTCATCCCCTCATGACTTGACGTCCTTATCTCTGACCACTTGTCAATTTTTATGGAGTAAATGAATGTGAAGTTTTTTGACATATGTCTATTTGGTTTGGTCCAGTTCTTCCAGCGATGGAACCCATTTGTCCCATAAAGTATCTGCCTTGTCAAAGCGTCTGAGCTGCAGATCCAAAACCAGGACAAAAGTTAAGGAGGTGAGCTGACTTCCACTGTCTCTTGTATGGTCACATTGAATGGTCCAATTCCATACCTCCCAACCGTCCCGGATTCTGCGGGACTTGCAGGATTTATCAGGTCTGTCCCGCACTCCCGCGGCTCACAGCTGATGTCCCGGCTCCTCCCCTCAGTGGAGTGAATAAATTAAATTAAATTATCATCGGCTCCGTATTTTCGGGGCGGCCAGGACTCGAACTCGTGGAACTGTGAGTTCATTGTTTCAAAGGCAGCAGCTTTACCACTGAGCTACTGCCTCTATTGAAACCAATAGGAAGATTTTGTTATCTTGACCTCTATACTGCAGGTGACACACCAGAAGCAGGTTATTCAGCTGCAAAGATGGATGGAGGGATGGATGAATGGATGGATGAATGGAGGGATGAATGGAGGGATAGAGGGAGGGATGGATGGATGATAGAGGGATGAATGGAGGGATGAATGGAGGGATAGAAGGAGGGATGAATGGAGGGACAGAGGGATGAAAGGAGGGATAGAGGGAGGGATGAATGGAGGGATAGAGGCAGGGATGGATGGATGATAGAGGGATGAATGGAGGGATGAATGGAGGGATAGAGGGAGGGATGGATGATAGAGGGATGAATGGAGGGATAGAGGGAGGGATGGATGGATGATAGAGGGATGAATGGAGGGATTGAGGGAGGGATGAAGGGATGGATGGATGATAGAGGGATGAATGGAGGGATAGAGGGAGGGATGAATGGAGGGATAGAGGGATGAATGGAGTGATAGAGGCAGGGATGGATGGATGATAGAGGGATGAATGGAGGGATAGAGGGAGGGATGGATGGATGATAGAGGGATGAATGGAGGGATGAATGGAGGGATGAATGGAGGGATAGAAGGAGGGATGAATGGAGGGATAGAGGGATGAAAGGAGGGATAGAGGGAGGGATGGATGGATGATAGAGGGATGAATGGAGGGATGAATGGAGGGATAGAAGGAGGGATGGATGCATGGATGATAGAGGGATGAATGGAGGGATAGAGGGATGGATGGATGAATGGAGGGATAGAGGGAGGGAGGGATGGATGATAGAGGGATGAATGGAGGGATAGAGGGAGGGATGAATGGAGGGATAGAGGGAGGGATGGATGCATGGATGATAGAGGGATGAATGGAGGGATAGAGGGAGGGATGGAGGGATGATAGAGGGATGAATGGAGGGATAGAGGGAGGGATGATAGAGGGATGAATGGAGGGATAGAGGGAGGGATGGATGGATGATAGAGGGATGAATGGAGGGATGAATGGAGGGATAGAAGGAGGGATGAATGGAGGGATAGAGGGATGAAAGGAGGGATAGAGGGAGGGATGGATGGATGATAGAGGGATGAATGGAGGGATGAATGGAGGGATAGAGGGAGGGATGGATGGATGATAGAGGGATGAATGGAGGGATAGAAGGAGGGATGGATGCATGGATGATAGAGGGATGAATGGAGGGATAGAGGGATGGATGGATGATAGAGGGATGAATGGAGGGATAGAGGGAGGGATGGATGGATGATAGAGGGATGAATGGAGGGATAGAGGGAGGGATGGATGGATGATAGAGGGATGAATGGAGGGATGAATGGAGGGATAGAGGGAGGGATGGATGGATGAATGGAGGGATGAATTGAGGGATAGAGGGAGGGATAGAGGGATGAATGGAGGGATGAATGGAGGGATGAATGGAGGGATAGAGGGAGGGATGGATGATAGTGGGATGGATGGATGATAGAGGGATGGATGATAGAGGGATATATAGATACACGACAGATAATAGATAGATAGAGATAGAATCATAGATAGATAGAGGGATAGAATCATAGATAGATAGAATCATAGATAGATAGATAGAGGGATAGAGATAGATAGATAGATAGATAAATACTGTATCTCAATGTTGGTGAAAGAGTCGGATTCATTTGTTCCCATAAAACTACTATAAAGAAATGAGGAAAAAAATACAAATACAATTTTTTTTCTCTTCACCATCTTGGATTCAAACCAGCAACGTTCAAAACTTGTGTCCAGCAGCCTCCTGGCTTTCCTGGCTGCTCTAGCTGTTGAGCCACTAGGATTGATGATGTCAGAGGGAGGATTTCACATAAATGAACCTACAATGCAGCCTCTTACACAGCAGATTACACAGGACACAGCTACATTGTACAGAGCAGTGTCTCTATCTCCTGTATTCTAGAGGGAGAGGAAAAGAGGATTTTTTTTTCTTCTAATAAAGTTACTAAAAATAATAAAAAAAAATAGAATAATGTAATTTTATTGCACTTTTTTGTAAAATAATAAACATCACAAATCACCAAATAACATGGACATATTTGGTGTCCCTGTAATCGTAATGACCTGAACAACACAGCGATCAGATTATTTATGGGGATCGGTAAATGGCGGGAAAAAAAAGGCGCAATTTATTATTTTTCTTTATTAAAACCCATAAAAAATGTAATAAAAATGGATCACTGAGGCCGTGTTCACACATAGCGTAAATGCGGCATTTTTTCTGCAGGTGTCCGCGCCACGAGTGCAATAACAATGTTCTCTGATTATTGCGTGTTTGCGGTATTTTCTATACATTGTCCCCCTTATTTGATACATGTTTGTTGCTGATGTGAATCCTGAAGCTTATAAAGAAAGAAACACCAAATCCGCACAGTTCAGCGGCGTCTTTCCACGCACCAGGGGCGGAGATTTCAGGACGTCTCATCCACTTTGCTTGGACAATTAGTCCATATTCACATGTAGTGGAAATGCTGCATTTTTTTCTGCTGTTTCTTTGCACATTTATTCTGCTGTGTTTAATTGTCCAAGTAAAGTGGATGTGATTCCATGAAAAGACGCCGCTGAATTCTGCGTTTTTTTGGGGGGGGGGGTGTTTCTCTGGAGGTTTCTATGTGGAGCTTAAAAAATGCAGGAAAAAGCTTCTCTGTACAATAAAACACATAAAAACGCAGATTCACATCTGAACCAAAAACACATTAACTAATCGAGAAAAGGCAGAAAAAATGCAGCAAAAATGGAAAAAACAGAGAAGATTGTTATTGTGTAGTTTGGTGCAGACAGAAACAAAAAGAAATAGAATTTATGCAACGTGTGAACACGGATTGATAGGCACAAATAAGCAACATGTCATATAGTGACACAGAAATATAAAAAAATTCTGACTGCTATAAATATGAATGAACAGTCCGGGGCATCTGCTGAATGACCCTTACTTCCAAATGGGTGTGGCTAGGGGCGTGGTCAAAATTTGCCGCGGCGCGCTGCGCGCGCCGCATGCTTTGTCCCTCTTTCCTTTCTTGAAAAGTTGGGAGGTATGCAATTCTAAGGGTAACCCGGTTCTTCTCAGTACCTCACTGTAGGGGGGAATACAACTCTTGAATGACAAAAAGCAACACTGGCTGATACCAAATCTTAGTGACAACAGTGGAAAGTTGTCTGTCAGATACATTACTAATATTACTAATGCTGTAATAAAGTGTTAAAGAAAAATGCTTTATTTAAAACAAACACCTTCCTGCCACCTTTCGTTTGTGACAGTTTTATTAAACACATGGATCCCTTACCGGTCCAATGTCATCCAACGAATCCGATATAGACCAAACTGGAAACCTGCAAAAAGTAAAAGCACTACAAACACATGACACTAGAAAGACTAGTGAGGATGTGAGGAGGAACAGTAGGGAAGAGGTGAGGAGGAACACTAGTGAGAAGGTGAGGAGGAACACTAGAGAGGAGGTGAGGAGGAACACTATTGAGGTGGTGAGGAGGAACACTAGTGAGGAGGAATACCAGTGAGGATATGAGGAGGAGCACTAGTGAGGAGTAACACTAGTGAGGAGGTCAGGAATAACACTAGTGAGCAGGTGAGGAGAAACACTAGTGAGGAAATGAGGAGGAGGAACACTAGTGAGAAGGTGAGTAGGAACACTAGTGAGGAGGTGAGGAAGAACATTAGTGAGGAGGTGAGGAAGAACACTAGTGAGGAGGTAAGGAAGAACACTAGTGAGTGTGTGAGGAGGAACACTAGTGAGAAGGTGAGGAGGAACACTAGTGAGGAGGTGAGGAAGAACATTAGTGAGGAGGTGAGGAAGAACACTAGTGAGTGTGTGAGGAGGAACACTAGTGAGAAGGTGAGGAGGGACACTAGTGAGGAGGTGAGGAGGAACACTAGTGAGGAGGAATACCAGTGAGGATATGAGGAGGAGCACTAGTGAGGAGTAACACTAGTGAGGAGGTCAGGAATAACACTAGTGAGCAGGTGAGGAGAAACACTAGTGAGGAAATGAGGAGGAGGAACACTAGTGAGAAGGTGAGTAGGAACACTAGTGAGGAGGTGAGGAAGAACATTAGTGAGGAGGTGAGGAAGAACACTAGTGAGGAGGTAAGGAAGAACACTAGTGAGTGTGTGAGGAGGAACACTAGTGAGAAGGTGAGGAGGAACACTAGTGAGGAGGTGAGGAAGAACATTAGTGAGGAGGTGAGGAAGAACACTAGTGAGTGTGTGAGGAGGAACACTAGTGAGAAGGTGAGGAGGGACACTAGTGAGGAGGTGAGGAGGAACACTAGTGAGGAGGTGAGGAGGAACACTAGTGAGGAGGTGAGGGGGAACACTAGTGAGGAGGTGAGGGGGAACACTATTGAGGTGGTGAGGAGGAACACTAGTGAGGAGGAATACCAGTGAGGATATGAGGAGGAGCACTAGTGAGGAGTAACACTAGTGAGGAGGTCAGGAGTAACACTAGTGAGCAGGTGAGGAGAAACACTAGTGAGGAAATGAGGAGGAGGAACACTAGTGAGAAGGTGAGGAGGAACACTAGTGAGGAGGTGAGGAAGAACATTAGTGAGGAGGTGAGGAAGAACACTAGTGAGTGTGTGAGGAGGAACACTAGTGAGAAGGTGAGGAGGGACACTAGTGAGGAGGTGAGGAGGAACACTAGTGAGGAGGTGAGGAGGAACACTAGTGAGGAGGTGAGGGGGAACACTATTGAGGTGGTGAGGAGGAACACTAGTGAGGTGGAACACTAGTGAGGAGGAATACCAGTGAGGATATGAGGAGGAGCACTAGTGAGGATGTGAGGAGTAACACTAGTGAGGAGGTCAGGAGTAACATTAGTGAGCAGGTGAGGAGAAACACTAGTGAGGAAATGAGGTGGAGGAACACTAGTGAGGAGGAATACTAGTGAGGAGGAACACTAATGAGGAGGAACGCTAGTGAGGAGGAACACTAGTGAAGAGGAACACTAGTGAAGTAATGAGGAGGAACACTAGTGAGGAGGTTAAGAGGAACACTAGTCAGGATCTGAGGAGGAACACTAGTGAGGAGGAATACTAGTGAGGAGGAATACAAGTGAGGATATGAGGAGGAACACTAGTGAGGAGGTGAGGAGGAGCACTAGTGATGATGAGATGAGTAACACTAGTGAGCAGATGAGGAGAAACACTAGTGAGGAAATGAGGAGGAGCACTAGTGAGGAGGAATAGTAGTGAGGAGGGACACTAGTGAGGAGGTGAGGAAGAACACTAGTGAGTGTGTGAGGAGGAACACTAGTGAGAGGGTGAGGAGGAACACTAGTGAGGAGGTGAGGAAGAACATTAGTGAGGAGGTGAGGAAGAACACTAGTGAGTGTGTGAGGAGGAACACTAGTGAGAAGGTGAGGAGGGACACTAGTGAGGAGGTGAGGAGGAACACTAGTGAGGAGGTGAGGAGGAACACTAGTGAGGAGGTGAGGGGGAACACTATTGAGGTGGTGAGGAGGAACACTAGTGAGGAGGAATACCAGTGAGGATATGAGGAGGAGCACTAGTGAGGAGTAACACTAGTGAGGAGGTCAGGAGTAACACTAGTGAGCAGGTGAGGAGAAACACTAGTGAGGAAATGAGGAGGAGGAACACTAGTGAGAAGGTGAGGAGGAACACTAGTGAGGAGGTGAGGAAGAACATTAGTGAGGAGGTGAGGAAGAACACTAGTGAGTGTGTGAGGAGGAACACTAGTGAGAAGGTGAGGAGGGACACTAGTGAGGAGGTGAGGAGGAACACTAGTGAGGAGGAACACTAGTGAGGAGGTGAGGGGGAACACTATTGAGGTGGTGAGGAGGAACACTAGTGAGGTGGAACACTAGTGAGGAGGAATACCAGTGAGGATATGAGGAGGAGCACTAGTGAGGATGTAAGGAGTAACACTAGTGAGGAGGTCAGGAGTAACATTAGTGAGCAGGTGAGGAGAAACAATAGTGAGGAAATGAGGTGGAGGAACACTAGTGAGGAGGAATACTAGTGAGGAGGAACACTAATGAGGAGGAACGCTAGTGAGGAGGAACACTAGTGAAGAGGAACACTAGTGAAGTAATGAGGAGGAACACTAGTGAGGAGGTTAAGAGGAACACTAGTCAGGATCTGAGGAGGAACACTAGTGAGGAGGAATACTATTGAGGAGGAATACCAGTGAGGATATGAGGAGGAGCACTAGTGAGGAGTAACACTAGTGAGGAGGTCAGGAGTAACACTAGTGAGCAGGTGAGGAGAAACACTAGTGAGGAAATGAGGAGGAGGAACACTAGTGAGAAGGTGAGGAGGAACACTAGTGAGGAGGTGAGGAAGAACATTAGTGAGGAGGTGAGGAAGAACACTAGTGAGTGTGTGAGGAGGAACACTAGTGAGAAGGTGAGGAGGGACACTAGTGAGGAGGTGAGGAGGAATACTAGTGAGGAGGAACACTAGTGAGGAGGTGAGGGGGAACACTATTGAGGTGGTGAGGAGGAACACTAGTGAGGTGGAACACTAGTGAGGAGGAATACCAGTGAGGATATGAGGAGGAGCACTAGTGAGGAGGTCAGGAGTAACATTAGTGAGCAGGTGAGGAGAAACAATAGTGAGAAAATGAGGTGGAGGAACACTAGTGAGGGGGAATACTAGTGAGGAGGAACACTAATAAGGAGGAACGCTAGTGAGGAGGAACACTAGTAAGAGGAACACTAGTGAAGTAATGAGGAGGAACACTAGTGAAGTAATGAGGAGGAACACTAGTGAGGAGGTTAAGAGGAACACTAGTCAGGATCTGAGGAGGAACACTAGTGAGGAGGAACACTAGTAAGGAGGAATACAAGTGAGGAGGTGAGGAGGAGCACTAGTGATGATGAGATGAGTAACACTAGTGAGCAGATGAGGAGAAACACTAGTGAGGAAATGAGGAGGAGCACTAGTGAGGAGGAATAGTAGTGAGGAGGGACACTAGTGAGGAGGAACACTAGTGAAAAGGACCAGTAGTGAGGTAATGAGGAGGAACACTAGTGAGGAGATAAGGAGGAAGATTAGTGAGGAGGTGAAGACGAACACTAGTGAGAAGCAACACTAATGCGGGCTTCACACGGGACGATCTATCGTGCGATTGCATGAGCGATCGTACCTGCCCCCGTCGTTTGTGGGTTACGGGCAATTAGTTGCCCGTGGCACACAAAGTCGTTAACCCCTCGTCACATGCACTTACCTCCCGGACGACGTCACTGTGGGAAGTGAACATCCTCTTCCTGAAGGGGGAGGGACGTTCGGCGTCACAGCGATGTCACACGGCAGGCGGCCAATAGAAGCGTTGGGTCGGAGATGAGCGGGACGTAACATCCCGCCCACCTCCTTCCTTCCGCATTGCCGGTAGGACGTAGATAAGCTGTGTTCGTCGTTCCCGGGGTGTCACACAGAGCGATGTGTTCTCCCTCAGGAACGATGAACAACCGGCGCGCAGAAGGAGGAACGGGTTTTTGAAAATGAACGACGTGTCAACGAGCAACGATAAGGTGAGTATTTCTGCTCGTTAACAGCCGCTCGTAGCTGTCACACGCTACGATATCTCAGACGATGCCGGATGTGCGTCACTACCGACGTGACCCCGACGACATATCGCCCGATATATCGTACCATGTGACGCCGGCATAAGCTGAGGCGGAATGCTGGCATCTCACACAGTCACTGAACAGTGTGGCGTTGGACATTGACTTGCAGGATAGCCACTTATAGGTTGCATTATGGACATGATGTTTTAGAACCTTGCAGACAGACATTTTGCATATTTTTTTCCCAGCATGCATTGCCAACCCCTCAAGAAAAATCAGTATTTTCTGAAAGAAGGTGGTTTAACGTGATCGAGGTCCATATTATTGGCCACATCTGTTATCACATCCATGGGTGCAATGTTGGAGATCTGCATTTGAAAACTGTGTGCTTTTGCTTTTGCTCTGGTGTAAGCCTGCAGACTCAGGAGTCCATCACTAGGCATTGATGGTAGCACAATCACTGTTGTGTCACTGTGTCTCTGGGGTCTGCATTTAATTGCTACATATATAAATGTACCATCGGTGGGGTTTTGCAGGTTGGGTAATTGGTGGACGTTTTCTAGGTCAAGTGTCATAAATGAGACACAGGAATAATCACTCTCCGGTATCAGGATGCTTGGCTTCTCTCCTCAGTAATATATACACACCGGACCGAAGTCGTTTCTTATTGGTTACATTATAGAATTGTACAATGTGGCGTCTGCAGAAGCGAATCAGAATATTATAAAGATTACAAAGCTGGGGCCATTGTGCGTGGTGGATCCTGTAATATCTACTGTTATCATGTCATTGTACAGGAGGAGGAGGTGAGCTGTACCATCACCTATTGTGAATGGTGGATCCTGAGTTATCTACTATATATAGATATCAGTCACTGTACAGGAGGGGGAGGAGGTGAGCTGTAACATCACCTATTGTGAATGGTGGATCCTGTGTGATCTACTGTATATAGATATCAGTCACTGTACAGGAGAAGGAGGAGGTTAGCTGTGACATCACCTATTGTGAATGGTGGATCCTGAGTTATCTACTATTTATAGATATCAGTCACTGTACAGGAGGGGGAGGAGGTGAGCTGTGACATCATCTATTGTGAATGGTGGATCCTGTGTTATCTACTATTTATAGATATCAGTCACTGTACAGGAGGGGGAGGAGGTGAGCTGTGACATCACCTATTGTGAATGGGGGATCTTCTGTGATCTACTGTATATAAAAGTGTTATCAGTCATTGTACAGGAGAAGGAGGAGGTGAGCTGTGAGAATGGTGGATCCTGTGTTATCTACTGTATATAGGGGTATAATCAGTCATTGTACAGGAGGAGGAGGTGAGCTGTGACATCACCAATTGTGAATGGTGGATCCTGTATTATCTACTGTTTATAGAAGTGTTATCAGTCATTGTAGAAGAGGAGGAGGTGAGCTGGGACATCACCAATTGTGAATGGTGGATCCTGTGTCATCTACTGTATATAGAGGTATTATCAGTCATTGTGAGGAGGAGAAGGTGACCTGTGACATCACCAGTTGTGAATGGTTGATCCTGTATTACCTACTGTATATAGAGGTGTTATTAGTCATTGTACAGTAGGAGGAGGTGAGCTGTGACATCACCTACTGTGAATATTGGATACTGTATTATTTCCTGTATATATCGGTGTTACCAGTCATTGTATGAGAGGGAGAGTAAGTAGGCTGTGACATATAAGGAAGTATAAGTGTAAAATGGCCGTGTGACATTGAACAATTTCTATTTTCATTTTTTATGCAAATTTTGATATAAAAAAGCATTGCCAAATTTAAAAAAAATATATAAACATTTAATACAAAAAAATCATTTAAACAATAGATATATTTTTCCTGATACATTTTGGTTAAAAATGGTCTGTTTTGGACAATTTCTTTTAATTAGTGGGGTTTCCTACTGTTAAGACCCCAAACATTCAGCTGTAAGTGTTCAATTTTTCAGCTGGGAAATTGAAGTATTACATAGTTCACATAGAAATCAATGGGCTCTCTGTGTTTATATAATAAATAATAAATGTGGGATCTGAATTATTCCCCTAGTATTAATGTCTTCATCACTCAATCAATCCAGTCCACGTAGGGTGCCACCGGGTCCCATTGCAGGGGCTTAGCCCCTTTTCTATAAGATGGTGGGTGATTTTTAATGTATCCTTTTGGGTTTTCGATGTTGTCTAATGCATTTCCTGAGCTTCACTTTGGCCTCTTAATAACTTTTTCTGTCTTGCTTCTCAATCTTTCAATTAAAGGACTAAATTGAATTAGAAAATCACATGCAATGAATCTGAAGTTATGGAGTGTGATCGTATTGTAACCTAACCACTTAAGCTTCCTACATGAAATGCACATGCTCCAGTGGATAAACTTAATTTGGGAAAACTTTTGCGATGACGCACGTAATACCTCGCATAACTCGATGAAAACTTTTGCCAAGATGGCAAATATGAAGCCCTGGAGAAGACTTTGTTAGGAGAGAAAAACTGAAGCGAATATGGACTCATCCCCAATATTTCAGGATAAAATACCACATTTTTGAATTTGGGGGGGGGGGAGAAAATTGTGGGATAAAAAAGAGATTTGAAATTTGAAATCGACGGTTTAACGGAATTTTCAAAAATGTTTGCTTCACTGTGAATGGAGCCTCCAAAGAAAAGAAGTGAATGACATTGAGGTTTCCTAAGCATCAGCACTCAATGTCAGGCAGCAGCTGCAAAGGCAGATACAATATTAAGGTGTATTTAAAAATAAAAAAAAGAAAAAAAGATCCCAATGTATTGCTTCCCCTCACTTGTAAGGCCACATTGGGATCCCATTTGGGGCTCCACATTCTTGAAAGGATATTTTAAAGTTAGAGTAGTTCAAATGCGGCAACTAGAATATTACATTGGATGGAAGGACTCTACGATATTACATGGGATGGAGACCTCTCCTATATTACACAGATTGGAGGCCTCTCCTATATTACACAGATTGGAGGCCTCTCCTATATTACACAGATTGGAGGCCTCTCCTATATTACACAGATTGGAGGCCTCTCCTATATTACACAGATTGGAGGCCTCTCCTATATTACACAGATTGGAGGCCTCTCCTATATTACACAGATTGGAGGCCTCTCCTATATTACACAGATTGGAGGCCTCTCCTATATTACACAGGATGGAGACCTCCCATATATTACACAGGATGGAGACCTCTCCTATATTACACAGATTGGAGGCCTCTCCTATATTACACAGATTGGAGGCCTCTCCTATATTACACAGGATGGAGACCTCCCATATATTACACAGGATGGAGACCTCTCATATATTACACAGATTGGAGGCCTCTCCTATATTACACAGATTGGAGGCCTCTCCTATATTACACAGATTGGAGGCCTCTCCTATATTACACAGATTGGAGGCCTCTCCTATATTACACAGATTGGAGGCCTCTCCTATATTACACAGATTGGAGGCCTCTCCTATATTACACAGATTGGAGACCTTTCCTATATTACACAGATTGGAGGCCTCTCCTATATTACACAGATTGGAGGCCTCTCCTATATTACACAGATTGGAGGCCTCTCCTATATTACACAGATTGGAGGCCTCTCCTATATTACATAGATTGGAGGCCTCTCCTATATTACACAGATTGGAGGCCTCTCCTATATTAGACAGATTGGAGGCCTCTCATATATTACATGGGATGGAGGTCTGTCCTATATTACATGGGATGTAGAACTCTCCTATATAATATGGGATGTTTATTTTGGTTAAACCTTTGGTTATTTGGGTTACACTCCTGCTTATTTTGTTATACCCTTGTTTATTTGATTTACTCCCCTGCTTATTTTGGTTACACCCCTTTTTTATTTAGATTACACACCTGCTTATTTGGTTACACACCTGTTTATTTTGGTTATGTTCCTGCTTATTTTGTTACACCCCTGTTTATTTGAGTTACACCCCTGTTTATTTTGGTTACAGACCTGCTTATTTGGTTACATACCTGTTTATTTTGGTTACTCCCATGTGTATTTTGGTTACGCTCCTTCTT
Organism: Anomaloglossus baeobatrachus; assembly: GCF_048569485.1. Lineage (NCBI taxonomy): Eukaryota > Metazoa > Chordata > Amphibia > Anura > Aromobatidae > Anomaloglossus > Anomaloglossus baeobatrachus. The sequence goes on from NC_134353.1 coordinate 939,281,988, forward strand.
ATTTTGGTTACACCCATGTTTATTTAGGTTACACCCCTGCTTATTTGGTTACACACCTGTTTATTTTAGGTACGCCCTTGCTTATTTTGGTTACACCCCTGTTTATTTGAGTTACACCCCTGTTTATTTAGGTTACACCGCTGATTATTTGGTTACACACCTGTTTATTTTGGTTACACCCCTGCTTATTTTGGTTACAGCCCTGTTTATTTGAGTTACACACCTGTTTATTTTAGTTACGCCCCTGCTTATTTTGGTTACACCCCTGTTTATTTGAATTACACCCCTGTTTATTTAGGTTACACCGCTGCTTATTTGGTTACACACCTGTTTATTTTGGTTACTCCCGTGCTTATTTTGGTTACGCTCCTGACTATTTTGGTTTCGCCACTGCTTATTTTGTTATACCCTTGTTTATTTGATTTATTCTCCTGCTTATTTTGGTTACACAAGTTTCACTAGTAATAGGGTATTCAACACTTTAACATAAATCCCCTTAAAACTTAACATTTAATATTGATGTTTAAAATATATATATATAATATACCACACTATATGATCAAAGTGAAATGGTGCACAGGAGAGAGAGGGAAAAATATCCCTACAATATCCACTCCCTCCTGTACTCTACCTAACCGGTGGAGGTTGGCACCCTAAAGATACGTAGTGGCGCCCCCACTCCTCGACGGCTGTCCCTACTGATAACCCTATGAGCCCCTAGCCAAAGGATAATGTGCAGTGCAAGCAATTAAAGTGCAGTGCCAACATATATATAAAGTGACTTGTGCAAAAACTGGAGCTCATAAAAAGCCTCAATTGATAAGAGGCCACAATCCTATCTCAAATGAGACCCTCGATAGTAGCAGGGACAGCCAGACTTAGCTTTTTATGCCTCAACGCGTTTCACCATCTCATCAGTATCATGTGAATCTGGCAGCACGGTTACTGCCACTGGTCTATCATACCACTGTATATGGACATCGGCCTCCTGATGAACCATGAGATGGTGAAACGCGTTGAGGCATAAAAAGCTAAGTCTGGCTGTCCCTGCTACTATCGAGGGTCTCATTTGAGATAGGATTGTGGCCTCTTATCAATTGAGGCTTTTTATGAGCTCCAGTTTTTGCACAAGTCACTTTATATATATGTTGGCACTGCACTTTAATTGCTTGCACTGCACATTATCCTTTGGCTAGGGGCTCATAGGGTTATCAGTAGGGACAGCCGTCGAGGAGTGGGGGCGCCACTACGTATCTTTAGGGTGCCAACCTCCACGGTTAGGTAGAGTACAGGAGGGAGTGGATATTGTAGGGATATTTTTCCCTCTCTCTCCTGTGCACCATTTCACTTTGATCATATAGTGTGGTATATTATATATATATATTTTAAACATCAATATTAAATGTTAAGTTTTAAGGGGATTTATGTTAAAGAGTTATTTTGGTTACACCCCTTTTTATTTAGGTTACACCCCTGCTTATTTGGTTACACACCTGTTTATTTTGGTTATGTTCCTGCTTATTTTGTTACACCCCTGTTTATTTGAGTTACACCCCTGTTTATTTTGGTTACAGACCTGCTTATTTGGTTACTCCCGTGTGTATTTTGGTTACGCTCCTGCTTATTTTGGTTACGCCCCTGCTTATTTTGGTTACACCCCTGCTTATTTGGTTACACCCCTGTTTATTTAGGTTACACCCCTGCTTATTTAGTTACACACATGTTTATTTTGGTTACACCCCTGCTTATTTTGGTTACAGCCCTGTTTATTTGAGTTACACCCCTATTTATTTAGGTTACACCCCTGCTTATTTGGTTACACACCTGTTTATTTTGGTTACGCTTCTGCTTATTTTGGTTACACCCTTTTTATTTGAGTTACACCCCTGTTTATTTTGGTTACAGACCTGCTTATTTGGTTACACACCTGTTAATTTTGGTTACTCCCGTGCTTATTTTGGTTACGCTCCTCCTTATTTTGGTTTTGCCCCTGCTTATTTTGGTTACACCCCTGTTTATTTGAGTTACACCCCTGCTTATTTTGGTTAAAGCCCTGCTTATTTGAGTTACACCCCTGTTTATTTAGGTTACACCCCTGCCCTTCCCTCCCAAAGAATCAGTCAGATGTGCAATCCCAACATTTGGCCAGCATTTACTCTTTGTTTTATCTGGTTCCTCAATGCATTGTATCCCTCTCCTGTGATTAGTTTATGATTTATCTCTATTTTATGTATATTCAGCCGGTTTTGACACAATCGTTAAAAGGATAATGTATTAGAGGACTCAGCAAACCTATAAAACCTGCAGACACCATAGAATAAGACGTTCCCATTTTGACTCAGATATCTAAGCAATTAACATTAGGTTGAGACTCCGTATTGACCTTTCATATTATTGCTGTCGTTGGGGGTTTTCGAGATCTGTTTTTATGACCTTTTGTGTTTTTATTGCTATTGACCTTAAACAATGATGAGAGGACAAATTGCCCAGTGGAAATCTCTGTAAACCAAGCAGAGAGGAGATGAAGTGGTTCTGCGGCAATCTTCTCATAGGATGGGCCACATCTCCGGCATGTCATCCAGTAGATGGTCGTGACCTAAGCTCTCACGGAAGACTAACCTTTGAAACATGGATCTGAGAGGAAGCAGGTAATGCAGAGATTGAAACATATTTGGCTTTAGTCCTCATACTAGAGATGTGCAAGTTCAGATTCACACGACTCAATTTTTCGAAATGATTTGATCCACGGAAAATTGATTTGCTATGTAGCTGCAAAACCATTAATTTCCACGAAAACATTCATGAGATTATTCTATATTCCTCACACTGTCCTCACATTTTCGTTATGGCTTTTTCTCACAATCTCTAAGGCTAAGTTGTAAACTTTGATGTCTTCTCAAAATACAGATTCACCTAAAAAAAAGGCTGCTGCATTCCCTACCTCGGCTTTTATACATTTGATATAGGGTACATTTGATAGGGTATTTCATTAAACTCAGTGACCCCACTTGAGGTCAGGTTACCTGCTGTCACAGGTGGAGGACCGTGGGAACCTCCAGCTGTGGTTGTAGCTAACCTGAGTGATATTACTTCTGATCGCGGCTCATTCTCTGCCTGCAGTTACAGCGTGTGGACATGTTCCATGACCACATGCTATAATTTCAGATGTAGCAGAGCTGGACTCATTGTGGGACCTCATGTGGATTAAGTCAGACCTGGTTGTTTTGTGGGTTGATAAAGTGGTGGAGGAGGGTGTTTTTTGTCTTTTATTCCAAATAAAGGATTTTTGGGTGCTTGTGTTTATTTATTTTCACTTATAGATTAGTGATGGGGGTCTCATACATGCCCCCATTACTAATCTAGGGCTTAGTGGCAGCTGTGATCTGCGATTAACCCCTTATTACCCCGATTGCCACTGCTCCAGGGCAATTGGGAAGAACCGGGTAAAGGGCTGGGATCGTCACATCTAATGGATGCGACGATCCTGGACGGCTGAAGGTGTTTTTTTTTTTAGGCTGGAGGGAGCCCAATAAGCATAGGTCTCACCAGCCTGAGAATACCAGCCCACAACTGTTGAGCTTTATCATGGCTGGGTATCAAAATTGGGAGGAGTCGCACGTCAGTTTTTAAACTATTTATTTAAATAGTTAAAAAAAAAAGCGCCACATGTGGCTCCTCTTATTTTGATACACAACCAAGATATGTGTGTGGCGCCCCTGAGGCTTCCGTCACCACAGAGATAATGCACCTCAGCCAGAGGTGTGATATCCCATCCCGGGTAAGAATGGGGTCATCTACCGGTTCACAGATAAAACCTGCACACACCAATTGGTAGGCATACACCGGGTCAGGGATAGTGGCAGTAACCCCCATAGATGATCTGGTCATGGGGTCGTAAGTCCCATCTACTGGTCCCAATAGTGTGGGTGGGGCTTAGCCAGGGGAGTGTGGGAGGAGTCAGAGAGAGTGATTAGAGGAACACGTCAGCCTGTTCCAGAAGGAAAGGAGTGAAGGAGGTTCCTGGTGGCGATCCTGGGGTCTTTCTAGGCCCAGGTGACACCGAACGAAGGGATTCCAGGGTCACGGAAGGGCAATTGTCCCGTGACCTGTTCTATTAGAAGATCGGGTGGAGGGATCCGGCTGCAAAATCAAGGAGGGTCCCTAGACTGAGGGAAGAAAGACATTTCCTTAAAGTAAAACCGAAGGCTTGGGAGATTGCTGCAAGCGCCCAGGGCCACAACCCGCCACAGATCACCTGTAAAGGCGAGCAAGATACAACTGAGGTCAGCCACCTTTGTACAGGCCCTGTGGTGGAGGCGCAAGACAATCCAATACAGTTGAGCGCTGGGAGACAGCCAGAGAAAGGACACAAAGAGGGGTGAGCCGGTACTGACCCTTGACCTATTCGGGATCGGCGGAGACCCACAACAGCGGATCCTGACATACTGCGGGTAACCGGTCAGTGCAACTGTGAGACTAACAGTGAGTAAACATCTTAACTGCAAGCCCTGTGTCGTCTGCTCTATCCTGCACCACATCATCAAACACCATAGACTCTACAAAGCACCAAAGGTTCCCCCGGGGTACCCGCTCTACCTGTGGAGAGCAAGAAACACCTCAGCTGCCATAACATCAGCCCCGGAGGTCCCTTCCAGCAGCTACGGCTCCATAGCTGCAAATTACCACAGGTGGTGTCACGAACTTTAAATAAACATTATCATCACCTCCCCAATATCGCCACATTTAATTGACTCCACCAGGGTCACGGAGTCGGGCCCTGCCACCGCTAACTACCCCAGACTAGTCCGGCCCGACACCGAGTCACCTAAGGCCCTGGGGTGGGCGAGTCAAGTGCACGGCTGGGGGATGCAGCCTGTGGCCATGGGCTTAATCTGTGCTGTGTATCATAATATGGGGGGACGCTACGCCACTTTATTTATTTTTATACTACGATAGATGCACATAGTGTCTGGGATTGGAAGCAGGCGGATGTCACGCCGACACTTAGGCGGGCTTTGCACGTTGCGACATCGCAAGCCGATGCTGCGATGTCGCACGCGATAGTCCCCGCCCCCGTCGCAGGTACGATATCTTGTGATAGCTGGCGTAGCGAACATTATCGCTACGCCAGCTTCACATGCACTCACCTGCCCTGCGACCGTCGCTCTGGCCGGCGACCCGCCTCCTTCCTAAGGGGGCGGGTCATGCGGCGTCATAGCGACGTCACACGGCAGGCGGCCAATAGCGGCAGAGGGGCGGAGATGAGCAGGATGTAAACATCCTGCCCACCTCCTTCCTTCCGTATAGCCGCCGGCGGCAGGTAAGGAGATGTTCCTCGCTCCTGCAGCTTTTCACACAGCGATGTGTACTGCCGCAGGAAAGAGGAACAGCATCGTACCTGTCGCGGCAGCATAATTATGAAAAAGTCGGAGCCTGCACCGATGATACGATAACGACACTTCTGCGCTCGTTAATCGTATCATCTAGGATTTACACACAACGATGTCAAAAGTGACGCCGGATGTGCGTCACTTTCGATTTGACCCCACCGACATCGCACGTGCGATGTTGCAACGTGCAAAGCCGCCCTTAGGGTGGTGGACGCGTCTGACTGTAACCAATCACAGATGTTGGTGGGCAGGGAAAGCAGTGCATATTCATGAAGGCTAACGCACGACCCTAGAAGTGAATGAGCGGAGCCTCGGGAAGTACAGCCTTCACCTATCCCTTCTACCACCAATTTTAATAACTGGATTCTGGTGCCCATAGACTTATGTAACACCCCTTTAATTTGCCGCTGGGGCAGGGTGTTCGGTAGTTCTCACCTTGATATGACGCAGTGCCTCCACCCGAATCTTGCTAGGAGCTCTAGTGGAATGCAGAAGGGTCTTTGTCTTCTGCTAGGGGTCGACTCGGGAAACCCCTACCCACGCTCCGTACACACTCACAATAACTGAGGTTAGAAATCTTAACAGGTTTATTTGCAGGAGGATGACAATGGTAATTGCAGGGAAAAAGCAAATAACAGTGAAACGACAGGTAGTGTTATGCAGTATTCTACAAAAATGCAGGAGGGGCTCTTTGTAATAGACCTGAAGGTTAGGGGTAATCCTTCCTCTTTAACCTACACCACACACTCTGCTGACTACTTACAATCTACCAACTAACAGCTGCAGCCTCACAATTGACACAGTCACAAATTGGGGCCCCAGTTGCCGCGGATGTCGGCGCGCTTGCAGTACGTTGGCGCGCTTGCAGTACGTTGGTGCACTTAAAGTAATGAAGGCAGTATTTCCCCAGGGCTGGTCCTATACAAACTCCCAGTTAGTGCAGTCAAAAGTCCTCTCTAGCAAGGCCTTGTAATTTGCTCCAGCACACTTCTCAAACTGTAGAACTACAAGTCACAGCAATGTCCTACTCACTTCTGTCTGCAGCAGGTCTGTTCTACAGGCCTATTCCACCCTGGGGCGTCTGGATTCAATGTCTGGCAGAGAGTGGTGGGTACATTAGGCAAAATCCTTCTTCGGTGTGGTAAACCTGGAAGGCCGCAGCTCCTACTAATGGTGCCTCCCGTCACTTTCTTAGACAGTCTCTCCTCACCCCGAGTTGCAGCTTCCCGCCTCCAAGATGACTCAGCTTCCTTCCACCCCTCCGTCCTGTTTCCTCCTCCCCCAGATTTGCAAGGCACCTTGGGAATTGTAGTATTCTCCAGTTCAACCAAAGAAGCAGCATCTGTAGAGGTGAATGTGGGTGGAACACTGTAGATCACTCCCAAAGCAGGTGTCACACTCTTCCCCTGGTGAGTCGCTGTAGGCTCCCAAGCACAAAATGAAGACTCACCACCTGGAAGGAAATTTTGTGTTAAAGCATCCTGACTAACACTACAACTAGTTACACCCAAATCACTAACAGGCCACATAGCTGTAGGGGGGAAATAGGGCCACGCATAGTTGGAATAGGGGTGTACTACTCTAGGAACCTCAGTGACTTGCCCCATCTGGTCATATGTCAGCATCATGGGGGGTCTAATGTCCCGTTTTGGACGAGTGTGCACAGCAGGGACAGGGACCCCCTCATCGACCCCTAGCTCTTGACTTTCAGGCTCTATGACAGCAACCTCTTCACTTGGTAGCTCTGCATTTTCTAAACTCTCCCCCGACTGATCGCAACATGGGTGTGGTGCCGGACCACACTCGTCTTGGGACACTTCTTCAGCTGGTTGGTCTGTATGATCTGGAATTAAAGAGCCTGGGTCACTTGTCCATCTGAAGCATGGTCCACATTCATCACTGGAATCACTCTCACTACCTTCAGGAGGGACCACAGGATGGGTCGCTTGCGGCGGCCGAAGACTCCTTCGGTGAGATCGGGTGGTTGCATGGGCTTCGGTGCGTTGTGGCGACTGGAATCGGACATTCTGTCCTATAGGTAGCAAATGCTGACGATGATAGGTCTTAACATCCCCCCCGCCTTTCTCAGGCTTCACTCTGTAGACTGGGATGCCATGTGTGACGCCCTGGCAAAGCCAGGTTGTCACAGAAAGAGTTAATCCTCCTTGGTAATCTGATCTCACACTGGTGCAGCAGGACAAACCACATCCCCCAGGGTAAGAGAAAAGCAGAGCAGAGGGGAGGGGCTGGAGCAGAGTGTTTGGAGAGACAGAGAGAAGAGGAGTCTGGAGTTGTAGCTCCCAGGCTGATAGTGAAGCGTTCTCCGAGAGGGCCGGGACAGGCTGTAGTGAGGAAGGGGCCAGAGGTAGCCGGAGCAGGGTAGTGGCCCGACGGTACCTAGGGTGACCCGGATCACTGCAGGGGAGTGGATTCCCCGTTCCCGGCTGAGGAGAAAGAGGAAGAGAGTGGAGAGAAAGGCACCTGGCTGCAGGGATAGAACAGGAGCTGCTGCACCGTGTGTGGGACACTAACACCCCCGTACCGAAGGCTGCGGACACCGGCAATTCCTAGTTTACCAGTGACTCTGTGTGAAATACTTGTGAGTACGCCCGTGCCCTCGGGCACCGCACCGCAGCACTGCGCCCTGCTCCCTGCTTATCCCCATCACTGGGCCCCGGGACAACTACCCCCTACCCACGGAGGGGAGAACCAACAACTTTGCTGCTCCCGGTCATCGCTCCCGGGATCCCCATACAGAGCAGCGGTGGTGTCCACATAATCACCACAACCGTGGGTGGCGTCACGGACAATCTCCCTTACCAAACCCCCCCCTTTACTGTGGAGCCTGGGATTACAGACCGGGTCACGCCACTGTGATACCCACAGAAGTGACCCCCGTGGCCCGGATTTGAGTACCCCGTGGTCCCCGGGCGACACATTTGGCATCACGAACAGGATCGAACCCATCCAGTTACCTGGAGGAAGTGCGCCTTGTTCTGGACTGTCAGTGATCCGCTGCAAAAATTTTGAAAGTCGCCATCTTTGCTGCCATTTTGGGCGCGAAAATCTCCCGCCCAGCGCCTTCTTCCCCAAGCGGTGGGCGCGAAGAAGAGGCTCCGCCCCTGAGAACGCGGGCGGAAGTGAAGCTCCGGAGGACCGGAAGCGAAAGGAAAACTTTAAAAGTTGCTAGAAGGACTGCTCCCGAGTACCAAGGGGGAGCAGGAAGAAGGAACCGCAGATCATGTGACCAGGACTGTAAAGGCAGGGACGCCAGGACTTTGCCTAATTCCGTTCCTGGACAAGCAGTAGCCGCAACCCCGATGACATCTTACCCGGCTCCGGCAGTCCGCCCAGCCGCCACGGTGATGACGTCGGCTCCAGCAGTCCGCCCGGCCGCAACGGAGGTGGCACCCGATTGGAAGTCTGCTCCAGATGTGGCGCCAGCCGCTCCCAGGTACCCCGTCACGGCTGTGGAGCAGCCGGAGTGCACCTGCAGAGAGGAGGAGCAGGCCAGTGAGAGATGGAGCCCTCGGCAGTTAGCGAGGCCGGTTGTAGCCGGCGCCGAGGGCATCCAAGTGGGCCTGGCTTCTGAGCAGGAGGCTGAGCACGGAACCCGTGCCCCGTACTGGGAGTGGCGGCAGCGGCAGTGGTAGTGGAGCATGGACGGCTACCCACAAGTTAAAAAGTTGACTGTTTTATGGACTGTCACCCCTGTTGAACGCCCTCAAGTTCAGGAGGAGGCTATCTGCTCCGCAGGTGTGGGGTGGCAGAACGGTTTAAAGTTTTAGAAAACGTACCTCCCGATGTGGGAAGATGTATGATTGTAATGTGTTGATTTTTCCAGTTTTAATAAATGTTGGTGGCCAGACGGCCCGAGGACGGGCCGTGTTTTACCAAGGGGGTGTGTGACGCCCTGGCAAAGCCAGGTTGTCACAGAAAGCGTTAATCCTCCTTGGTAATCTGATCTCACACCGGTGCAGCAGGACAAACCACATCCCCCTGCTTATCCCCATCACTGGGCCCCGGGACAACTACGCCCTACCCACGGAGGGGAGAACCAACAACTTTGCTGCTCCCGGTCATCGCTCCCGGGATCCCCATACAGAGCAGCGGTGGTGTCCACATAATCACCACAACCGTGGGTGGCGTCACGGACAATCTCCCTTACCAAACCCCCCTCTTTACTGTGGAGCCTGGGATCACAGACCGGGTCACGCCACCGTGATACCCACAGAAGTGACCCAGTGGCCCGGATCTGAGTACCCCCTGGTCCCTGGGCGACACACATGCAACTTCTCTACCACCACATAAGGTTCTGAACGCCATCGATCAGAAAGCTTGTGTTTTCCATGGAGGCCCAACTGACGGATGAGGACCCTATCTCCAGGTTGCAGGACTTGGTCCCGGACTCTGCGGTCGTAGTACATTTTGTTTCGCCTCCCGGATTGACCAGAGGCCTCATCAGCCAACTTGTAGGCCTCCTTTTATTGTTCCTTCAGCTGTGACACATACTTCAGGTAGTTCTTCCCAGATGAATTGCCAGGGGACACTCCAAAACTAATATCCACAGGTAGTCTGACTTCCCTTCCAAACATGAGGAAGTAGGGCGAGTACCCTGTGGACTCATTTTTGGTGCAGTTGTAGGCGTGAACTAATTGACTTATGTTTCGACTCCACCTTCCTTTCTGTTTTGAATCCAAAGTGCCCAGCATGTTAAGAAGGGTACGGTTGAATCTTTCAGGCTGAGGGTCTCCTTGCGGATGAAATGGTGTGGTCCTGGACTTCTTGATCCCACAAACCTCACACAACTCCTTAATTAGCCGACTCTCAAAATCTCTCCCTTGGTCAGAATGGATGCGTGCTGGCAGCCCATAATGCACAAAGAATTTCTCCCACAAGGTTTTATCCACAGTGGTTGCCTTCTGATCTCTAGTGGTGTAAGCTTGAGCATATCTTGTGAAATGATCAGTGACCACTAGAACGTTGCTGACGTTTCCTTCATCAGGCTCAATGGAAAGGAAGTCGATACACACTAAATCAAGGGGGCCATCACTGGTTATGTTGACAAGGGGGGCGGACCGAGAAGGTAAGGTTTTCCTTAGGATACACCGCTTACAAGATTTACAGTATTGTTCAATGTCAGCTTCCATCTTTGGCCAATAGAACCGATCTGCTATGAGGCTGGTGGTCTTTTCCACCCCAAGGTGTCCATGATCATCATGCAGTGCCCTTATGACCATCTCACGGAACTGAGCAGGAAGCACCAACTGGACACGAACTTCTCGATTTTGGCGTTTGACCTCGCGGTGCAGCAATCCATTTTTCACCACCAGAAAGTCTAACTGTCGGGTCAAGAGAACAGACTCTTGTGTCTTCAGAGCATTCCTCTAAGGCTTTTGGCCCCTTTTCACCCACCATCGAACAACTCCCACAGAAGGATCTTCCTGTTGAGCCTTTTCAATCTGGTTTTGAGTCAGTTGAGGCAGGGAGCCGGCATCAACGTTGGTCAGTTGACAGAACAATAGTGGAAGAGCTTCCTCTGGAGCCCCTAAGAAGGTAGCACAGCCCCCTGATTGAGCAATCCTTCCTTGATGTCGATGACACATAGCTTTCACCTCTGGGGCTGGAACCTCAATCCAGGCTTCTTCTTCTTCATTCACCATCTACCTGGGCAGGCGGGACAGAGCATCTGCATCGATGTTGGTGGCACCAGGTCGGTACTTCAGGCTAAAATCATATATAGCTAGCGCGGCGAGCCATCTATGGCCAGTAGCATGCAGCTTTGCTGTAGTCCTCACATAGGTCAGTGGATTGTTGTCAGTATGAACTTGGAAATGCACTCCATAGAGGTGGTCATGCAGCTTGCCCACCACAGCCCATTTCAAGGCCAAGAACTCCAGTTTATGTGCTGGGTAATTGCGCTCACTCGGAGACAATCCACGACTGATGTAGTAGACTGGCCGCAGGACGCCATAGTGCTCCTGGTATAAGACTGCTCCAAGTCCATCAAAAGAAGCATCCACATGAAGTACGTATGGCTAGTTGGGGTCTGCATAGGCCAGTACAAGTGCCTGGGTCAAGCAGGACTTGAGTTTCTCAAAGGCTTCATCACACTCTGATGTCCATCTCTCTCCGAAAGGCTCATTCACCTTGAAGTAGGTTTTTGTTGCAGGTTTCTTGGAGCGAGCTGTCCCTCGAGGTGGGGGATACCCTTGAGTGAGGGCTGTCAATGGCTTTGCGATCTTGGAATATTGTGGCACAAATCTTCTGTAGTACCCGCTGAAACCTAGAAAAGATCTAAGCTCCCCCAATTTGGTGGGTTTGGGCCACTCCATAACAACTTCTATTTTGGCTGGATCCGTGGAGATTCCTTCTCGGCTGACAATGTGTCCTACATACTTCACAGATTTCTGGCAGAACAGGCACTTGTCGAGGGATAGTTTTAACCCAGCTTCCTCTAGCCGGTCCAACACCTTAAATAACCTCAGGTTGTGCTCTTCCAAGGTGTGGCCAAATACAATCAGATCATCCAGGTAAACCAGGACCTCACGAAAGTTCATGTCTCCCATCACCTTGTCCATACATCTCTGGAAAGTAGCAGGGGCACCGGTCACTCCTTGCGGCATCCGTTGAAACTCATAGAAACCGATAGGGCAAATGAAAGCAGTCTTCTCCTGATCCTCCTTGCTCATGGGTATCTGGTAATATCCACTCCGAAGATCTAACACAGAAAACCACTGGCTTCCCTGCAGGCAATCTAAAGCTTCGTCAATCTTGGGCACAGTATACTGATCAGGCACAGTGCGTTTGTTCAGGGTGCGATAATCCACACACATCCTAATAGCTCCATTCTTCTTCCGAGCGATCACTATCGGAGATGCGTATGGGCTGTTGGACTCTATTATGACTCCAGTGTCCAGTAAACCCCGTAAATGCTTTCGAACATCCTCCACATCGGCGGGAGCCAATCGTCGGGATCTTTCTCGAAATGGCTTCTCATCAGTCAGCCGGATGTGATGCTCCACTCCTCTTGCAAGGCCCAGGTCCCAATCACCCAATGAGAAGGTTCCGGCACGCTTCATCATACCATTTATTACTGACTGCTTTTCCTCTTTCTTCAGATCACTACCTTCAAAACAGAGGTCAAAATGTTCAGGACGTAGTTCCTTCCTTTCCTCTTCCTCTTTCTTCTCATAAGCAGCCAAACAGACAGGATGGATTGTGAGGGCCTGCAAGTATCTATTACCTCCAATTTCGCGACACCACTGAGCAAGAGTACGGAATAGGTTGGCATTGTTCCCTACTATGGCAGGCACTGTTTCCCGGTTTTCATCAGTGTCTGGACAGACTAATGCAATGATGGGAGCCTCTCTTTCCACCGCAGCTATAGTCTCTGGGAATCGTAGTGTGACAGCCACATATCCTTTGTAGGGGTAACTGTTTTCACTCAAACCCCAGACTACAAGTCCAGATAGGGGTTGCACGGGCACGTCTGACAAGTATTTTCTGTACCACTTCTCAAAAATGATGGACACTTGTGAACCACTATCCAGTAATACAGTGCATGGCTGCCCATTGATACAGGCCGGTACATGTGGTGCTGGTCCTACGAGACCTTTAGGAAATTGCTCTGACTGGACAGGGTTAGATGGAGCAGTAGAATATACCTCTGATTTTGAAGGGGGGCCAGTATAGGACTCTACTGGCCCCCTTTCCCGTTTCCCGTCTGCCCCTTCTTGTTAGGTGGGGGGTCCCGAGATCTCTTCAAATTCCACCTCTTCGGACACTGGCGAGCCATATGATGGGTGCTCCCACAGACAAAACATTCTTCTGGCTTTGTATCTTCTACCAGACTGTGGTCATCACTTGCCACTTGCAAAGACGGTCTTTGACTCTTGACAGCTGTCTCAACTATTTGCTTTAGCTGGTCAACCTTCAGAGCCTGGGCAGCTAGAAGTTGGGCAAGCTGTTCCCCTTGCCTCTCAATGACCTTCAAGAACTCTCCCTCTTGATGGCTGGATTCAAGATGTACAGGGGCAGCAGCCACTCGCTGGGTCACTTGTTCTCTGGCGGCCAGGAGAGCTTCCTCTTGTCTGACTTCTTTAAGCAACTGATGGAAAGAACGGGGAATCTGCCCTTTGTCGCAACACCTCAGTCGTTGAGCAATGGGATCGTGAGTCAGAGCTCCTCGGAGCACTTGTTCTAAACGACACTGATCAACTTGTTCGGGATACGACCTTGGATACGACCCTATGCACCAATTTGTTCAATCGATAAAGATAATCTGACATCTTCTCACCAGAATTTTGATAGGTGGTGCGGAGTTGATAAAGGAGATCAGTGGCATCCTCTGGGGATCCAAAAGCATCTTCAAGAGCAGTCATGTAATCTTTAGATGTTGTCTCTGACTGACTTCTCCAAGCAGCCTGCACCACTTCCATAGCAGGCCCCTTCAGACTCTCCACAATTCTCTGCTTCTTCACTGCATCAGTACACTGCCATTCTTCCAGATATTGCAGAGTAACATCCCTCCACGTGTCATACCCTTCTTCACCAGCTGGGACAGGAGTGACACCCGAGAAGGTTCTCAGACGACGGTAGGCCCCTTCAGGTTGCAATTTTGTAAACTTGGTGACTAACTTCTCCATGGCTGCCACTACCACGTCAACCATCATGGTTGTTTCTTCAGATTTGTCCCGAGTAGGAGTGGAAGATAGACATCGACTAGATCTCCTAGGCTGTGAACTTGCACCCGAAGATGATGTCCCTGCTTCGGACCTCACAGGCCAGGTGATCTTCCAATGTGGTCCATGTTTTAATGGCACAGCTATGACAGATGGAAAGTACCCTTTATCCAGTGTCCCCTCAGTAGTGATTAGAGCTGCTGGTAATGGACTCCCTTCATCAGTCCTTCTGTCAACCACTCTGGGATGAACAACTCCATGAACTTGGTTCACAATCTTCAGTACTTCTTCATCCGGTACCTTGGAGAGTTCACCGCATACTGCAAACTGTGTTCTTCAAGTATACTTCTTTCCCCACACCATGTGGACACTTGTGCTTCAGTTAAAGCCTCCATGTCAGCGATACCTGTCTTGATCGATCTCAGCAGTGCCTCCACTGTAACACCCCTTTAATTTGCCGCTGGGGCAGGGTGTTCGGTAGTTCTCACCTTGATATGACGCAGTTCCTCCACCCGAATCTCGCAGTTCCTCCACCCGAATCTCGTTAGGAGCTCTAGTGGAATGCAGAAGGGTCTTTGTCTTCTGCTAGGGGTCGACTCGGGAAACCCCTACCCACGCTCTGTACACACTCACAATAACTGAGGTTAGAAATCTTAACAGGTTTATTTGCAGGAGGATGACAATGGTAATTGCAGGGAAAAAGCAAATAACAGTGAAACGACAGGTAGTGTTATGCAGTATTCTACAAAAATGCAGGAGGGGCTCTTTGTAATAGACCTGAAGGTTAGGGGTAATCCTTCCTCTTTAACCTACACCACACACTCTGCTGACTACTTACCATCTACCAACTAACAGCTGCAGCCTCACAATTGACACAGTCACAAATTGGGGCCCCAGTTGCCGCGGATGTCGGCGCGCTTGCAGTACGTTGGCGCGCTTGCAGTACGTTGGTGCACTTAAAGTAATGAAGGCAGTATTTCCCCAGGGCTGGTCCTATACAAACTCCCAGTTAGTGCAGTCAAAAGTCCTCGCTAGCAAGGCCTTGTAATTTGCTCCAGCACACTTCTCAAACTGTAGAACTACAAGTCACAGCAATGTCCTACTCACTTCTGTCTGCAGCAGATCTGTTCTCTCAGACTATTCCACACTGGGGCGTCTGGATTCAATGTCTGGGAGAGAGTTGGTACAGCAGGCAAAATCCTTCTTCGGTGTGGTAAACCTGGAAGGCCGCAGCTCCTACTAATGGTGCCTCCTGTCACTTTCTTAGACAGTCTCTCCTCACACAGAGTTGCAGCTTCCCGCCTCCAAGATGACTCAGCTTCCTTCCACCCCTCCGTCCTGTTTCCTCCTCCCCCAGATTTGCAAGGCACCTTGGGAATTGTAGTATTCTCCAGTTCAACCAAAGAAGCAGCATCTGTAGAGGTGAATGTGGGTGGAACACTATAGATCGCTCCCAAAGCAGGTGTCACACTTATATGGGGACCGGCATTCGGCCAGATAACTGGGATCAATCCCTGATCGGAACCAGATATGTTTTTTTAAATCCGGTTAGGTCCGCTGGTTACGCTTATCTGCGAGTCCGCCCATCACTAGTCACTAAGAAACTTGACAGCCCAAAACACCCCTGATTCAATAGGACCGCTGCGTTGTCACTCACTACATCCCTAGGACACTTTGAGTGGTGAAACATGACAGTAGATTAATCATCATTAATCTTAGGAGACTCTAAGCTTCTGGAACACCTTTTCATGAACGGAATATAACTTTTCGACTCATTAGATCATTACGCTTTAGTTGAGGTTCTGCACGACCGGCAGCTTCTAACCCTAAACATGCCGCTTCTTCCTACGTGCCTCCATGTTTACGGTCTTAACGGGCACAATAGGGCCACTCATACATACATGCTGAATGTGACCATTCTATGGAGTTTTCTAAGTTTGTGAAATTCTAAAGAGTTATCTCTCATGAAGAAGTTACTGAAAAGCCCCTGTGTCTTCCGTCTCATGACCGGCATAGGGGCTAAATGTGTTTGTGTGTCTAATCAAATGCAATGACTCAAACAGAACTTTATACCTAAATCTTGTAAAACAAGGACAGTCTTGTATGTTTACAACGTGTGATTATCATGCACAACCAGTAGACAAAGGTGCTTTTCTCCACCTGGGGCAAAAAGTTTGTTTTTCTGTTTAGTCTTCTAGCTACAGTGCCTTGAAAATATATTCATACCCCGTGAACTTTTCCACATTTTTCACCTTAAAATCATAAACGGAAATGTATTTTATTGGGATTGTATGTGATATATACGAAGAATACAAAGTAGCAAATATTTAGGTGTAAAGGAATATATACAAGGTTTTCTAAATATACAGTTAGGTCCAGAAATATTTGGACAGTGACACAATTTTCGCGAGTTGGGCTCTGCATGCCACCACATTGGATTTGAAATGAATCCTCTACAACAGAATTCAAGTGCAGATTGTAACGTTTAATTTGAAGGTTTGAACAAAAATATCTGATAGAAATTGTAGGAATTGTCACATTTCTTTACAAACACTTCACCTTTTAGGAGGTCAAAAGTAATTGGACAAATAAACCAAACCCAAACAAAATATTTTTATTTTCAATATTTTGTTGTGAATCCTTTGGAGGCAATCACTGCCTTAAGTCTGGAACCCATGGACATCACCAAACGCTGGGTTTTTGCCTTCTTAATGCTTTGCCAGGCCTTTACAGCCGCAGCTTTCAGGTCTTGCTTGTTTGTGGGTCTTTCCGTCTTAAGTCTGGATTTGAGCAAGTGAAATGCATGCTCAATTGGGTTAAGATCTGGTGATTGACTTGGCCATTGCAGAATGTTCCACTTTTTTGCACTCATGAACTCCTGGGTAGCTTTGGCTGTATGCTTGGGGTCATTGTCCATCTGTACTATGAAGCGCCGTCCGATCAACTTTGCGGCATTTGGTTGAATCTGGGCTGAAAGTATATCCCGGTACACTTCAGAATTCATCCGGCTACTCTTGTCTGCTGTTATGTCATCAATAAACACAAGTGACCCAGTGCCATTGAAAGCCATGCATGCCCATGCCATCACGTTGCCTCCACCATGTTTTACAGAGGATGTGGTGTGCCTTGGATCATGTGCCGTTCCCTTTCTTCTCCAAACTTTTTTCTTCCCATCATTCTGGTACAGGTTGATCTTTGTCTCATCTGTCCATAGAATACTTTTCCAGAACTGAGCTGGCTTCATGAGGTGTTTTTCAGCAAATTTAACTCTGGCCTGTCTATTTTTGGAATTGATGAATGGTTTGCATCTAGATGTGAACCCTTTGTATTTACTTTCATGGAGTCTTCTCTTTACTGTTGACTTAGAGACAGATACATCTACTTCACTGAGAGTGTTCTGGACTTCAGTTGATGTTGTGAACGGGTTCTTCTTCACCAAAGAAAGTATGCGGCGATCATCCACCACTGCTGTCATCCGTGGACGCCCAGGCTTTTTTGAGTTCCCAAGCTCACCAGTCAATTCCTTTTTTCTCAGAATGTACCCGACTGTTGATTTTGCTACTCCAAGCATGTCTGCTATCTCTCTGATGGATTTTTTCTTTTTTTTCAGCCTCAGGATGTTCTGCTTCACCTCAATTGAGAGTTCCTTAGACCGCATGTTGTCTGGTCACAGCAACAGCTTCCAAATGCAAAACCACACACCTGTAATCAACCCCAGACCTTTTAACTACTTCATTGATTACAGGTTAATGAGGGAGACACCTTCAGAGTTAATTGCAGCCCTTAGAGTCCCTTGTCCAATTACTTTTGGTCCCTTGAAAAAGAGGAGGCTATGCATTACAGAGCTATGATTCCTAAACCCTTTCTCCGATTTGGATGTGAAAACTCTCATATTGCAGCTGGGAGTGTGCACTTTCAGCCCATATTATATATATAATTGTATTTCTGAACATTTTTTTGTAAACAGCTAAAATAACAAAACTTGTGTCACTGTCCAAATATTTCTGGACCTAACTGTATAAATCTGAAAATTCTGAGGTGCATTTGTACTCAGCCCCCTGTTGTCTGATCCCCTAAATAAAGTCCTGAGTAACCAATTGCTAACAGAAGTCACATATAAGTACATTGCGTCCATCTGGGTGTGATTTCTTCTCACTATAACTACAGCTGATTGGCTTCAGAGGTTTGTGAGAGAACATCAGGGATCAAACAGCATCATGAAAACCAAGGAACACACCGGACAGGTCAGGGATAAAGAGGAGAAGAGTAAAGTAGAGTTAGGTTATAACAAATAGCTCAAGCTCTGAACATCTCACGGAGAACTGTTCAATCCATCATCCAAAAATGGAAGAACGGCACAACTGCAAACCTACAAGATATGGTCATCCACAGAAACGGACATCCCAAGAAGGAGAGCATGAATTAGAGAAGCAGCCAGGATACACATGGTCACTGAAGGAGCCGCAGAGCTCACAGCTCAGGGAGGAGAATCTGTCCACAGGATGACTATTAGTCGTAGATGCCACAAATCTGGCCTTTATGGAAGAATGGCAAGAAGAAAATGATTTTTGAAAGCCATAAGAAGTTCCGTTTGCAGTTTGCAAAAAGCCATATAGGAGACACAGCAAACGTGGAAACCTGTTAAAGGCTGCAAAAGTCTTGAGACTGGGGCGTAGATTCTCCTTACAACACGCCATCGACCTACAATGGAGGGATTAGGTCAAAGCATATTCCTGTGTGTGATCGGCCCAGTCACAGTCCAAACCCAAATCCACTGAAGATATGTGACAAGACGTGAAAATTGCTGATCTCAGACGTCTCCATCCAATCTCAGTGAGCGAGATCAAGTGTGCAAAGAAGAGGAAAATGTCACCTCTAGGTGTGCAAAGCTGGAGAGACATTCCCAAAAGACTCACCGCAGTAAATGCAGCAAAAGGTGGCCCTACAAAGTATTGTATCACACCCCCGGGGTCCCGGCACCGCTCCTTACCCACTGATCTGGTCCAGGTGTCCCGGCGCTGCTCTGTACCCACTGATCCGGTCCACATGCTCACCGACCGCGGCTGCTGCTCCTGCTCCTGCTCCCCTGCATCCCCCATGCTTCCTGCTCGGCGGTCCCCCCGGCTTGCTGCGACTCGGGACTCTGCCTCCGGCTCCTCTGCGTTCTGTCCCCGGGCTCCTGTGCTTGCCTCTGACTCCTGGGCTTCGCGCATGCGCATTAGGGCGCGGGCATGCTCATTCACCTTTTCTTAAAGGGCCAGCATCCCTGGAACAGGATATGGCTGATTGCAGGTGCAGGGTATAAAAGACTTCCTGTTACATACGGGCGGTGCTTGTTCAACAAGTTCTCACAGCTTAGTATCTTGTGATAGTGTTCAAGCCCTCTGTGTTCTGTTCCTGGATTAATCCTGTCTCTGTCCTCAGAACCTGACGCCCGGTGTGTGCCACAGCTGGTCCGGCTCCCTGGAGATTCCCCGGTGTCCGTTAGTGTGACGCCCTGGACTAGCCAGGTAGTCACAGACATAACACCACACACACACCCCTTTCCTGGACAGTAACACCAGTCAAACAAAACCCTTGTTGCCTCCCTCCAGGTCTGATGTCCACACCAGGTGGGGTGGAGCCAGGCAGTTGGCCCCACCCACCGAGGAGTTCACAGGCCTGGAGGCGGGAAAAGAGACAGATTTGAGTAGACAGTGGAAGTGTAAGGAGGAGAAAACTGTCGGTGTCTGGGTAGGGACCCAGACACAAACAGCAAGGTCGGCAGACGGTGGTGGCCGT
Organism: Anomaloglossus baeobatrachus; assembly: GCF_048569485.1. Classification (NCBI taxonomy): domain Eukaryota; kingdom Metazoa; phylum Chordata; class Amphibia; order Anura; family Aromobatidae; genus Anomaloglossus; species Anomaloglossus baeobatrachus. Next base: position 939,301,843 of record NC_134353.1, read on the forward strand.
CTGCAGGAGTTAGTGGATCTCTGCGGAACTGTGGCGCCCTGGACAAAGCCAGATCGTCACAGGTACTGCAACAACACACCCCCACCCCCAGCAGTTCACAGCAGACATCCCCAGTGAGACCTGATTTCCTCCCTCGGGTTCAGACAGACACACCAGGTGGGCGGAGTCAGGCAGATGGAGACGCCCACCCAGGAGTCTAGCTGGTCTGAGGCAGGAAACAACGCAGTGAAGTCCAGGCAGAGGAAGAGAGAGGAGGTCTGCAGAGACGCAGACGCAGTCTGGGGCCTAGGTTGGAGCCTAGGGCCCTCGTGTAGCCAGACAGGCAGACGGTAGTGGCCGTCTGCGGGAGCTGGGAAGACAGTCTTGGTGGAACCGTAGGTAGCCGGGGCTGGGCGGTGGCCCACCGGTACCGAACCAGGGAGCCAGCTGGAAACCGGAGCGCAGGAGGAGCGTACACGAAGGTGAAGGAAAGGACTTACACTACCAACCTGGGGTCAGGGGAAAAACACCGCAGCCGTCTGTGGGACCCGTCCATCCGACCGTTTGTTTTACCGGAGACTTTGTATTAATCATTGGCTGAGTGAGTACTACTGTGCCGTGCGGCACCGCGCTGCCCCCGCGACCCTGCACCTCCCCAGGTCCCGTAACCCACCTGTCACATCCCTCTCTCACCGGGCCCCGGGGCAACCAAACCCCCCTACCTACGGAGGGGAGAAACAACAACTTAACTGCTCCCTGTCATCGCTCCCGGGATTCCCGTCCAGAGCAGCGGTGATGTCAGAACCTCACCACAACCGTGGGTGGCATCACGGACAATAAATCCCCAAAACCATTCCCCTTTTCACTCACGGGCGAGGAGCGCCGCTAGAGTCCCCGGATCCGGCCCACCGCTCGAGCCACCGAGCAGCAAGCGAACAAGCAGCAGCGCCGGACCCAAGCGTGGTGAGCGCAGCGGCCCCCCTCCCCGCCCGCGACAGAACCGTAGGACCGGGGTTGGGCGGTGGCCCGCCGGTACCGAACCGGGGAGTGGAGTGAAGCTAAGCACAAAGACAAGGCCATCGGACCCCGACTAGGCTTGGAGCCGCCAACAACGGTCAAATCCGAAAGTGACCGGAACCCCAGGGGTTTCCTAACACCCAAGACCCAACAGAAGGCAACAGTCCACACCGTGAGGATACACAGCCACCGCCACAGGCTAGAGATCCAAGGGCCAGCGCCTGTGGGCAAAACGGGCTCCTTCGGTACCTATACGCCGGGGAGCGGACTACCGTTGGGAAACCATCGGAGTCAACACATTCTACACAGGTGCAGGGAAAGACAGCCACCATCAGCCGTCCGGGGAGAGCAGAGACACTGCAGTTGGCTGCGGGACCCGTCCATCCAGCCGTTTGGTTTACCAGAGACTCTGTGAATTTGTGCCTGAGTGAGTACCACAGTGCCATCCGGCACCGCGCCGCGCTGCCCCTGCAACCTTGCACCCCAGCCATCCAGCCTCCCCGTTCCACAACCGGGCCCCGGTATCACTAACCCCTACTCACGGAGGGGACAACATCCTAGCTGCTACCTACCATCGCTCCCGGAATCCCTGTTACCAGCAGCGGTGGTGCCCATTATCACCACGACTCGTGGGTGGCGTCACAAACTATCTCCCCAAACAAACCACCCCCTTTTCAGTCATGGGTGAGGAGCGCTGCTCGAGTCCCCGGGTCCGGCCCAGAGCTCGAGCCACCGAGCAGCAGCAGCAGCCCTGGACCCGAGCGTAGCGAGCGCGGCCCCTCCGCCCGCGACATTAGCAGTGGACCTCTCCATCATCTCTCTGCTTCACTCCGCTACCGGCTCCGGATTACATCTGAAGTCTCCAGCCTGCACTCGTCACTGGTTCCGGACTCCGCCTGCTGTCTTCACCCGGCTCCGGTCATCCGTTCCGATTCCCTCCTGTCTGAAGTCATCACGGGACTGGCCTCAGTATTCCCTCCGGACTTTCCGAGGACGCTCCCGGTATCCCGCCTGTGTTCCGACTACTGTGCATCTAGGCCCTCTGGGCGGGTCGCAAGACAGTCCCTGTATAGGGGCTCCTGGTGGCCTCCCTGGGGGAGTACGGTGCATGGTCCCGTGGGTCCACTCCTGGACTGAACGTAACATATTGACTCAGGGAGCTGAATACAAATGCAGGTCACAATATTCAGATTAATATTTTTTACAATATTTAGAAAACCAGGCATCATTTACACTTGACACATATTGTAGTTGCTCTTTAGTTTTGGTATATCACATAAAATCACAATAAATGTTTGTGTGTGTAGCATGAATGAATGTGGAAAAGTTCACAGGGTTTGAATATTTTTTCAATGCAATGTAAATAATTTGTCAAAGGTATAGTGATTTTTGGTTACCTGTTGGGCATCCAACAGCCACAACACATATTCTCCATTACAACTACAGGTCTGGGTGAAGAAAGAGGAAACAAAAAATGATGCTAAAATTTTCATGTCTGAAGAGATGGTCATGGTGATGGTCATGGTCATTGTTCGGGTAGTGGTCATGTTTCCATCCATGTTTTTTTGCTAGATTTACCAATTACTATCGATCTCTCAAAGTTGGTGGACAGTATACCATGGAGGTAGAGGACACTTTTGTTGTGGGTTCAGGGCCAGAGAAGACAACTGTTGGTTTTACATTGGAACATTGTTTCTCAAGTTCCCAAACCTAAGCCTCAGCAGCAACGAGGGGGCCCATAAGGAGGATTGAGCCTAGAGCCATCTTCCTTGGTCCACGCTGCCAGCAATCGGGCCAAAAAGGGGAGAAAAGGCAGTTGCGACTTCCCTGGTTGAATCTCACGGTACTTCAAGTCAGGGGTTATCCGAAACAAGAAGTGCTAGGAAGGCGAGCTAACGGTCACCCTTATACCAGCCTGAAGGATACCTGGTTGTTTCTTGGTGTATCTCAGCATCGCCCGGGTACCACTTGAAGCACCTGAATGTGAGTAAAAACCAGTTGCAAGACACTTCTGGACTGAGACTGAGTTATTCTGCGACCTGTTGTTCCACACTCACACACCCGAGCCCCTGGGGCCAGCCTCACTCTCGGGAGGCCATACCATCTGACTATAGACTCCACCAGCCCCAGACGCTCATTAAAACTGCAGTGGCGGTCACCCATACCCTGACCGCAAACCGAGAGTGGCATCATAAAAATAACCTGACATACCTGTCGCCAGAAGATCCCACGGAGAAGATGTGGCGCCCCTGAGGCTTCCGTCGCCACAGGTCATTGCACCCCATCCAGCGGTGTGATGCCCCATTCTGGGAGAGGAAGAGAGTGAACTCCGGTCCCCTGGTAAATCCACACTACACCCATTGTTAGGTACATACTGGGACCAGGGAAAGTGGCAGTTACCCCCCCATGCTGCATGCTGGGAGGGGCCGTAAAACCCATCCCTGCTCCTATAGGGTACAGCTTAGCAACTGGGGAGGTGGGAGGAGCCATCTGAGAGCAGACAAAGGGAGGAAGGTCAAGTTTAGTCAGTCTACCTCAGGGAGTGAGAGAGTGAGCATGTAGTTGGAGAAGAAGAACGAGAGAAAGGAGGGAGGAGGAGGCCTGCTGGAGGCAGGCAAGGAGGAGAAAAGAAAGAAAGAAGGAAAGAAAGCTCCAAGTCAGACAGGAGCAGAGAAACAGAAGGAGACGCTTCCTGGTGAAGATCCTGGGACCCAGAGGTCCAGGTGACACCACGTAGGAGACAGAAGGAGTCGCAGGGCCACGGGTAGTCTGTATAGCTGTCGGGGCAGTTTAAAGCTACGGTGGCCTGTTCCACAATAACATCGGTGGAGGGATCAAGCTGCGACAGGGGACGGTCCCTAGAGACTGGAGGAGTGCAAAATCATCTCCAAACAGTAAAAAACCGAGGCCCAGGGAAGGTTGTAGACTCCCAGGGCCAGAACCCATAGCAGACTTCCAGAAAAGGGGTAATCAGCCGACAGGTGACCCCCCAGCCTGGAGGCTGTAGTGGAGGCCAAGCCAGGTTCATCCTAACAAAGGCAAGGCTAAGGAAGACAGCAGAAGAAAGAGACACTAAGAGAAGGGTACCGGCTTTTACTCTCTGAATCACCCAGAAACGGCGGAGGTCCCTGACAGTGGTCCCAGCAGTCCAAGGGTTCCTGCCGGCCTTGATAAGAACTGTGAGTAAAGAACTTGAACTGCACCCTTGGAGTGGTCTCTGTTATTACAGCTGCATAGACATTCACAAGCACCAACTGTGCTCCGGGCATTGCTCCACCTGTGGGGAGCAGTATCACCATTGCTGCCATAACACCATCCCGGAGGCCTCACACAGCAGCGGCGGCTTAATAGCCGCATACCACAGGTGGCGTCACGAACACAAACTTTATTCATCAAGCCACATTTTATCACTGACACCCACCAGGGCCACGGAGCCGGGCCCAGCCACCACTTACTACCACCGGACTAGTCCGGCCCGGCACCGGGTCTCCCATAGCCCTGGGGTGGGCGAGTCAAAGACCCTGTGGCGTCCCTGGAGGTGGAGTGGAGTCCCTGGGGCGACCGCTGCTGCAGGTGGACGACACAGATGCGGAACCTATCTAGGGTAGTCAGGGAAGCCAGGGGTCAGCGGAAGGTTTTATCAGGGGTCACTATCTCTCCCTCCCCTAGACACAGGGTTTCCCTCTTCCCTCCCCTCACTTTTCAACATTTGCTCGGTATTTCCCTATACCTAACATGACAGACATACTGTTTAAGTATTACTTCTTCAGAGCTGGGGGCTCTGTACCTACTCCTGCTGTCTCATTAGGATAACAAGGAAATTCAAAGGATTTCGGATTTTATAGAATTTACATTTTTGGGTAATTTGTAACAAGTTCAAATTTACATTTACATGTACATTAAATCGCTCATCTCTAGAAAATACTGATATAATAAGTGGCACATGATATCGGGCAGAATTATACCTTATGTATTGGGGCAAAGGAACATGACATGACTGTACTGTTATTTCCCGAAATCTATAATTTTTTACATTTTTAGCTGGAATTTTATTTTAATAAAAAACTGATCTTGCCATCCAAATCTGCCAGCCATTGCTCATCTTTAGTTTATAAGAAATGAAAGCTGAGCTCCAACTGTCATGGCGGCATTGGGCTCTGTTCAGGTTGTAGATTCTAACACTACACTCGATGGTTTCTCTGGTGTCTGGGATCAACACAGGCAGAATTGGGCGTCAATCTGCTGTGTGCTGATTCATAGGCAGGCTAACAAGAGTTAGGCGGGCTTTACACGTTGCGACATCGGTAACGATATATAGTCGGGGTCACGTCGTTAGTGACGCACATCCGGCGCCGTTACCGACATCGCAGCGTGTAAACCCTAGGAGCGACGATCACCGATCGCAAAAACGTCAAAAATCGTTGATCGGTGACACGTCGCTCCTTTTCATAATGTCGTTACTGCTGCAGATACGATCTTGTTTGTCATTCTTGCAGCACCACACATCGTTGTGTGTGACACCGCAGGAACGACAAACATCTCCTTACCTGCCTCCACCGTCAATGCGGAAGCAAGGAGGTGGGCGGGATGTTATGTCCTGCTCATCTCTGCCCCTCCGCTTCTATTGGCCGGCCGCTTAGTGACGTTGCGGTGACGTCGCTGTGACGCCGAACGCACCTCCCCCTTGAAGGAGATATTGTTCGGCGGTCACAGCGACGTTGCCGACCAGGTATGTGCGTGTGAAGCTGCCTTAGCGATAATGTTCACTACGGCAGAAATAACCACAAATCGCATGTGCGGCAGGAGCTATCGCACTCGACATTGCTAGCAATCGCAGTAATCGATGCAGCAACGTGTAAAGCCCGCCTTAATCTCTGCTGGTGTGCTTGCTCCTTTGGTCACATGTTGTTGGGAGTCCTATCACATCTGCTCCACACCTATGTATGCTGGTGGAAACCTTCCACCCATGCCAGCTATAGTTTATTCTATGATCTGTGAGGTGTGGTGTCCCAGATTTACTGGTGAAAGTTGTGATTTGTGCTTGGTGCGGTTGTGGAGTTTACCCCTGTTGTTTTGAAGCTTCCTTCCTGCTCTTCATTTAGTCCTTAATTTCTTATTGTCTTATCCTGTGTATGTGAGTGCTGTGTGACAGAGTTTTGATTTTCCCTTGTCTTTCTTTATCTGTGGGTTTCAGCACACTCCTGTCCTGTCCCTCACTGGAGGGAGGGGTAGGGATAATCAGCTTAGGACTAGTCAGGAGCAGAGCCAGGAAGGAGACTCGGGCTTTTCCACCATCAGGAGTATCCCTGAGATTAGGGATAGCAGCTTGAGGGACGGCTTAGGAGCCCTGATTCCCTACTATCACATAGTCATTGTGACATTAGGTTATTAGATTCACTGTAGCAATGTAGCAGAGGCCAGCGATGTAGCAGTGTTGAATGGGTTATCTAGCCTGTAGCAAAGCTGAATTAGAGTCCAGATGGTTTGATATGTCTTTAATTACAAGACTATCAGGCATTAATTATGTATCATAGATTTTTTTTCTGTAAAGCGCTAGAAATCTGAGTGCCCCATAGTGAAGTGCTACCATCACTATAAGCTGCCATTGAACAACCCATCAGGTTCCAGTTATTGTGTTTCTGGAGTCCATAGGGTTACATATAGGTGGCGGAGGCCATAATCACTGATCCAAAAATACAGGGTGGTCCAAAAGTAGGTGGACAGTATGTGTAATAGGGTTATAAAACATGGTGTAAAGTGAAACCGATTCATTTGCCCTTAGCAACCAATCAGATTCCACTTTTCATTTTTCACAGACTCTTTGGAAAATGAAAGGTGGAATCTGATTGGTTGCTAAGGGTAACTGAGTCGGTTTCACTTTACACCATGCTTGATACCCCTATTACACATACTTTTGGACCACCCTGTACATTGATAAATTGTGTAACTTTTAATTATATAAATAATGAGCTTAATTTCCTAAAATGAGACGTTCCCTTTAATCCTCTGTACTGTGGATGATGGGTGTGATGATAGATTGTGTGCAATAAGCCGACACTATATATAACTAATAATAAGTGGCTTATCCGCCTTGTATGTGGAGTGCACCGGATAATCCCAGATAAATATTTCTTGCCGGGTACATATTTGTATATCACACGCTCGTATGGAGGCTGCGGAGAAAGTCCGGGATCTCTCTATATAAATGGTCTCCTTATACGGTGACGTTATAATCACCCCGACATTACAATTAACATTCTAGGCTCCATATGTGGCCTCCATAACATTTCACTGTCAGCGCGGATTGTACTCCATTCCACATTGTAGACAAGGCTCTTCCTTCAGCTCCGCTGGAAAGCAATGGAAATCAATTAGTAAGAGGGAGAAATATGCAAACTGCGGTTATTGGATGTATTTAGATCCTGAATACACAGTTCTGCTTTCTCTTTTTTAATTTAGAGTTTGTTGTTAGTGCAAATTCCTGATATGTATAAATGGCGCTGTGCAAAACTTTTAGGCAGGTGTGGAAAAAACGATACTCAATAAGAATGCTATAAAAGATACAAGTGGAAATCCCCTCAGTATTCGGAGCTCGCCCGTCTCCTCCATCCGTAGTATTTAGTGACCGCCCGTCTCCTCCATCCTCAGTATTCAGTGACCGCTCGTCTCCTCCATCCTCAGTATTCAGAGATCGCCCGTCTCCTCCATCCGTAGTATTTAGTGACCGCCCATCTCCTCCATCCGCAGTATTCAGTGATCGCCCGTTGTCTCCATCCTCAGTAATCGGTGACCGCCCGTCTCCTCCGTCCTCAGTATTCAGTGACCACCCATCTCCTCCATCCGCAGTATTCAGTGATCGCCCGTTGTCTCCATCCTCAGTAATCGGTGACCGCCCGTCTCCTCCGTCCTCAGTATTCAGTGACTGCCCGTCGCCTCCATCCTCAGTATTCAGTGATCGCCCGTTGCCTCCATCCTCAGTAATCGGTGACCGCCTGTCTCCTCCGTCCTCAGTATTCGGTGGCCGCCCGTCTCCTTCTCCTCCATCCTCAGTATTCGTTGAGCACCCGTCACCTCCATCCTCAGGATTCAGTGGCCGCTGTCTCCTCCATCCTCCGCATTCGGTGACCTGCCCGTTGGCTCTATCCTCAGTATTCTATTATCACCTGTCGCCTCCATCCTCAGGATTTGGTGACTGCCCATCTCCTTCATCCACAGTTTTCTGTGATTACCTGTCGCCTCCTTCCTTAGCATTTGGTGACCACCCATCTCCTCCGTCCTCAGAATTCAGTGACTGCCTGTGGCTTCTGTTCTCAGTATTCGGTGACCAAATCCGTCCTCAGTATTTGGTGACCTGCCCATCGCCTCCATCCATAGTATTCAGTAGCCAACCGTTGCCTTCCCCTCAGTATTTGGTGAGTGCCCGTCACCTCCATCCTCAGTATCTGGTGACCACCCGTCGCCTCCACCCTCAGTATTTGGTGGCCGCCCATCGCCTCCATTCTCAGTATTCGGTTGCTGCCCATCACCTCCATTTCTTCTCATCACTTGTACACTGGTTATGGAGGAGATCAGACGGAGGTTGTTCCAAACATTTTGGATACCTGATCCCAGATCTGTGTATGAGGCTTGTGCGGATCCTTCTGTCTCCTGATCCCAGACAGATGGGATGATGTGAGATCAGGGCTCTGCGGGGGCCGGATCATCACCTCTAGGACACCTCATTCTTAGTGATATTGACCTTGGAGCGATACAGCTCCATACGCCGTGTAGTGGCCATTCTGAGGTACTGCAGCTTAGATCGCAGCTACATTATCAGGATATTATTGTTTGGGGGTGTCAATGTTATATTTTTACTAACGTTTTCCCATCAAATATACCTTCAGTAAAAAAAACTGATCAAATCCTGGACATCTGTAAGAACAAAAGATTTGCTCGCCCTTTGTTTGTGTAAATTGCAGTTATAAACACTAGATTGTGCCGTGAAACAGAACCTCCCGCGTCTTCGCTTGTCCAATATTGCTTTGTATTTTTAGACTCAGGGGCTTAGGATTGAGTTTCAGCCTTGACCTCATACCTTGCATGGGGAAGCCGGGTCACGCGGTGGTATGTGGTATTGGGCCTGATGACAGCTTTATAGGGCGACCTCGGGATTATGTGATGTGTTCTCGGGTTACAGTAATTAGACCACCATCATTAGTAGATTGGTCGCTCTTATTATTAGACCGCATTTGTACATTATTACTTCTGGAGATAAGCCTGCCGAAATGGAAATTTGCATGTAAAAAATTTACTACTAATCCAATTTGTCAGGATGGGGTAAAAAAAAGTCTTCTCCATACCTTCCCGACCGTTTCTGACTGGTCCTTGGATCATCTGATCTGTCTTCTATCTTCTACCGTTCTTCACTGGTGGTATGACCTCACATGAACCACAGTATTGACATTAATGGTTTTGTGAAGAACCTCAGTGTCGAAGACCATCAACGAGAAGAAACCTGAAGAACAATCGAAGGACGAAGTTTTGGAAGGGTTGAGCAGAGGTGAACATAATGGATTTTTTACCCCATCCCCAGTGTGAGGCAAATCCTGGGATATGAAGAGGAATTATGACTGGAAGTCATAATCGCTCTCATCACTCCATGGCAGTGCCCCCTCCCTTCTTGTTCTCAGATGTCCAGCATCTGTGAAGGTGTCACATCCCAGCCATCTCCTGTGATATGGAGATTAGGTGATGTGGGAACAATGGACACAGGATGACTCCCTGCCGTGACCCTGTAGTAGGGGCTGCTATCTAATTAGCAAGGCTATGGAAGTATCCAGACAGAACGACTCCAGTAAAAAATGGTTCATATCTCGCAAGCCATATTTCCGATAAATATGGCAACCATAAAAATGGTGTCTCCGCATGCGGACGATGCTGGCACACCCTTTTTATGGGAGCAGGACCTGGGGAAATACCCCAGGCGTGATATCAGCCAATGGGGAACTAGTAGACAAGTCATGAGTCCTCTCGTTCCGTAGCTAAATTCATAGCTGTCACAATGAGAGCGTTGGCGTCCGCCTACGACGCTCCCAGGCAAAGTTATGGCCCATATTCCATGTTGGGATATTGTCCATAACTCAAGCCAGGGGTGGAGCAGTGCTCCCTCTGAGGTCACGAAGGTAGGAGGGGACCTGGATTTGCCCAGGTTGATAACCCTACTTCGGCCATTTTCCAGCGTTCTTTCGCTGGGGGTCACGTGTAGGAAACATCTGTGGGAAGGATCCTAGAAACCTGGCCTACAGCGCCCCCCTGTGGCCAGACGCACAAGGTAACTGCTGGAACTGTGTATGCCTGTTTGTAACCCATGCTTTGCTTGTAACTGTACTCTGACATAACTGTATATTCTGTAGATTCCCTATTGTATATATTGTAGTTCTAGTGTGCTTTAGGCTGATTAAATTATATAATTAATCTTGGGCTGTTCTGTTATCTCGATCTTGAATCCCACGTCTGTGTGTTCGGCTAATAGTTACCGTGAAGCGGTTGGTGGCAGCGAGTTGTGCCAAGGATTATTGTGGGGAGGCCAGTGAGGTTCGGGGAGGTTTTATATATTCCGCCGCGGAGGTCGGGGGGAATATATACCCTACTCTCACCGGGGACCCTTCAATAATCGGCATAAGTAGTATAGCGGCCTCCTTGCTTATTGTCGGGCAATTCCATAATTGGCCTGACTATAAGAGGGGCGCTAGAGAGTGCGTCACGTGCTCTGTCTGTCGGTCGGGAGGTATAAAGGAGGGGTGACCCCCCCACTTGTTACCCCCCGATTGTGACGTACTGGTAGCCAGCGCGGGGGATTTCTGAGTGACCCCCCCGGTGGTTCGTGACATATTGGTGGCATAGCGGTGGGATCGAGATAATAGTGTGTGTGAGTGTGAGACCCATACTCCCAGACACTAAAGACTGCCTGCAGCAGCTGTGGCTGCTGGGGTCTTCAGACTAGCTCAACACTAGAGTGTCAGAGTGCAGATACTGTAAGGTGTGTGGAGGCATCAGGTGTCAGTTCTGTGTCAGTGACCAAAAGTCTGCAAGAATGGCTGATGGCACCAGGAGCAGAGCTAGGCAACTGGCCAATGCTAAAGCAGGAGCCGAAGAGAGGGAGGACGGTGCTGTGGACAGTAATGAGGAGGTTGCCCACGAGTCCTCCAGGAGCTCGACGCCAGAAAACAGCTCTGCAGAGGACATTGCACAACCTGGCACTGCTGGACAAGATGAGGAGCAGCTCACCCAAGGGTCCTCAACGAGCCAGATGCCAGCCCTCCGCTCTGCAATGGACAGTGAATCACCAGGCTCCGCAGCGGGCCGCAGATCACCACGTGCCATTCCACCGAGCCTGGGAGGCTCGGATAGCCTTCTTCAAATGGCTATGGCCCTTCTCCAGGCTGGAGACCGGGAGGGCTACAGGGAACTCATGGCAGAGCGCAGGGCAGCGTGTGAGGCTGCGGAGCGGCAGGCAGAGCGGCAGGCAGCGCGTGAAGAGCGCCAGGCAGAGCGTGAGGCTGCGGAGCGACGGCAACAGGCAGACCGGGACCACCAGCTGCAGCTAGCTCCGCTCCGGCCCTCATCAGCCACACGTGACCTTCAAGACACCAAACTTCCAAAGGTCCGTGTTGAGGACTTCCCAGTGCTGGAGAAGGATGGAGACTTGGACTCTTTCTTGACTGCTTTTGAACGGACTTGCTTGCAGCACCATCTGGACAAGGACCAGTGGGCCAAATACCTGACCCCCCGTTTAAGGGGTAAGGCCCTGGAAATCCTTGGGGACTTGCCTGCTGAGGCAGATCAGGGCTACGACACCATCAAGCGGGCCCTGATCCAACAGTACAACCTCACTCCAGAGTCCTACCGCAAGAAGTTCCGGAGCCTACAGAAGGGACCAAAGGACTCCTGGGCTGACCACAGGCGGGCACTTGCCCGAGCTGCCGACCACTGGACCCAAGGCCTGCAGCTTTCCACCGGACCGGAGATCCTGGACTTGTTCATCACGGAGCAACTCTTGTGGAACTGCCCTGAGGATCTCCGCCAGTTCATCCGAGACCAGAAGCCAAAGGGGTCCACGGCTACAGCTGCCCTGGCCGATGACTACACCAACAATCGGGCTCCTGAGGCCAGGAGAGCAGCCACCAGCAGCACCTGGAGAGGGGGTAAGATGAATTCTGCGACTGCCCCACCTGCCCCTAGACTGCAGGGGGTGTCCCCCTCAACTCCCCTCTCCAGGCCCGTGGCAGAGCCAAGACGGTGCCACCAGTGCAACCTACCTGGACACTTCAAGGCCATGTGCCCTCAGCGTCCCAAGGCCCCGGCCCCGTCCCCGTCCCAAGGGCCGCCCAAGGTGTATTGTGTGGGTGGGGGTGGTGGTAGGTCCCTGGACAGCTTCCAACCTGTCACCGTCGGCCGGTCTGTGACCATAGGACTGCGAGACAGCGCCTCGGAGGTGACTCTGGTGCGGCCTGAGATGGTGTCCCCCCAAGACTTGATCCCTGGAAAAACCCTCGCTGTCTCCGGGATTGGAGGCATTGACCCGGCGCTGCCTGTTGCTGACATTTATGTGGACTGGGGCGCAGGGCGAGGGGTGAGGGAGGTGGGGGTAACTGATCGGATCCCCGCAAACGTGCTACTTGGGACAGATTTGGGGCAGATAACCTCCCAGTTTGGGCCCCAACCAAGGGCTGAACCTTCAGCCAGTACTGACATGCCTCCGGACAATGTTAATGTGTTATCTATGAATGATGTAAGGGAGGAGGGAGTGAACTCTGATATTTCTGCTTGCATAGACACCATAGACACACACACAGCTGCAGCTGTGACAGGGGAGGGGGTCAGAGAAAGGTGTGACAATGCCTCTACAAGTAATCAGCCTGTGAGCTGGGATCTGTTGCCCTCTGCAGGGATAAGCAGAGAGCAGGGTGCTGCAGGGGGAGGACCAGTGTGTGGGGTGGGGGCTACCACAGCAAATGTGGGGTCCCCAGAGATTTCACAGCGGGGTTCCGTTGCTGCAGGAGGGGAACAGGCAGGTGAGATTGGGGCCGGTCCAGGAGCGGAAGTGCTCCCAGGTAAGATCTCGGTGCATGGTTCCCCCACAACCGGGGTGTCAGGAAGCCAGGTAGGTCTGCCTGAACCGGCGACTTGGTCAGGAACGGAGGAGGAGCAGGCACGACCCACGGGCGCAGCGGCTGTGGCCGCTGTCACCCGCAGTGGGAGTGCTGGAAGCCAAGGGGCCTCCCGGAGGTCCGATAGCTCTTCCCCTCCTGACCAAGTGGCAGCCGAGTCAGGTGGAGGCCAGGACCCAGGTCCCGGGGTACTGACCGAAGATGTGACAGTCTCGTCGATTCTGGCCACATCTAGTCAGGGGTTTCAGGCAGCGTTAGAAGCTGACGACAGCCTGAAAGCTCTTAAGGAGCAGGCGGCACAGCCTCCCTCGGACTCGGACCCGGAGCGAGTGGTCTGGGACCAAGGACGGCTGTACCGGGCCACGGTCCAGCAGGGTTCACCGGAGGCGTGGCCCAGGGACCGACAGTTGGTGGTACCCTATCCGTTCCGGACGGAGTTGTTGCGGATCGCACATGAGATTCCGATGGCCGGACACCTAGGGATCGCTAAGACCAAGGCCAGGTTAAACCAGCATTTCTACTGGCCAAAAATGGGGGCCGATGTGGCTGCCTACTGCCGTTCGTGTGAAACCTGTCAGAGAGTGGGGAAGGCGGGGCCACACCCCAAAGCCCCACTGGTATCTCTGCCAATCATCGATGAGCCTTTCAGGAGGGTGGCTGTGGATCTGGTCGGCCCGCTGGCCATCCCCAGCAGCTCCGGGAAACGCTTCATACTGACGGTAGTGGACTATGCCACCCGGTACCCAGAAGCAGTGGCCTTGTCGTCCATTCGGGCTGACAAGGTGGCCACCGCAGTGCTGGAGATTTTCTCCCGAGTGGGTTTTCCCCAGGAAATGCTCACTGACCGGGGGACCCAATTCATGTCCCAGCTGATGGAGGCCCTCTGTAAGCAAGTCCAGGTGCGACATCTGGTGGCCAGCCCGTACCATCCACAGACTAATGGCCTGTGCGAGCGGTTTAATGGCACCTTAAAGCAGATGCTTAAGATGTTGGTCGACTCCCATGGGCGTGACTGGGAGCGGTATCTCCCACACCTGTTATTTGCTTACCGGGAGGTTCCACAGGCCTCAACAGGATTCTCACCGTTTGAGCTCCTGTACGGGCGACGTGTGCGGGGCCCCCTGGCTCTGGTGAAAGAGGCTTGGGAAGGGGATTTGGCCACCCCTGGAGTGTCGGTTATCGAGTATGTCATGCGCTTCCGGGACAAAATGCAGGCCTTGACGCAACTGGTACACGACAATATGGCTCAAGCCCAGGCCGATCAGAAGCGGTGGTACGACCAGAACGCTTGTGAGAGGACCTACCAAGTGGGTCAAAAGGTGTGGGTACTGGTCCCCGTACCACAGGACAAGCTTCAGGCAGCCTGGGAAGGCCCATACCTCGTGTACCAGCAGCTCAACCCTGTGACGTACCTGGTCACCCTGGACCCTGCCCGTGGAAGGCGGAAGCCCTTCCATGTGAACATGATGAAGGCACATCATGAGCGGGAGGCATGTGCGCTCCCCGTGTGCAACCTGCCCGAGGAGGGAGAAGCGGAAACCCTCTTGGATATGCTAGCCCAGGTTAGGGCAGGCGGATCCATTGAGGATGTGGAGGTTGGCCACCAGCTCTTGGAGGACCAACGGTCCCAGCTGTGGGCCACCCTACACCCCTTCCGGGGGTTGTTTACCAACCAGCCCGGAAGGACTGACTTGGCTGTCCATCACGTGGACACTGGGGATCATCCCCCGATCCGGCGTTCAGCATATCGGGTCTCCCTGGAGGTGCAGCAACACATGCGCCAGGAGATTGACGAGATGCTGAAGCTGGGGGTGCTCCAGGCATCCAACAGCGCTTGGGCCTCGCCTGTAGTCCTCGTCCCTAAGAAGGACAGAACCACTCAGTTCTGCGTGGACTACAGGGGGCTCAATGCTGTCACGGTCGCCGATGCGTACCCAATGCCACGCATCGATGACCTGCTCGATCAGTTGGCCGGGGCTCAGTACCTGACCATCATGGACCTGAGCCGGGGATATTGGCAGATCCCCCTGACTCGCAAGGCCAGGGAACGCGCTGCCTTTATTACCCCATTTGGACTGTACGAGTCCACGGTGATGCCATTCGGGATGAGGAATGCCCCTGCCACCTTCCAGCGGATGGTCAACACCCTGCTCAAGGGACTTGAAGGGTACGCGGCCGCGTACCTGGATGACATTGCCGTCTTCAGTCCCACCTGGGAGGACCACCTAGAGCATCTAGCACAGGTGCTCAGGCGGATCCACCGGGCAGGTTTGACCATCAAGCCGGGAAAGTGTCAGCTGGCCATGAGCGAGGTCCAGTACCTCGGTCACCGGGTAGGTGGGAGAACACTGAAGCCCGAGCCTGAGAAAGTGGAGGCCATCGCATCCTGGCCCACCCCCAGGACCAAGAAGCAGGTGATGTCCTTCTTGGGGACCGCTGGGTACTATAGGAGGTTTGTTCCATGCTATAGTAGCCTGGCAAAGCCCTTGACGGACCTCACCAAGAAGAAGCTGCCCTCTGCAGTCGATTGGACAATGGACTGCGAGACAGCCTTCCGGGCCCTAAAGGACACCCTGTCCAGCCCGCCCGTGCTACAGGCAGCCGACTTCACGCGGCCGTTTGTAGTACAGACCGACGCCAGTGACTTCGGCCTCGGTGCGGTGCTCAGCCAGGTGGACTCTGCGAGCCAAGAGCACCCAGTCTTGTACCTGAGCAGGAAGCTGTTACCAAGGGAAGTGGCCTATTCCACGATGGAGAAGGAGTGCCTGGCCATAGTGTGGGCCCTGCAGCGTCTGCAACCCTATCTATACGGGCGCCACTTCATCGTGGAGACGGACCACAATCCCCTCAGCTGGTTGCACACCGTCTCTGGGACGAATGGGCGATTGTTGCGATGGAGCCTTGCGCTCCAGCAATACAACTTCACCATTCGCCACAAAAGGGGCTGGGACCACGGTAACGCAGACGGGCTGTCCCGACAAGGAGAGGTCGCGGACGGGCGCACGGGGGAACACCGGAGTGTGCTGCCCCCTAGCGCCCTCAAAAGGGGGGAGGTGTGAGGCAAATCCTGGGATATGAAGAGGAATTATGACTGGAAGTCATAATCGCTCTCATCACTCCATGGCAGTGCCCCCTCCCTTCTTGTTCTCAGATGTCCAGCATCTGTGAAGGTGTCACATCCCAGCCATCTCCTGTGATATGGAGATTAGGTGATGTGGGAACAATGGACACAGGATGACTCCCTGCCGTGACCCTGTAGTAGGGGCTGCTATCTAATTAGCAAGGCTATGGAAGTATCCAGACAGAACGACTCCAGTAAAAAATGGTTCATATCTCGCAAGCCATATTTCCGATAAATATGGCAACCATAAAAATGGTGTCTCCGCATGCGGACGATGCTGGCACACCCTTTTTATGGGAGCAGGACCTGGGGAAATACCCCAGGCGTGATATCAGCCAATGGGGAACTAGTAGACAAGTCATGAGTCCTCTCGTTCCGTAGCTAAATTCATAGCTGTCAGAATGAGAGCGTTGGCGTCCGCCTACGACGCTCCCAGGCAAAGTTATGGCCCATATTCCATGTTGGGATATTGTCCATAACTCAAGCCAGGGGTGGAGCAGTGCTCCCTCTGAGGTCACGAAGGTAGGAGGGGACCTGGATTTGCCCAGGTTGATAACCCTACTTCGGCCATTTTCCAGCGTTCTTTCGCTGGGGGTCACGTGTAGGAAACATCTGTGGGAAGGATCCTAGAAACCTGGCCTACAGCGCCCCCCTGTGGCCAGACGCACAAGGTAACTGCTGGAACTGTGTATGCCTGTTTGTAACCCATGCTTTGCTTGTAACTGTACTCTGACATAACTGTATATTCTGTAGATTCCCTATTGTATATATTGTAGTTCTAGTGTGCTTTAGGCTGATTAAATTATATAATTAATCTTGGGCTGTTCTGTTATCTCGATCTTGAATCCCACGTCTGTGTGTTCGGCTAATAGTTACCGTGAAGCGGTTGGTGGCAGCGAGTTGTGCCAAGGATTATTGTGGGGAGGCCAGTGAGGTTCGGGGAGGTTTTATATATTCCGCCGCGGAGGTCGGGGGGAATATATACCCTACTCTCACCGGGGACCCTTCAATAATCGGCATAAGTAGTATAGCGGCCTCCTTGCTTATTGTCGGGCAATTCCATAATTGGCCTGACTATAAGAGGGGCGCTAGAGAGCGCGTCACGTGCTCTGTCTCTCGGTCGGGAGGTATAAAGGAGGGGTGACCCCCCCACTTGTTACCCCCCGATTGTGACGTACTGGTAGCCAGCGCGGGGGATTTCTGAGTGACCCCCCCGGTGGTTCGTGACACCCAGCCTCATAAAAAAGCTAAACATGGCTGGTCTCTATTTTGCTGAATTTTTGAAAATCTAATCCAATTTTTATGGGGGAAATTTGTAGTGATTTAATTTAGTTTTGATTTGTCCAACTTCACTTGCTGCATACATGACAATGCATATACTAGCTCCTGGATCCCAAACAAATTTTTCTTCAGGTTCACACCTACCATATCCTACCTGGAACTCCAGAGATGACCACTTCTTTTTCCAGGAGAATCTCCATGCAGGACTTGGCAGCAAGTAGTCAACCAAATGTGTGCATCTACAGCCCCTGGTAAACAAGACAGAGAGCATAAAAAGAGTCCTGTTTCTTGTCAGCAGAGTACAGACACATGCAGACAAGCAGTCTGGCAGAATGAGGACAAGCTGGGCAAGAATAATAGTAGTGGCTGCAGCACAGTTAGCTAGCAAGTGGGGGTAAGTAGTATTCACTATAGAAGAGCTACCGAGGGGCTTAGAGAGCCAAATGTAGATGACCCCAGTCTCTATTAGTGTCATTACAGCCTGTGTCAGGTAAGGGAGATTAGTTATTGAAGAGATTACCTTAAGACGGTGTAAAGTGTCTCAGAACAATATAAAGTATCGCAAGTGCAAGCCCATAGTTGTTGTAAATGCCAATTGTCTACTTTCATTGATGACAACCATGTAATTGCCTCTTGTGAATTTGTTGAGATCTTGGAGCTTGTTGCCTCTTATAAGATTCTGGAACCATCAAACATGTTGCCTCCTTTGTGAGTAAACCTGTTTTTGTACTCCTTCTTTTATATGTGTCACCGGGTCAGTGTGCGGTAGCCTTGCTGGTGGAGCTGGTTGGCAGAAGATGGCTGGGAAGCTAAGGGTGGCTTTACATGCTGCGATATCCGGCCCGATATCGCTAGCATGACACCCACCCCCATCGTTTATGCGCGACAGGCATATCGCTGCCTGTCGCGCACAAAATCGCGCGCCCCTGTCACACATACACTCCTGTCCTTCGACGTCGCTGTGACCGGCGAACCGCCTCCTTTCTAAGGGGGCGGTCCGTTTGGCGTCACAGTGACGTCACTAAGCGGCCGCCCAATGTAAGCTCCTTCCCTCCTTCCGCATTGTGGCCGGAGGCAGGTAAGGAGATGATCCTCGTTCCTGCGGCGTCACACGTAGCGATGTGTGCTGCCGCAGGGACGAGGATCAACTTCACCCCAGCGACAGCAGCGATAACTGGCAGCGGACCCCCATGTCAACGAGGAGCGATTTTGGACGTTTTTGCAACGATCCAAAATTGCTCCTAGGAGTCACACGCTACGACATCGCTACAGCGGCCGGATGTGCGTCACAAAATCCGTGACCCCAACGAGATCGCTGTAGCGAAATCGTAGCGTGTAAAGCCCGCTTAAGTCAAAACTAAATGATTCGGAGTAGGAGCAGAAATGTCAAACAGGTGGTTTTATGCCGGGTGCGAGAGGACACTCAGCAAGCGGCGCAACATGAAGGGAAAACCAAAGAAGAGGTATAAAGCAAGGACCTGGTGATTGGAAGCGGGAAGCGGGGTCAACTCCTAAAAGTCACCTGAGCCTAATCCATGCACTCCCTATCAGTCCTAAGCGGGTCCTTCCCCAGTGCGCCCTCACGTGTCTAGGCTGTCACTGGCTCTGAAGTAATTCTAACTAGTGTGTAGGCTGGTGAGACACTAGTATCACTGCTTGAATAAAGCAACATGAGGAAGGTAAGACAAATGGGAGGGGAAAGACATGACAAATAACACTCCACAGCTTCTCCAACAGGAAACGTTTCAGCTTCAACAGAAACGAACACCTTAGATTCTCCAGATACAGGCTCCTTCAAAGTGGTCAGTATAGACTATCAATAGCCAGCATAGGGAGCAGTGAGGAGTGGACATTTATAGCAGAAGTGAGTGTCTGCATCTCAGATTACAACTACCAGTTAGATCACTGCAGGATAGAAAGGAACCGTAACCCATTTAGCATTGGGTAAAATGAAATAAGTTCCAAATCAGGGTAAATGACGAGAAGGCATTAAAGAGGAACTGTCATAAACTATATGCTGTGACCGTCTGATCCAAGATCACACCACATTAGGTCATGACACACTCATGATAGGTGCATTGTCAGAGAGACAAGCATGTGTGGACCAGGTCTACATAACTGGTGATGAATTAAGGCATTGAAATAGCGACCACCCTGGAATAACAGCAGGAAACCAAATACAGAAGTTAAAGGGATTGTCCACTGCCTTGACAACCTCTTATGAAATGAAGTAGTGCTACCAGTAGTGCCAATGCAGCAGTGTCAGTCTCAGGTCTACTGGGGTTCACGCTGTAGCTAATCAGCAGGCATTATTGGACTGCTGCAGTCTTAAGGGGGCTTTACACGCTACGATATCGTTAATGTTTTGTCGTCAGGGTCAAGTTGTTAGTGACACACATCCGGCGTCATTAACGATATCGCAGCGTGTGACACTGACCAGCAACCTTAAGCGACCTCAAAAATGGTGAAAATCGTTCACCATGGAGAGGTCGTCCCAAACTCAAAAATCAGTAATGGTTGTTTATCCAGGTGGTTCATCGCTCATGCGGCAGCACACATCGCTATGCGTGACACCGCAGGAGAGTGGAACGTCTCCTTACCTGCCGCCAGCCGCAATGCGGAAGGAAGGAGGTGGGCGGGATGTTACGTCCTGCTCATCTCCGCCCCTCCGCTTTGATTGGCCGGCCGCTTAGTGACGTTGCAGTGACGTCGTTGTGATGCCGAACGTCCCTCCCCCTTGAAGGAGGGATTGTTCGGCAGTCACAGCAACGCCGCCGACCAGGTAAGTGCGTGTGACGCTGCCGTAGCGATAATGTTCGCTACGGTAGCGATCACAAACAATCGCATGCACGACGGGGGCAGGTACTTACACGCTCGCTATCGCTACAAATTGCCAGCGATATCGCTACCATGTAAAGCCCCCTTTACTTTTTCCACTTGTCCATTATTCATCTTAGGGATGTAAAAGTGCATCCGCCAAATAGTGGCTGCTGATTGATTACCAGGTCCATGAGCCATAACAATACTCCATGGGCACTGCCAGACCCGGCGCCATTGTTGAGACGTATTCAGTGTAGGAGGTATCTGTTACTCTTCGTAAACAAAGAGAATGTCACAATAACTTTGTGCAGGGTATCTTGCACACAAGTGAGTCTCTGTCACGCCTTCCTGAACTTAAGAGCCGGCAGTGATATGTTCCCCTTGTGCAGAGCATCTTGCATTTGGAGATGCTCTGCTGTGTTTCTTGGAGCACTAGCTGACAGGCTGTTTGACAGCACAGGATTCCATGTAGGTTCTAGGAGGTGCTGATTACTCAGGTGTTCCACCTTCCTGGTAATTGCTCTGTTTCATTACTGAGCATGCTCTCCCAGAACCTCTCCAGTCATACTCTCTGGTTCTGCAGTTGTGCTCTTGGCTTGTGTTTGTGCTTGTGTTCTGATCGGATCTAAGTTTCTTGACCCCAGATTGTTCATTGACTCTTCTCTGCCCACTCCCTGTTTTTGTCGTTACCTCCTGGCTTCTGACCTCAGACTGTTACCTGACCACGTCTCTGTCTGCTCCTTGAATCTAATATGTACTCTCCTGGAATTCTGACCCTCGGCCTGGGACTTGACTGCGTTTCTGCCTTCTCCATGTGTCCTGTCGTGCCCTCCTATTTCCAGACCTCGGCTTGCCTAACTATTCTTCTACGTAAGTAGTGACTGGCATCACAGGGGACTTGTTCATGTACCAACTACCTGAACAACCCCTCAAACTGCCGGCCGGGATGCTGCCAAAAGTCCCTGAAACTCACACAGAACATTGATCTACTTGGTGGTGGTAACAGAGAGCATGGAGGGGTACTGCCATGGTTGTCACAGGATGCCTCCATTTCTGAGTGCGTAACCATTCTACCACTAAAGGCATTTATCTATTTTTAAAGGGGCACACCACCATCCAATTGCCCCCGAGAACAGATTTTGTTTCGGGACGAAGGAGCTTACACCTCCAAACAAATAAGTATGCATCCATGTAATTCATGGACCCCATAGTGGGGGGAGGCTGTTTGCATGAGGGACATTTTGAGTTCTCCCCCCTGCGGTGACCATATGACCAATCATCAGGGTGGGAGATTTTCCTTAGTACATATTGTACATGACTTTCCCATTTTTGTGCTCATTTTGTTGTTTTCGTACCATTGTCATACAAGGGAAGCCTTTTAATTTTTTACGACATCCAGCTCTTCCCACAGTTCTTGCCAGATTTTCCTCCATTCGTCCAGTGGGGCCGGTTTGACCTAAAGGGATTGTCATCTTAGCCTTTTGTGTTGGATTTTCTGCTGTTCCCTCTTTGCGCAATGTAATAAGTGAAATAATCCCGTTACAGAAAAGTGATTATTACATTATGCACGGAGCAGCGAGCATAGTAAAGCTGATCATAAAGGCTCAAGCATGAACCAAAAGCCCTCTCCCCACGACATTCCTAATTAACATAGTCAGTATTACAGTCAGTATTGCCCTTGTACTATGATAATCTAGTCTTTACTGGTGTGCACTGGATGACTTTTTGCTATTGGCTTCACGTATCCTGAGATTTGCAGCATGAGATGACAGCTTTGAAAAAAAAAATTGATTTTGTGATACTCTGTATGGAGATGATTATGCTGGTTGTGCTAAATGTGGCCACCTAGTGGTGGAGAGGAGTATTGCAACAGGTTGAAAGTTTTTTTGTTTTGTTTTGGTTTTTTTTTACCTTGCCATGATATTTCTTTCAATCTGAGAAAAGCATATTAGGGAAAGGGTCAAAAAATCACTCACCAAAGCCAAGTTTCTGCCCCAGTTAAAGCCAGTTGTTCATTGTACATAATGTATAACAGGCAAAATATGAATTCCTAAAGTTGGTGGTACGGATAGGATGGGTACTTATTATAACCCATGGCGCTGTTGACTTTTTCATTTATTTTTTTTTTTCTGGGCCAAATGTCCACAAAACAAAAAATACAGAGACGTCCATTTTTAATGCAACTAGTGGACAGAACTCATCCATCAATATATCAATGGGTGTCACTGCTCTTGGTCTGAAGACTCCTCCATCTTGTGGGATCGCCGTCCTCCTGCTCAGCTCCGTGTCCTGCATCATTCATATAGAGGCCTCCATTGCCCTCCTGCGCACAGTTGAGGGCAGATCAATGTATTGTAGTGTAGGAATATGGGCACAAAGATCTGTGCAGCCTTGTGAGATTAGTGATGTGACACTGCCCTCTGCTGGCCAAAGAAATAATAGCCACCGGAAGATAAGTGGCAACCTAGGACTGAAAAATTGGAGCATTTGTTCCTGAGGGAAAGTCTGTGAGAGAGGGACGAGTACAGCAGGAGACACGGGAAGAGGAAGAAAAGTGAAGAGGTCCAGTAACGGGAAGGATCAGCAGCGTAAAAAGGTGCAGGCTGAGGGTAAAAGGAATCCTCCCCTGCAGGAGACTGGTGCGGCAGAGAGACGGTTTCGGAGCCAACTGAACCAAGTAGTCCGAAAGTCCTGAGCCCCTGTACCGTCCAGCAAGCCCCTGAAGACAGCCCTCATAATCCCCAAGACCCCTGCACAGTCCAGCAAGCTCCTGCAGATGGCCATCAAGACCCCCAAGACTCCTAGTACGCCGGTCAAGACCCAGACTGCCCCGCTACTCTGATCAAGACTCGGACCCCCGCTACGCCAGCCAAGATTCCCACTACATCAGTCAAGACCCAGACCCCAGCTACATCGGTCAAAATCCCCGCTACACCGGTCAAGACCAAGACCCCCGCTACACCGGTCAAAACCTCCAAGACCTCGCTAATCTGGTCAAGACCCAGACCCCCACTATGCTGGTCAGGACCCTCGCTGCACCGGTCAAGACCCCCCTATGCTGGTCAAGACCTCTGATCCAGACTACATGGTCAAGCCACAGACGTTGCCAGTCAAGATAGCCAGCCGTGGGTGACCCGAATCCACTGCAGCAGTGATGTGTGCTGTTCACGGGACATCAACACTGAAGCAAAAAAAACAAAGACAAGATGGTGGAGAGCTGGTGCTGGACCAGGGGAGCACTTATTGTGCTTGCGATAATTTGGGGACAGTCTTTTAAAAAGTGGAAAAGTCCTTTAAACTGGCCAGCCCAAAGATGTGCCAAAAGTAATAGATGCTATCCTTGATAATTTCCCTTCGGGCCGGTATGACTATGCGTTTGCCGATGAATTTCACCGTCTTAGGCCTATTTCACACGTACGTGCCTCCGGTATGTGTTTGGCAGTTTACTCACGTACCGGAGACACGTACACACGTAGACCTATGTATTCCTATGGTTTTAGACACACGTAAGTATTTTCGCACGGAACGTGTGTCCATTCTGTACTTACGTGTGTCTGTGTGTTTCTCACTGCAACATGTCCGTTTTCTCTCCGGCATCACGGGTGTCACACGGAACGCAAACGGACCACACGGATGTGTTCTGTGTGACACGCACCGGAGAAAAGACATGTGTCTGTGAGGAAAAAAAACCAAAACTTTACTCCCCTTCTCTAGCCCTCCTGTCTCTGCCGTTGCTGTCACTTGCTGCCGACCACCGCTCATTATGCTCATTTAATATTTACTTCACTGCGGCCGGAAGCAGTAGCAGCGGGAAGTCGGCAGGACCGGAGACCGAAGATCAGCCACCACGGACAGCGACGCCAGGGACAGGTGAATAGAAAGTTCCCGTCCTCCGTGTGTTATCACAGATAACACACGGAAAACACACGTGTGCCATAAACACAGCTCACGGAGGGCAATACGCATCTTTGACACGTCCGTGAAACACGTGCGTGATTTTCACGGACGTGTAAAAGAGGCCTTAATAGGACTGCCCAAAAAGATACAAAACAGATGAAGTGAAGACGAATGGCACTGAGAACGTGAGATTACACAGAGTCCCTCATGTTTTTGGTTCGGTTACATCTAATTCTAAAACACAATTTACAAAAACAAAGCAAAGAAATCAATAAAAAGAAAATATTCCCCGTCTACACTGAAAGAGCACACTAAAAATATCACAGCGGTTGCCAGAGCCGAGCAAATCTCATGATTTGTAGGCAGCAACGAGACAACACTCTGCAGAAATACAAACAGTGAATGCTTTATCAGACAGCATTGCATAAGAGGGTGTGAATACTTTTGCAAGCACGTTTTCTTGGCCTTGGCTTAGTACAGGAACCTCAGTCTCGATTTGCTTTGATTTCAAGCAGAGATCTTAAAACAATGGTGCGGAATTGAATCACAAAGTCTTCTTCGATAGTGGAATCGTGTACTGTATTAATGTTACCAGACATGAGTGAATACGAGGGGCGATCCAAAAGTAATGATAATCGGTTATTTCTATTGCACACAGAAATTAAAATGTTTTCTTCTCTCTTAGGTACCCACTAGTCCAGGAAAAAAAATCACTTAAATAGGCCATGATTCCCGGGAGCTACATTCATTTGAATATGAACTGCCGAGGAGTGAACATCAAAATGGAAAAAAATGAGCTCAGAGCTGTCATCAAATACCTCTGCTTGAAAAAAATAACTACCAAAGACATACACAGCGACTTGGTGGAAACATTGGGGGACTCGTCTCCTCCATATTCCACAGTTGCACGCTGGGCCAAGGAATTTAAGCTGGGAAGAACATCGACGGAAGATGAACATCGTGAAGGACGCCCATCCACGTCCCTCAATGAAGAAAATGTTAAAAAAGTTGAAGAAGTTGTATTGGCAGATCGAAGAGTGACTATCAGGCATGTAGCTGAGGTCACAGGGATCTCAAATGGCAGTATTCAAAGAATCCTTGCAAAAGAATTGCATATGAGAAAGGTCTCCGCGCGTTGGGTGCCAAAAATGTTAACCGACGAGCAAAAGAAGAAACGAGTTGACATTTCAATAGCAAATCTCGAAAAGTTCCAAGCAGACAAGGAGAATTTTTTGTCACGTTTTTAGACCATGGACGAGACCTGGATCCACCACTTTGATCCCGAAACTAAACAACAATCGATGACATGGAAACGAGCCGACGCCGAAGAAATTCAAAGTGTCAAGCTCAGCAGGGAAGGTTATGGCGTCCGTTTTTTGGGACGCTGAAGGAATTATTATGGTGGACTATTTGGAGAAGGGAGCCACTATTACGGGCTCTTACTACGCAGAATAAATAAGATTGCGGGAGGCTATCAAGGAGAAAAGGTGCGTCAAACTGCGGGCTGGAGTGATGTTTCACCAAGATAACGCGCCGGCTCACAAAGCTGCAGTTGCCATGGCAACCATTCAAGAAGCAGGCTTTGAACTGGTGGAACACCCCCCCCTATTCGCCAGATCTTAGCCCCCAGTGACTTCTTCCTCTTTCCTCGCCTCAAGGAACACCTCCGGGGCAAGAAATTTGACGACAATAGCGACGTGATAACCGCTGTTGGGGATTTTTTTGAGGGTCAAGATCAAGAATTTTTTTCGAAGGGAATTCTAAGTTTAGAAAAGAGATGGACTAAATGTATAGACTTGTTATGTAGAAAAATATATATATTTTTTTAATATATTCATTGTGTTTCTTATTGATTATCATTACTTTTGGATTGCCCCTCGTAGATCCGAAATTAATCAAATGCAAATAGATTTTGGCAAATTTGAGATTTTCGGAATTCTATTTCCACAAATGATGGCTGGGAAGGAGATAAAATAAGAAAAAAACATTATATTCACTCATCCTGGGACCTCATTTGACTCGTTACGCAGCTTTCTGGTTCTTTGGGATTTGTTCTTTTCCGGTGATGAAGCCCCCGTGACTACATGGGTGGTGACGCTCGTCATTGACCCCTCCTTCCTCTCTGTATGTTTGGAGACACCTCAGAGCATAATGGATGTCTTTTCATGGCAATTGGGAATCTTTCGATTTGGATTAGTTTGGTAAATTATGAATTTGAGCAACTCAGCCTGGAACGAAGTTGACATCTTTCGCCCATGACTAGTTTTTACCCAGGAGTGGTCTGACCAGGTTGTGGTGCCTGCTCAGGTTGTGGTGCCTGCCCAGGTTGTGGTGCCTGCCAGGTTGTGGTGTCTGTCCAGGTTGTGGTGCCTGCCCAGGTTGCGGTGCCTGCTCAGGTTGTGGTGTCTGCCCAGGTTGTGGTGTCTACCCAGGTTGTGGTGTCTGCCCAGGTTGTGGTGTCTGCCCAGGTTGTGGTGTCTACCCAGGTTGTGGTGTCTGCCCAGGTTGTGGTGCCTGCTCAGGTTGTGGTGCCTGCCAGGTTGTGGTGCCTGCCAGGTTGTGGTGTCTGCTCAGGTTGTGTTGTGTGACCAGGTTGTGGCGCCTGCCCAGGTTGTGGTGTCTGGCCAGCTTGTGGTGCCTGCCCAGCTTGTGGTGCCTGCCCAGATTGTGGTGTTTTTCCCAGGTTGTGGTGTTTGCCCAGGTTGTGGTGTCTACCCAGGTTGTGGTGTCTGCCCAGGTTGTGGTGCCTGCTCAGGTTGTGGTGCCTGCCAGGTTGTGGTGCCTGCCAGGTTGTGGTGTCTGCTCAGGTTGTGTTGTGTGACCAGGTTGTGGCGCCTGCCCAGGTTGTGGTGTCTGGCCAGCTTGTGGTGCCTGCCCAGCTTGTGGTGCCTGCCCAGATTGTGGTGTTTTTCCCAGGTTGTGGTGTTTGCCCAGGTTGTGGTGTCTACCCAGGTTGTGGTGTCTGCCCAGGTTGTGGTGCCTGCTCAGGTTGTGGTGCCTGCCAGGTTGTGGTGTCTGCTCAGGTTGTGTTGTGTGACCAGGTTGTGGCGCCTGCCCAGGTTGTGGTGTCTGGCCAGCTTGTGATGCCTGCCCAGCTTGTGGTGCCTGCCCAGCTTGTGGTATTTTTCCCAGGTTGTGGTGTTTGCCCAGGTTATGGTCTTTGCCCAGTTGTTGGTGGCCACCCAGCCTCGTGAAATGTACAACTGAGAAGGAGCAGGCAGAATATTAATATACGGAGTCATGGAGGGGGAGATCAATACATTTAGTGTAAATTAGAGCTGAGTGCTTTGCAGTATAAGCCTCTCCGCAGCTGGAAAGTCACATTAGAGACCTTTCCTCTTCACAGAGATCTGTACTTATCCTTAAGAGCGGACACTGAGCTTCATGAAAGGAAGAAAATGTTGCAAAGGCTGAAGGAGAGGTGAAGATCTGCACTGCGCTCCTATTATGGCGCGTAATTACTCCTTTCCCCTATTCATTATGCTCTAATTAGACCCCGTCATCATCCAGCAATTTCTGCATCCCTATTCATATAATAACTCCTGAAAAATTACAATTTCCACACTGAGACCTAACCCCAGGATAACACACTCCTTATGGTTTTTCAGCTTGTGCTGTGTACACTGAGTGCAGGGGCAGCAGTGATCTGATTATTATTAGATGACAGACACAGATTCACTATATATAATGTCTTCAGCTTCACCTCCCCCCTCCCTCTCCCTGTACAGAGAACAGCTAGCACTAAATATTCGGAAGACATAAATT
The DNA here is from genome assembly GCF_048569485.1 of Anomaloglossus baeobatrachus. Classification (NCBI taxonomy): domain Eukaryota; kingdom Metazoa; phylum Chordata; class Amphibia; order Anura; family Aromobatidae; genus Anomaloglossus; species Anomaloglossus baeobatrachus. The sequence goes on from NC_134353.1 coordinate 939,329,872, forward strand.
GGACATTTGCCCAGGCTGTTCAGGATGGTATCAAGGGAACAAACAAGGCAGTAAGAGAAACCAGTAGGTATGTCACTGCTCTATTTCTGTTTCTATATTGTTTTCTCTGCTCAAACTTCTCCCCCCCCATCTGCATACTGTCTTCTTCTTGCTTTGCCCTCATCATGTCCAACCGCACTATCCAAATATTTAAAAAAAACTGACCCACACATCCTACAAGTGTGTATAGGTGCCAGCTGAAAAAACATAACAAATACAAAATGCATACAGCTGCACACTAAATGCCATCAATGTATAAGGGAACTCTGGCACTGCATTACTGCTATATGAAAAAAATGAGATTTTTAGTTTATGAATTGGCCAATGCATGTAAGCCCGGAAACCAACAGCAAGGTAGATCTCAATATTCCGGATACCTAACTAAAATGCCACTATCTAGGTTAAAAACATCCGTGTCTGGGCAGCTAGACTAAATAATCTAACTTGAAATGCCACTATCTGGTCTAACCTCCATGTCTGGGCAGCTAGGACTCCTGGTATAAGGATCATGAACACAGCCTGGTTTAAAGGGCGGAGTGCTCAGTCAGAAGGAGACTCACTCCAAATATTTCAAAAAAACTGACTCGCATATCCTACAAGTGTGTATAGGTGCCAGCTGAAAAACATAGCAAATACAAAATACATACAGTTGCACATATATACCATACTTATACCAGGAGTCCTAGCTGCCCAGACATGGAGGTTAGTCCAGATAGTGGTATTTCAAGTTAGATTTTTTTTTAGTCTAGGTGCCCAGACACGGATGTTTTTAACCTAGATAGTGGCGTTTTAGTTAGGTACCCGGAATATTGAGATTTACCTTGCCGTTGGTTTCTGGGCTTACATGCATTGGCCAATTCATAGACTAAAAATCTCATTTTTTCATATAGCAGTAATGCAGTACCAGAGTTCCCTTATACATTGATGGCATTTTAGAGTGCAGCTGTATGAATTTGGTATTTGCTATGTTTTTTAAACTGGCACCTATACACACTTGTAGGATATGCAGGTCAGTTTTTTTTTAAATATTTGGAGTGAGTTTCTTTCTGACTGAGCACTCCGCCCTATAAACCAGGCTGTGTTCATGATCCTTATACCAGGAGTCCTAGCTGCCCAGACATGGAGGTTAGACCAGATAGTGGCAGTTCAAGTTAGATTTTTTAGTCTAGCTGCCCAGACACGGATGTTTTTAACCTAGATAGTGGCATTTTAGTTAGGGACCCGGAATATTGAGATTTACCTTGCCGCTGGTTTCCGGGCTTACATGCATTGGCCAATTCATAAACTAAAAATCTAATTTTTTCATATAGCAGTAATGCAGTACCAGAGTTCCCTTATACATTGATGGCATTTTAGTGTGCAGCTTTCTGAATTTTGCAACCACACTATCCAGTCTCCATACTGCTCCCACTTTTCTCCAATAATGTCCACTCACACTTCCCCCCAATACTGTCACCTCACACTCACCCATATTATCTCCTTACACTATTTCCCCTATATTGTCCCCTCACAGTTCCCCTATGCTGTCCACCCATATTATCCACTTATTATTTTTCCCTCATGTGGTCCCTTCACTTTTCCCACCTGTACTATCCCCTCCCAATTTCCCCACTTACACTATCCTTTCATGCATTTCCCCATACTGTTTCCTCACACTTTTGATACCTATACTGTCCCCCTTACAATATTCCTCAGATACTCTACCTCCATGCTGCCCGTTCACACTTTTTCCAACCTATTCTGTCCACTCACACTTTTCCAATCTGTACTATCCTCCTTCCCTCATATGTTCCCCCGATACTGTTCCTTCACATTCACGAAAATTATCCCCTTATACTATTTCCCCCATATTGTCTCCACACACTTTCCCCATACTGTCACCCATTTTTCTCGCATGCTATGTGCTCACACTTTTCTGAAATCTACACTATCCCCTCACAATTTCCCTCAACTATACTATCCCCTTACACATTTACCCTATACTGTCCCCTTACACTTCCTATCCTTATGCTGTCCCCCTTTATAACACTCTTCCAATAATCTGCCTCCATACTATACCCTCACATTTTTTCCAATCTTTACTGTCCTCCTTACATATCCCTATACTGTTCCATCACAGTTCCATCTCCATACTGTCCTGTTATACTATTCCGCAATATTGTCCCCTGACACTCCTCCTCATGCTGTCTCCTCCTTTTCTCCTCCTCACGTATTTTCTTCTCAGATTTTTCTTACCCCACATTATCCCCTTAGACTGTTCTCCCAATACTGTCTGCTTTCACTATAACTGCTATTTTCCGCACTTATTAACTATAAATGCCAGTTGTGAGGTAAATCCGGAGATATGACGATAAATCATGATATTCAAGTATGTCAGGAAGCCCTCTCCTGGTGTCACCCCCCCTTTCCTTCACACAACTGGTTTAGCAACAAATCCCATGGCCATCTCCTGTGATATGGAGATGAGGTGGTGTGGGAACAAAGGACACAGGATGACTCCCTGCCGTCACCCTGTAACAAGAGTTGTATCTCATTAGCAAGGCTATGGAACTAGCTAGACAGAACGACTCCAGTAAAAAATGGTTCATATCTCGCAAGCCATATTTCCGATAAATACGGCAACCATAAAAATGGTGTTTTCGCATGCGGACGATGCTGGCACACCTTTTTTATGGGAGCGGGAGCTTGGGAAATGCCCCAGGCGTGATATCAGCCAATGGGGAACTGGCAGACAGGTCATGAGTCCTCTCGTTCTGTAGCTAAATTCATAACTATCACAATGAGAGCATTGGCGTCCGCCTACGACGCTCCCAGGCAAAGTTATGGCCATATTCCATGTTGTGGATTTTGTCCATAACTCCAGCCAGGGGTGGAGCAGTGCTCCCTCTGAGGTCACGAAGGTAGGAGGGGACCTGGATTTGCCCAGGTTGATAACCCTACTTCGGCCATTTTCCAGTGTTCTTTCGCTGGGGGTCACGTGCAGGAAACATCTGTGGGAGTTCCTAGAAACCTGGTCTACAGCGCCCCCCTGTGGCCAGACGCAACAAGGTAACTGCTGGAACTGTGTATGCCTGTTTGTAACCCATGCTTTGATTGTAACTGTACTCTGACATATGTATATTCTGTAGATTCCCTATTGTATATATTGTAGTTTCTAGTGTGCTTTAGGCTGATTAAATTATATAATTAATCTTGGGCTGTTCTGTTATCTCGATCTTGAATCCCACGTCTGTGTGTTCGGCTAATAGTTACCGTAAATCGGTTGGTGGCAGCGAATTGTGCCAAGGATTATTGTGGGGAGGCCAGTGAGATTCGGGGAGATTTTATATATTCCGCCCGCGGAGGTCGGGGGAATATATACCTTACTCTCACCGGGGACCCTTCAATAATCGGCATAAGTAGTATAGCGGCCTCCTTGCTTATTGTCGGGCAATTCCATAATTGGCCTGACTATAAGAGGGGCGCTAGAGAGCGCGTCACGTGCTCTGTCTGTCGGTCGGGAGGTATAAAGGAGGGGTGACCCCCACTTGTTACCCCCCGATTGTGACGTACTGGTAGCCAGCGCGGGGGATTTCTGAGTGACCCCCCCGGTGGTTCGTGACATATTGGTGGCATAGCGGTGGGATCGAGATAATAGTGTGTGTGAGTGTGAGACCCATACTCCCAGACACTAAAGACTGCCTGCAGCAGCTGTGGCTGCTGGGGTCTTCAGACTAGCTCAACACTAGAGTGTCAGAGTGCAGATACTGTAAGGTGTGTGGAGGCATCAGGTGTCAGTTCTGTGTCAGTGACCAAAAGTCTGCAAGAATGGCTGATGGCACCAGGAGCAGAGCTATGCAACTGGCCAATGCTAAGGCAGGAGCCGAAGAGAGGGAGGACGGTGCTGTGGACAGCAATGAGGAGGTTGCCCACGAGTCCTCCAGGAGCTCGACGCCAGAAAACCGTTCTGCCGAGGACATTGCGCAACCTGGCACTGCTGGACAAGATGAGGAGGAGCTCACCCAAGGTTCCTCAACGAGCCAGATGCCAGCCCTCCGCTCTGAAAGGGACAGTGAATCGCCTAGCTCTGCAGCGTGCCGCAGATCACCACGTGCCATTCCACCGAGCCTGGGAGGCTCGGATAGCCTTCTTCAAATGGCTATGGCCCTTCTCCAGGCTGGAGACCAGAAGGGCTACAAGGAACTCCTGGCAGAGCGCAGGGCAGAGCGGCAGGCAGCGCGTGACGCTGAGGCTGCGGAGCGGCACGCAGAGCGTGAGGCTGCGGAGCGAGAGCGGCAGGCAGCGCGTGAAGAGCGAGAGCGACAGGCAGACCGTGACTACCAGCTGCAGCTAGCTCAGCTCCGGCCCTCATCAGCCACATGTGACCTTCGAGACACCAAACTTCCAAAGGTCCGTGTTGAGGACTTCCCAGTGCTGGAGAAGGATGGAGACTTGGACTCTTTCTTGACTGCTTTTGAACGGACTTGCTTGCAGCACCATCTGGACAAGGACCAGTGGGCCAAATACCTGACCCCCCGTTTAAGGGGTAAGGCCCTGGATATCCTTGGGGACTTGCCTGCTGAGGCAGATCAGGGCTACGACACCATCAAGCGGGCCCTGATCCAACAGTACAACCTCACTCCAGAGTCCTACCGCAAGAAGTTCCGGAGCCTACAGAAGGGACCAAAGGACTCCTGGGCTGACCACCGGCGGGCACTTGCCCGAGCTGCCGACCACTGGACCCAAGGCCTGCAGCTTTCCACCGGACCGGAGATCCTGGACTTGTTCATCACGGAGCAACTCTTGTGGAACTGCCCTGAGGATCTCCGCCAGTTCATCCGAGACCAGAAGCCAAAGGGGTCCACGGCTACAGCTGCCCTTGCCGATGACTACACCAACAACCGGGCCCCTGAGGCCAGGAGAGCGGCCACCAGCAGCACCTGGAGAGGGGGTAAGATGAATTCTGCGACTGCCCCACCTGCCCCTAGACTGCAGGGGGTGTCCCCCTCCACTCCCCTCTCCAGGCCCGTGGCAGAACCAAGACGGTGCCACCAGTGCAACCTACCTGGACACTTCAAGGCCATGTGCCCTCAGCGTCCCAAGGCCCCGGCTCCGTCCCCGTCCCAAGGGCCGCCCAAGGTGTATTGTGTGGGTGGGGGTGGTGGTAGGTCCCTGGACAGCTTCCAACCTGTCACCGTCGGCCGGTCTGTGACCATAGGACTGCGAGACAGCGCCTCGGAGGCGACTCTGGTGCGGCCTGAGATGGTGTCCCCCCAAGACTTGATCCCTGGAAAAACCCTCGCTGTCTCCGGGATTGGAGGCATTGACCCGGCGCTGCCTGTTGCTGACATTTATGTGGACTGGGGCGCAGGGCGAGGGGTGAGGGAGGTGGGGGTAACTGATCGGATCCCTGCAAACGTGCTACTTGGGACAGATTTGGGGCAGATAACCTCCCAGTTTGGGCCCCCCCCAAGGGCTGAACCTTCAGCCAGTACAGACATGACTCCTGACAATGTTAATGTGTTATCTATGAATGATGTAAGGGAGGAGGGAGTGAACTCTGATATTTCTGCTTGCACAGACACCATAGACACACACACAGCTGCAGCTGTGACAGAGGAGGGGGTCAGAGAAAGGTGTGACGATGCCTCTACAAGTAATCAGCCTGTGAGCTGGGGTCTGTTGCCCTCTGAAGGGATAAGCAGAGAGCAGGGTGCTGCAGGGGGAGGACCAGTGTGTGGGGTGGGGGCTACCACAGCAAATGTGGGGTCCCCAGAGATTTCACAGCGGGGTTCTGTTGCTGCAGGAGGGGAACAGGCAGGTGAGATTGGGGCCGGTCCAGGAGCGGAAGTGCTCCCAGGTAAGATCTCGGTGCATGGTTCCCCCACAACCGGGGTGTCAGGAAGCCAGGTAGGTCTGCCTGAACCGGCGACTTGGTCAGGAACGGAGGAGGAGCAGGCACGACCCACGGTCGCAGCGGCTGTGGCCGCTGTCACCCGCAGTGGGAGTGCTGGAAGCCAAGGGGCCTCCCGGAGGTCCGATAGCTCTTCCCCTTCTGACCAAGTGGCAGCCGAGTCAGGTGGAGGCCAGGACACAGGTCCCGGGGTACTGACCGAAGATGTGACAGTCTCGTCGATTCTGGCCACATCTAGTCAGGGGTTTCAGGCAGCGTTAGAAGCTGACGACAGCCTGAAAGCTCTTAAGGAGCAGGCGGCACAGCCTCCCTCGGACTCGGACCCGGAGCGAGTGGTCTGGGACCAAGGACGGCTGTACCGGGCCACGGTCCAGCAGGGTTCACCGGAGGCGTGGCCCAGGGACCGACAGTTGGTGGTACCCTATCCGTTCCGGACGGAGTTGTTGCGGATCGCACATGAGATTCCGATGGCCGGACACCTAGGGATCGCTAAGACCAAGGCCAGGTTAAACCAGCATTTCTACTGGCCAAAAATGGGGGCCGATGTGGCTGCCTACTGCCGTTCGTGTGAAACCTGTCAGAGAGTGGGGAAGGCGGGGCCACACCCCAAAGCCCCACTGGCATCTCTGCCAATCATCGATGAGCCTTTCAGGAGGGTGGCTGTGGATCTGGTCGGCCCGCTGGCCATCCCCAGCAGCTCCGGGAAACGCTTCATACTGACGGTAGTGGACTATGCCACCCGGTACCCAGAAGCAGTGGCCTTGTCGTCCATTCGGGCTGACAAGGTGGCCACCGCATTGCTGGAGATTTTCTCCCGAGTGGGTTTTCCCCAGGAAATGCTCACTGACCGGGGGACCCAATTCATGTCCCAGCTGATGGAGGCCCTCTGTAAGCAAGTCCAGGTGCGACATCTGGTGGCCAGCCCGTACCATCCACAGACTAATGGCCTGTGCGAGCGGTTTAATGGCACCTTAAAGCAGATGCTTAAGATGTTGGTCGACTCCCATGGGCGTGACTGGGAGCGGTATCTCCCACACCTGTTATTTGCTTACCGGGAGGTTCCACAGGCCTCAACAGGATTCTCACCGTTTGAGCTCCTGTACGGGCGACGTGTGCGGGGCCCCCTGGCTCTGGTGAAAGAGGCTTGGGAAGGGGATTTGGCCACCCCTGGAGTGTCGGTTATCGAGTATGTCATGCGCTTCCGGGACAAAATGCAGGCCTTGACGCAACTGGTACACGACAATATGGCTCAAGCCCAGGCCGATCAGAAGCGTTGGTACGACCAGAACGCTTGTGAGAGGACCTACCAAGTGGGTCAAAAGGTGTGGGTACTGGTCCCCGTACCACAGGACAAGCTTCAGGCAGCCTGGGAAGGCCCATACCTCGTGTACCAGCAGCTCAACCCTGTGACGTACCTGGTCACCCTGGACCCTGCCCGTGGAAGGCGGAAGCCCTTCCATGTGAACATGATGAAGGCACATCATGAGCGGGAGGCGTGTGCGCTCCCCGTGTGCAACCTGCCCGAGGAGGGAGAAGCGGAAACCCTCTTGGATATGCTAGCCCAGGTTAGGGCCGGCGGATCCATTGAGGATGTGGAGGTTGGCCACCAGCTCTTGGAGGACCAACGGTCCCAGCTGTGGGCCACCCTCCTCCCCTTCCGGGGGTTGTTTACCAACCAGCCCGGAAGGACTGACTTGGCTGTCCATCACGTGGACACTGGGGATCATCCCCCGATCCGGCGTTCAGCATATCGGGTCTCCCTGGAGGTGCAGCAACACATGCGCCAGGAGATTGACGAGATGCTGAAGCTGGGGGTGATCCAGGCATCCAACAGCGCTTGGGCCTCGCCTGTAGTCCTCGTCCCTAAGAAGGACCGAACCACTCGGTTCTGCGTGGACTACAGGGGGCTCAATGCTGTCACGGTCGCCGATGCGTACCCAATGCCACGCATCGATGACCTGCTCGATCAGTTGGCCGGGGCTCAGTACCTGACCATCATGGATCTGAGCCGGGGATATTGGCAGATCCCCCTGACTCGCAAGGCCAGGGAACGCTCTGCCTTTATTACCCCATTTGGACTGTACGAGTCCACGGTGATGCCATTCGGGATGAGGAATGCCCCTGCCACTTTCCAGCGGATGGTCAACACCCTGCTCAAGGGACTTGAAGGGTACGCGGCCGCGTACCTGGATGACATTGCCGTCTTCAGTCCCACCTGGGAAGATCACCTAGAGCATCTAGCACAGGTGCTCAGGCGGGTCCACCGGGCAGGTTTGACCATCAAGCCGGGCAAGTGTCAGCTGGCCATGAGCGAGGTCCAGTACCTCGGTCACCGGGTAGGCGGGAGAACACTGAAGCCCGAGCCTGAGAAAGTGGAGGCCATCGCATCCTGGCCCACCCCCAGGACCAAGAAGCAGGTGATGTCCTTCTTAGGGACCGCCGGGTACTATAGGAGGTTTGTTCCATGCTATAGTAGCCTGGCAAAGCCCTTGACGGACCTCACCAAGAAGAAGCTGCCCTCTGCAGTCGATTGGACAATGGACTGCGAGACAGCCTTCCGGGCCCTAAAGGACGCCCTGTCCAGCCCGCCCGTGCTACAGGCAGCCGACTTCACGCGGCCGTTTCTAGTACAGACCGACGCCAGTGACTTCGGCCTCGGTGCGGTGCTCAGCCAGGTGGACTCTGCGAGCCAAGAGCACCCAGTCTTGTACCTGAGCAGGAAGCTGTTACCGAGGGAAGTGGCCTATTCCACAATGGAGAAGGAGTGCCTGGCCATAGTGTGGGCCCTGCAGCGTCTGCAACCCTATCTATACGGGCGCCACTTCATCGTGGAGACGGACCACAATCCCCTCAGCTGGTTGCACACCGTCTCTGGGACGAATGGGCGATTGTTGCGATGGAGCCTTGCGCTCCAGCAATACCACTTCACCATTCGCCACAAAAGGGGCCGTGACCACGGTAACGCAGACGGGCTGTCCCGACAAGGAGAGGTCGCGGACGGGCGCACGGGGGAACACCGGAGTGTGCTGCCCCCTAGCGCCCTCAAAAGGGGGGAGGTGTGAGGTAAATCCGGAGATATGACGATAAATCATGATATTCAAGTATGTCAGGAAGCCCTCTCCTGGTGTCACCCCCCCTTTCCTTCACACAACTGGTTTAGCAACAAATCCCATGGCCATCTCCTGTGATATGGAGATGAGGTGGTGTGGGAACAAAGGACACAGGATGACTCCCTGCCGTCACCCTGTAACAAGAGTTGTATCTCATTAGCAAGGCTATGGAACTAGCTAGACAGAACGACTCCAGTAAAAAATGGTTCATATCTCGCAAGCCATATTTCCGATAAATACGGCAACCATAAAAATGGTGTTTTCGCATGCGGACGATGCTGGCACACCTTTTTTATGGGAGCGGGAGCTTGGGAAATGCCCCAGGCGTGATATCAGCCAATGGGGAACTGGCAGACAGGTCATGAGTCCTCTCGTTCTGTAGCTAAATTCATAACTATCACAATGAGAGCATTGGCGTCCGCCTACGACGCTCCCAGGCAAAGTTATGGCCATATTCCATGTTGTGGATTTTGTCCATAACTCCAGCCAGGGGTGGAGCAGTGCTCCCTCTGAGGTCACGAAGGTAGGAGGGGACCTGGATTTGCCCAGGTTGATAACCCTACTTCGGCCATTTTCCAGTGTTCTTTCGCTGGGGGTCACGTGCAGGAAACATCTGTGGGAGTTCCTAGAAACCTGGTCTACAGCGCCCCCCTGTGGCCAGACGCAACAAGGTAACTGCTGGAAGTGTGTATGCCTGTTTGTAACCCATGCTTTGATTGTAACTGTACTCTGACATATGTATATTCTGTAGATTCCCTATTGTATATATTGTAGTTTCTAGTGTGCTTTAGGCTGATTAAATTATATAATTAATCTTGGGCTGTTCTGTTATCTCGATCTTGAATCCCACGTCTGTGTGTTCGGCTAATAGTTACCGTAAATCGGTTGGTGGCAGCGAATTGTGCCAAGGATTATTGTGGGGAGGCCAGTGAGATTCGGGGAGATTTTATATATTCCGCCCGCGGAGGTCGGGGGAATATATACCTTACTCTCACCGGGGACCCTTCAATAATCGGCATAAGTAGTATAGCGGCCTCCTTGCTTATTGTCGGGCAATTCCATAATTGGCCTGACTATAAGAGGGGCGCTAGAGAGCGCGTCACGTGCTCTGTCTGTCGGTCGGGAGGTATAAAGGAGGGGTGACCCCCACTTGTTACCCCCCGATTGTGACGTACTGGTAGCCAGCGCGGGGGATTTCTGAGTGACCCCCCCGGTGGTTCGTGACACCAGTGTCCTCCCTTATTTGTTATAATGACCACACTGCCCTCCTTTATTAGCTTAAAACCACCTCACTGATTGCCCTGATTAGCCATAACCACTACATTGTCCTCACCATGCTGCTCTCTTTCCATACTGGGAGCTCTTTTGACACTATCCTCCCATACTATGTCCCCTATACTGCTCAGTTTTTATACTGTGCTGCCTCCTCACATTTACCTATCCTCTTCATACTGTCCCTCCACACTGTACACTCCCTATACTGCGCCCCAAACTACCCAGTCTCTATACTGTGCACCTTCTCACTTTTCTCCTATACTGTCCCCTCATACTTTCCATCTGATACTGTCCCATCAAACTCCTTTGCCCTATTTTGTCCCCTTACACTATTTCCTCCATACTGTCCCCAACATTTCCCCCATGCTGTGCCCTTACAGTATTCTCCCCATACTATCCCCCATACTGTTCCCTCACACTTTCCCCTACATGAATTGTCCCCTCACACTTCCCACCCCATGCTGTCCCTTCACACTTCTCATCCTCATACTGTCCCCTTACACTCTACTTCATATTGTCTCCTCAAACTTTTCTCACCCGATACCATCCCCTTACACTATCCCCCCCCATTATGTCCCTTTACACTTATCCCTACTATATTGTCCACTTAGACTTTTGCCCCTAATACTGTCCACTCACAAGATACCCCCCTACAACAAAACTCCCTTGTTTCTTTAGTTTCACCTTATCATCAGCCTCCTCCTTTGTGGCGCAAGAGTGGAACCTGCACATGTGACCCCCTGGCCTATCAGGTCGTCACAGGATATTGTGCAATCTGCCCTTCAGCACAGTATCCACATCCTCCTTGGTTACGGATCCCTAGCCTGTGGTGTTGCCAAGAACAAGCTAATTAAAATCCTAGAAACACTCTGCACCACACCCACCAGACACCCCAGTGGACAGCCTGAAGGGAATAGCGCTTGCCACCTGGGGGTTGGTAAGGGTAGGTCAAGAGTGTTAGGAGACAGTGAGTTGTGGAGTGACTCTCGTGAGGAGAGGTCAGGGAGCTGGGCTCCTCAGTTACTAGGTGTCAGACGTTGGTCTGGGCCTGGTAGGAGATGGAACCCCGGTCGCAGGGGACTGTGTCAAGGGGCACGGAACTGCCGAGCAGGGCAGCCGGCGGCCTTGAGCTTTCTCCGGGCAGGGGTCAGGGCACGACGGGGTACGTGGACCCTAGGCCGGGAAGTAGCTTCACGCGTCCTGGTAATTTACCTGACGAGGACGAGGCCTTCAAGACTCGCCTTCCACCCACTCCAAAATTGGGGTACTAGCGCAACGAGAGGGATAGGACTTTCCCACTACACAGTCCAGAAAATTGTGAAAAGGGAAAAGAAGGAACGATCAACCGTCCATTAGGTGAAAAAGAATTCTTTATTGACCAGTGCTGAGTGGACACACAGATAAAATATTAAAACACCAAACAAGGACCAACCGGCAAAAAGTAGTCACAGTATGTACCAATTGCCAGACCTTGGACAAGCATTAAATAACAAAATGATAATGTATACATCGGCATACATGTAGATTTATGATGCGCATAACCACATATATATCACAAATGTAACGTTATAATACTAGCCCATATCAAAAACAATAGTACCATCAAAAGTCAGGCATACATGGTGTGCTTGATCATATATATCGTGGATACAGTACTACAGTATTAGCCAATATTGCTCAATTGAGCCCGTCACATAGAACGAGGATAGCGGTGAACGATATATATACATATATATAAGCCCAGGACGGCAAATAGTTTACTGCATATATAGCAGGGTAGAGAGTAATTAAGCCGAAGGATCAGCTTACCCAAGGATAGCGGTAGCTGATACCAATATATGCACAGAGCGGCAAAGGAGCTTACCACGTGTATGACAAGATGGAGAGTGATCAAGCCGGAGGATCCGCCTACCCGACGGCCGTTTCGGCAACCGCCTTCGTCTGCTGACACACAGTGGCGTGCATATTTATAGTCTTATCCACGTCACTTATGTGCAGTAAACTATTTGCCGTCCTGGGCTTATATATATGTATATATATCGTTCACCGCTATCCTCGTTCTATGTGACGGGCTCAATTGAGCCAGATTGGGCCAATCTGTTTTCATGGGACTTATGCCATCATCCCTTCTGTACTCCCCCATTTAGTGATGAAGATATATATACATTTCCTTGCCTTTACTACACAGTGGCGTGCATATTTATAGTCTTATCCACGTCACTTATGCCAGACCTTTGAAGGCAGTAATATCTGCAATATTGGCTAATACTGTAGTACTGTATCCACGATATATATGATCAAGCACACCATGTATGCCTGACTTTTGATGGTACTATTGTTTTTGATATGGGCTAGTATTATAACGTTACATTTGTGATATATATGTGGTTATGCGCATCATAAATCTACATGTATGCCGATGTATACATTATCATTTTGTTATTTAATGCTTGTCCAAGGTCTGGCAATTGGTACATACTGTGACTACTTTTTGCCGGTTGGTCCTTGTTTGGTGTTTTAATATTTTATCTGTGTGTCCACTCAGCACTGGTCAATAAAGAATTCTTTTTCACCTAATGGACAGTTGATCGTTCCTTCTTTTCCCTTTTCACAATTTAATATGCGATTTGTCCAGTATGGATATGTAGTCAATGGTTGCACTATATAAGGGATCTATACTCCTATTATCATATATATAGTGACAAAAATGCAACCCTTTCTCCTGTGTGTTTTCTTTATTTATAACTTACAGTCCAGAAAATACCAAGCGTGAACCCTGAGAGCAAGCTCACTCCGTTAGCCATACGGGTGAGCGGGACCCGTTCAGTTCCAAGTTGAAAGGGACCAACAGTAAGAAAACTGTGCCATGGTCAAGGTCACAGGCTAGCAGGCAATACCAACAGGAACGGGATCCCGGCGTGCTCCCTCCTGGCTGCAGAGGTGCTACGAATTCTGGTTGACAAGTTGTTGGTGTCAGCATTATTGGACTGAGTGAGTTCGCAGTGACCTTTTCCTCCTCAACGGCACTCTCAACTCTCCATCACCAAGCCCCGGGACATCATCCCCCCTACCCACAGAGGGGTTAAACATCTAGCTGCCATTTCACCGCCACCGGGTGTCCCTAATAGTAGCGGTGCACCTTACCATGTACCGTGGGTGGCGTCACGAACTCCCTTGTAAATACCCCCTTTTTATTTCTGGTGTCCGCGCAGCCCCTCTTGGGTCCGGAGACCCCTCGAGCCACCGCAGATCCGGATTCGAGCAGCAGTCCGGCTGCTGGCGCTGGGGCGGCACACACACACAACTAGTTACGCCCCCATCCCCATACACATTGGATTAATGTTGGCTCAACCTGCCAATGTCGGCTCTATTGACCTACAGTCTGATGAGTATAGGGTAGTGATGAGCAGACTCGCAGATAACCGGGAGGGTCTGATCCCGGTGATCCAGTTTTTTTAAATCCGGTTCTGGGTCAGATTCTGGTCCCCATATCAGTCTATGAGGACCAAAATACAGAGAATTAAAAATGGTGGTAGAAGGGATAGGGGGATAGGAGCAAGCGCACTTTACTTACTGAGGCTCAGAGTCAGCTGTACACTGCTTCTAGGCCTAACAGTCACATTCATTGCCGCGTATTATGTTCATCGCATATGCACTGCTACAGGCGACTGTGATTGGTTGCAGTCACACACGCCCCTACACTGCCTGACAGGCGCTATGTGCATCTATTGTGGTATAAAAATAAATAAACAAATTTGGTGTAGGGCCGCCCCATAATATGATACCCAGCACAGATAAAGTACATACGTCTACAAGCTGCAGCTTGGCTGTGTATCAAAATAGAAGGAACCACATGTGTCTTTTTTTTTTTTAATTATTTAAATAAAGAATTTTTAAAAAACAGCGTGCGCCCCCCCTCTCCAATTTTGATACCCAGCTAAGATAAAGCCCCATAGCTGGTGGCTGATATTCTCAGACTGGAGAGACCAATGCTCTTTGGGCCACCTCCCCAGCCTAAAAATAGCAGCCTGTAGCTGCCCAGGATTGTCGCATCCATTAGATGCGACAAGCCCGGCGCTTTACCCGGCTATTTCCAATTGCGCTGGTGCAGTGGCAATCAGGATAATATCAGGGGTTAATGGCAGCCCACCGCTGCCAAAAAGCCCTAGATTAGTAATGGCAGGCATCTTTGAGAGCCCCCCGTTACTAATCTGTAAGTGAAAGTAAATAAACACAAACACAGAAAAAATCCTTTATTTGGAATAAAATGCAAAAACAACCACCCTCTTTCACCACTTTACTAATCCCCAAAACACCCCTGCAGGTCCGACATAATCCACACTAGGTCCCACGATGGTCCTGGCTCTGCTACATCCGAGGCTGGAGAGACCGAAAACATGTCCACCCTCTCCAAGCTGACAAGAGGGATCCGGCTGGCAGCAGTGATGTCACTTAGTTCACCGGAGGTCATACCCATTTTCCCACAGTATGACCTCCGGTGACCTGAGTTCCACACTCTGGCTTAAAGTGCAGGGCCATGCCCCACATCCCACCAGCCCTTTACCAGTGATAGTGCCAGCTGGGGTCATTGCGGACTACCCCGCATTCCCCTGACCCCCGGCCAGCACCGTCAGTGTTAAAGGACTGGTAGGGTGCGAGGAACTGCCCCGCACTTTAACAGTGACAGTGCCAGCCGGGGACAAGGGGGTGCGGGGTTGCTTTTTTTGTCTGCAGTTTTTCTGTGACAAAAACTGCAGCATGTCAATTCTTGGTGCATTTTTCTCCAGCATTTTTTAGTCCTTCCAGCCATTGATTTCCCCCCGAAAATCATGGGAAAAAACGCGGCAAAAACGCCTGCATTTTTTTTTCTTGCAGTTTGGTTGTTAACAAAACAAACTACAGCGTGCATACATAGCCATATAATGCTATAATACTGCACATAAAAAAGCAATTGCAGTTCATATAGAAGCCTATATAGAAATAAAGCACAAATACTGCACATTTCAACAATATCTTTACACACATGACTGGCAGCAGTTTCTGTGAAGTCCCATCCAGATTGCATTGCCTGTTTGGCTATGTTTGCATGTAGCAGAAATGAAGTTTTTTTTCTGCTTCATATTTTTGAGCAGAAAATCTGAAATGTAAATCTGTCAAAGCAAAGTGTACGTGGTGTCTTGAAAACTACTGCTCATAGCAATGGCTTAATTACGTCTTCAATAAAACATGGTGGGGGCTTTGCAATGTCTACAGTGAAGCATGGTGGTGGCTCTGTAATGCCTAAAGCGAAGCATGGCAGAGGCACAGTCATGCCTACATTGAAATATAACAGTGTCTCAGTGATACCTACAGTGAAGTATGGCAGTGGCACTGTGATGACTACGTTGAAGCATAATGATGGCTCAGTGATGCCTACAGTGAAGCATGGCGGAGGCACAGTTATTCCTACATTAAACCATATTGGTGGCTCAGTGACACCTACAGTGAAGTATGGCAATAGCACTATGATGACTACATTGAAGCATAATGATGGCTCAGTGATGCCTATAGTGAAGCATGGCGGAGGCACAGTCTTGCCTACATTGATTCATAACGGTGGTTCAGTGATACCTACAGTGAAGTATAGGGATGGCACTGTGATGCCTATAGTGAAGCATGATAGAGTCATGAGTGAAGCATGATGAAGGCACAGTCATGCATATACTATATCACAATGATGATTTAGTGTTGCCTAAAGTGAATCACGGAGGAGGATCAATGATGGGTACAATGAATCATGGTGGTGGCTCAGTGATGCCTACATTAAAGCATGGCAGGTTCTCAGTGATGTGTACAGTGAGGCATGGCGGTGTCTCGTTAATGCCTACAGTGAAGCATGGTGGGGGCTCTGTGATGTCTGTAATGAATATGGTGGCAGTTGGGTAATGCCTACGTTGAAGCATGGGAGATCGGTGATGCCTACAGTAAACACGGCAGTTGTTCAGGGATGCTCTGGAGCTTCTTGGTTTCCACTGGTACTGGAAACCTGTGCATGAATGGGAAGATAGAGTCAATCAAATATCAGGAAAAGCTAGGAGAAAGTCTTGGTTTTCAGATAAGCCCTGGAAGATTCTGTAGTGGCCGTCACAGTCACCTGATTTGAACCCCATAGAAAGTCTGTTGTGAGATGTGAAGAGGGTGGTTGCAGCACCAAAACTCCAAAATATTAGGTGACCTGGAAGATATAGACCATGAGGAATGGGCAAGGATTCCTCAGAAATGTCTGGTTATTCATCACACTTGCCGCAGGTTATAACAGCCAGAGAGGCAGTAGGTTATAATAGCCAGAGAAGCAGCAGGTCATAACAGACAGAGGGGTAGCAGGTCATAACAGACAGAGGGGCAGCAAGTCATAACAGCCAGAGGGGCAGCATGTCATAACAGCCAGAGGGACAGCAGGTGATAACAGCCAGAAGGACAGCAGGTGATTACAGCCAGAGGGGCAGCAGGTGATTACAGCCAGAGGGACAGCAGGTGATTACAGCCAGAGGGACAGCAGGTGATTACAGCCAGAGGGGCAGCAGGTGATAACAGCCCGAGAGGCAGCAGGTCATAACAGCTAGAGGAGCAGCAGGTCATAACAGCCAGAGAGGCAGCAGGTCATAACAGCCAGAGAGGCAGCAGGTCATAACAGCCAGAGAGGCAGCAGGTCATAACAGCCAGAGGGGGCAGCAGGTCATAACAGCCAGAGAGGCAGCAGGTCATAACAGCCAGAGGGGCAGCAGGTCATAACAGCTTGAGGGGCAGCAGGTCATAGCAGCTGGAGGGGCAGCAGGTGATAACAGCCAGAGGGGCAGCAGGTCATAACAGCCAGAGGGGCAGCAGGTCATAACAGCCTGAGGGGCAGCAAGTCATAACAGCCTGAGGGGCAGCAAGTCATAACAGCCTGAGGGGCAGCAAGTCATAACAGCCTGAGGGGCAGCAAGTCATAATAGCCTGAGGGGCAGCAAGTCATAACAGCCTGAGGGGCAGCAGGTCATAACAGCCAGAGAGTCAGCAGGTCATAACAGCCAGAGAGTCAGCAGGTCATAACAGCCTGAGGGGCAGCAAGTCATAACAGCCAGAGAGTCAGCAGGTCATAACAGCCTGAGGGGCAGCAAGTCATAACAGCCAGAGGGGCAGCAGGTCATAACAGCCAGAGGAGTTTTACTAAGTTGTAAAGATTATTTTCATGAAGGAGTGACTGATTCTGAGGCGACAGGTGTCAGTGAAAGACACATTGTGTGGTGGATTTGGAGAAACCACTTCTATTAGTTCTGTTCAGCGATTTCTCTTATTATTTTTTTGCATTGGTTTATTGCAAGCAGCAAAAAATGTGTTTTTCTAAAAGTAAATTTTCCAATTTGGGGGCTGAATAATTTTGATTGGAAATGGACAAACGAGCATTTCCTCTCTTCTCTACATATCTACTTCCCGAGCTTCCTTCTCTCCCAAGACACATCCTTATTTTGTAACGGAATGTTTTGTAACATTTTCTTTCATAAATTATAGTTTCATTTGCATTATTAAATTTTCTTATTTTCCTGTGAGACTTGGACAAACATGGGGAGGAATCTCTTGAGAAGTCTTTATAAGGTCATGTTGTCTCCTTTTGATCCGGTTCTTCCTCTCCCATGAGAAGTTGTCTCGCTGCCCTTTACTGATCCCAGTCCAGTTATGGTTTTCCCTTCTGGTTGCAATTACAAAGACCATGTTGCATTGATTCGTAGTCATTGGTTTCTTAAGATTTTATGAGATTTGTTACTTCTTAAAACTTACAAACCTTAAGAAGAATAATAAGTTATAGATTTTAAAAATAAATATAAAAATTACCCCAGCGTCTGGATCAGTAAAAGATATCTCTCAGAACGGAGTATGCTTAACCCCTTTGTGATTCACTGATTTTTCATTTTTGCACACTTGTGCAAATTCAGAATTTTCTAAAATAAAAAACTTTTTGTGTCATTTTGTAATATTTGGAATTTTGGAATAAAACGCTTGAGTGCTCAGTATTAAATCAAGTAGGTCGGACGCTCGGATGGGTTCGACTTGAGTAATGAGTATAATGGAAGTCAATGGAAAATTCCAGCATTTTTCCAGAAAAAGGGAGGCTGGGGAGCAGGAAAATCAGTGAAATGGATGGAATATAAACAGGATTGGGTAGATGCCTCGATGCATCTCTGACTCTCAGGTCACTGCTGAGAATTAAATAAATAAATAATTTATAAAAATAAAGTGGGTTCCACTTTATTTTTGATAACCAGCCAATGTAAAGCAGACAGCTAGGGGCTGATATTATCAGGCTGGGAAGGTCCATGGATATTTGGCCCTTCCAAGCCTCAAAATAGCAGCCTGCAGCCACTCCAGAATTGGCTTAGTTGTGCCAATTCTGGTGCTTTGCTCAACTCTTCCCGATTTCTGTGGGTAATAATTTTTGTGGTTGTCAGCTGTGAATTGAGAGCTGGCATCAAGCTCAAGGGTTAGTAATGGAGAGGTGTGTATCAGACACCCCCATTACTAACCCAGTAATCCCCCAAAAAACACACACACACAGGAAAAAATAGTTTGTTTGAATAAAGACCCCACACACTATCCCTCATTCACCAATTTATTATCAAAAATGTTCCCACTAAGTTTCGTCGTAGTCCACGATCCCTTAATGCAGAGCTGGGAACTGTGAATAGCAGTAAAGTGCAGCTATTCACAGACGCCGGGTAGTGATGAGCAAGCACTAAAATGCTCAGGTGCTCAGTATCGAATTGAGCAGGTCCGTTGCTCGGATGGGTTCGACTTGAGTAACAAGTATAATGGAAGTTAATGGTAAACTCTAGCATTTTTCCGGAAGACACTAACAGGGCGGCTGGGGAGCAGGAAAATCACTGAAATGGAAGGAAACTGTTCAAACAGAATATGAACAGGATGGGGAAGCCGATTTAAATAAAGAAATAATTTTTAAAAATGACTTGTGGTCTGCCTTATTTTTGATGACCAGGCAAGGTAAAGCAGACAGCTGGGGGTTGAACTTATCAGGCTGGGAAGAGCTACGTATATTTGGCCCTTCCAAGCCTCAAAATAACAGCAGAATTGGCGCATCACCTTAGTTGTGTCAATTCTGGTGTTTTGCTCAACTCTTCCCAATTGCTGTGGGTAATATTTTGTGTGGTTGATGTCAGCTGTGAATTGACAGCTGGCATCACGCTGAGGGGTTAGAAATAGAGAAGTGTGTATCAGACAAGCTCATTACTAACCTAGTAATCCCCAAAAAAACACACACACAAAAAAAAATAGTTAATTTGAATAAAGACCCCCCCCACACTATCCCTCGTTCACTCATTAATATCAAAATTGTTCCCATGAAGTTTCATTGTAGTCTACGATCATTGAATGCAGAGCCTGGAACTGTGAATAGCAGTAAAGTGCAACTATCAACTATTCACAGATGTCGGGTAGCGACAACAATGCTCATAAGTGGCCAAGGCAATTACATGAGTCAACAAGAACTGTAACACTAGACTCCTAAGAGTCTTGTAGAAACAATTAGGAGCTTATGCCCCGTCTATAAACAAACTATCTTCAGGTCTGGCTAAATTTTAAGAACTTGTCCCATGCTAGGCACTGAGTCCATGTCGTCACAGAGGGGCGTGTTTAATAAGACACCTTTCCATTACTAACCCCTGGGCTTGATGCCAGCTGACATTACTCAACTGACATCAACCCCACAAGTATTACCCAAATTGCCACCACATCAGGGCAATGGGGACGAGCCGGGCAAAGCACTAGAAGTGGTGCATCTAACGTGATGTGCAATGTTTAGGCTGGAAAGGGCCAAATAACCCTGGATCTTCCCAGCCTGATAATACCAGCCTCCAGCTGTCTGCTTTACCTTGACTGGTTATCAAAAATAGGATGGAACCCAAACCTTTTTTTAAACTATTTATTAGGTTAAATAAAGATAAAAACATCCTTAAGTGTCACATGAACAGTAGTAAAGGGTGCATGTGTACAATATACAATGTACTGCAATAGCAATTAAACCCTGCCTATATGTCTGCTCTAATCTAAGCAGTACCTCCTAGATCAACTCTCTCTGAACTGCTTACAGAGAACAGTGTGCCGAGCATCTTGGCGCCAGGTCTCATATAAGATCCAATGATACGATGCGGCTGTCCAACATGGCTATGGCATTACCGTGTATGGCAGGCAATACCCACATGTTAATTGGCTGTCTAACAGCCGCAAAACGCAAAAAATGCAGGGTGGGGACTCGAGCATGGCGCTAGAACACCCGCGATACTTGATCGAGTGGATTCAAGAACGCTTGATCATCACTCGTTAGTAGTTTATGTGCATTAAAAAAAAATACTTACCATGGCAATTTTCTCATTGATCCCCTTGTGACATTTCTCTGCTGGCCTCCATTTATGTATTTCCTCTTTACACACCTGAAACTCCGGGAAATTCCAGCTCAGCCAGTCACCAGCTGGAGCAGTGACACGCCTCAGACACTGATTGGCTGAGCTTAATTTCCTGTTTAAGGAGATGAACCTAGAAGAAGAGACCAGCAGGGCCCCAGGGTTATTCGGAATGAGGGCATTGGGCGATCGCTGGAGATATTAGTATTGCTTTTATTTTTATTTTTTATGCCACACTTGGAAATATTTTTAAAGGTTTAAACTTTATTTTTATAGGTATCTCCATATCAAATACAATATAATGTATGAACCGAAAATCAAAACTATATGTAAATTCCTCATATAGCAAATTTACTAACCCTAAGGCGGGCTTTGCACACTACGACATCGCAGGTGCGATGTCGGTGGGGTCAAATTGAAAATGACGCACATCCGGCATCGCATGCGACATCGTAGTGTGTAAATCCTAGATGATACGATTAATGAGCGCAAAATCGTCGTAATCATATCATCGGTGCAGCGTCGGCGTAATCCATAATTACGCTGATGCGACGGTCCGATGTTGTTCCTCGCTCCTGCGGCAGCACACATCGCTGTGTGTGAAGCCGCAGGAGCGAGGAACATCTCCTACCGGCGTCACCACGGCTTCCGTAGGATATGCGGAAGGAAGGAGGTGGGCGGGATGTTTACATCCTGCTCATCTCCGCCCCTCCGCCGCTATTGGCCGCCTGCTGTGTGACGTCGCTATGACGCCGCACGACCCGCCCCCTTAGGAAGGAGGCGGGTCGCCGGCCAGAGCGACGGTCGCAGGGCAGGTGAGTGCGTGTGAAGCTGGCGTAGCGATAATGTTCGCTACGCCAGCTATCACACGATATCGTACCTGCGACGGGGGCGGGGACTATCGCGTGCGACATCGCAGCATCGGCTTGCGATGTCGCAACGTGCAAAGCCTCCCTAAGACTAGATAAGGAAAGAGCCAGGATAAACTGAATGATACAACGTGACATGATGGTTAATAGGAAGGTGTTCCATAAAAGGGGTAAATGATATATAAAATGATAATTTCACAAATTATCTTTTCAGCTACTTTTTTCTACTTTTCCGAAATTGCTGGCCATTTCCTCTGGTAACGGCCGGCAGGGCAGGAGTTGTTGTTTGCTTTGTATTCTGGTGCACAGCTCGGCCCGGCTAATGATAAAGTATTACTAGGTAACAAGTTCTCCGCTGCATGCGAGCGCTCTTGATAGGCATTTAATGAAGTGGCGGGATCGGGTGCTGTGAACTCTTTGTACTGTTCCTGTTCTGCATTCAGCAATGTCAGCTAAGTATTGCCGAGTCAGCAAGTCATGGCTGAGTATAACCAAGCAATAATAGCCCATTACGACGTGGCTCATACGCGGGTGAGCGGAGTCTGTGTAAGTAAAAGGAAGCCGATGGGCATATTAAGGATAGAAAAAATATGCATTAACCCTAGAACGCGCAACCATAGAAATCTACCATAGAAAACAAGTAACCTTGCAGGCCTGGAAGGTCCCAGGTATGCATTCTAGGGTTAAGGTCTCTTCAAGGGGTTGCCCATGTGGTGTCCAGATTAATCTCCGGCTATCACTTCATCCAAGGGCAGCACTCATCATTGAAGAAGATAGACCGCCATTCCAGCCTCCATTGCTCCATTACAGCCTAGAGCCTCCATCTGGAGATCACGTGGGCCACATCATGAAGTGGCCTTCACGAGGGAATACCCCACTGGACTTACTCCCAGGATTATGGTGTGGGATGGTATAATGTACGGTACTTGGACCCATCTAGTCTCGATTCCAGGTTCCCTATCAGCTTGACGTTACTTTGATTTTGGGGGAAGAACCAGTGGTGTGTCCATTTCTGCATAGTGTCCCAGAAGGCGTTTTTCAAAATAACACCCATTGGGTGTTACTGGAGCTACTGTGAGCAACCAACATGACTTAAACGTGGTCCCATGGCCTGCAGCTTCCACATCCGTCAACCAGTAGACTGCTGTCACGAGTTTGTTGAGTCGCCCACCACAGCGTTGCAGCAGGACACTGCGGGGACTTCTCTGTAGGGACCCTTCTGGCAACAGGTAGGTCAGGTTCACTTTCATAGGAGTCGTGACGCCACTCTCGGTTTTGCGGTCAGGATGAGGGGTGACCGCCACTGCTGTTTAACGAGCGTCTGGGGCTGATGGTGTCTGCAGTTTGGTGTTATGGTCTCCTGAGAGTGAGGCTGGCCCCAGGGGCTCGGGTGTATGTGCGTAGTACCAAAGGTTGCAGAAGAACTCACACACAGTCCAGAAATGTCTTTCAGGGTTTTTACTCACGTTCAGTTGTTCACTGTGAGGTAACCAGGGCGATGCTGAGATAGACTGCAGGGGGAGCCAGGTATCCTTCAGGCTGAAGTAAGGGTGACTGTAAGCTCGCCTTCCTAGCCCTTCTTGTTTGAGATGACCCCTGACTTGAACTATTGCGGGAATTATCCAGGGAAGTCGCACCTGCCTTTTCTCCTCTTTCTGGCCCGTTTGCTGGCAGCATGGACCAAGTAAAGATGGCTTCTTGCCCTATCTCACTTATGGGCCCCCTCGTTGCTGCTGATGCTGCGGACTCTGTATTGGTTGGTGAGGCACATCTAGCACCCTCACCGGTAGGTTTAGCAGACCAAATAATTGGATTGCTGCTCTAAGGACCTATTTCACCGTGCGGGCATGGTTCACTAGGTCTACTCAATCACCTTGCTCCTTCTTGAGGAGTCTTTCAGGCTGACTGTGTGGCAACCGAACTCCCCCGCCGACAGCTACTACACCTGCAGGGTCTCACTAGTGACACCGCACACGTCCTCCTTCTGCGACTACACACTGCGCTTCCTCACTTCAGACTGGTTCACTACTGCCTCCCCTCTGTGCCTGCCACTGCAACCTAGCAACCAGCTTCCCCACCACACCACTAGCTGGGATGTGGAGGCCACGCCCCCTCCTGGGTCTGCCCAGGGGTCCCCTCTATGGTGTGTGTGAGAACTAGCCACTATGTGTCTGTGTGTCCACACCCTATTCAGCCTTTAGGATTACCTGTTTGTACTCACCCAGTGGTGCCTGACCAGGTCAGGGGCGCCACACTGTCATGGTCTGATGTGAGCTTGGGGGAATATGAGATCAGAAAGTCACAGCATATAGTTGATCACAGATTCGCTATAGTGCCCACTTGTTGTTTACCGTGAGTCAGATCTTATTTATTTCTATCTGGCACTGAAGGGGTTAAGGTTCATTTCTGTCCTGCAGTGATGTATCAGATAGTTGTAACCTCAGCTGCAGCCTCTCCCTTCTGCTATAAGTATCCATTCCTCACTCCTCCCTATGTTGGCTATAGCTCATACCTATGCTGTCCACTTTGAAGGAGATATCTAATCTAAAAGGTAGTTGTAAGCTCAGCTGCAGCCATTCACATCATCTGTCAGAAACTTATGACACGCGTCATCTAAGGCATGGACTTGGTATTTGATGATGCACTTCATGCGGTCATGACCTCTGAGGTCTTCTCAGCACCAGAATCTTGGCAACATGTAAATATTGCAAAAAGAAATGCAAAAGGAGACATGGTGCAACGGACAGCGGGTTATGGGTCAGAGAGACATGTAAGCAGAGAGGTGAATTTTTTTTCACACCATATTTATGCTAGAGAGACTTCTGAACATAATAAGGAACATTAAAATCACTATGAGTAACATCGATGCATATTGAATTCACTGACAAATTTGGGTAAACGGCTAAATACACTCAACTCTATTGCCCGGTCCCACTGATAAGTTTGGCCTTCATTAACCTCTTTGACGTTGATCCCTACACATGTCTGCTGATTTGAACAACAGTCATGTGGGGCTATCAGGCGTGGGTCCCTGTTTTCCAGTATACTATATGGTAAAACTAATGATTTAACTTTACAGTACAACTCGTTCCGCAAGAAACAAGCCCTCATATGGCACCCCTGTCTGTCTAAATTAACATCTATGATGGCGAAAGGAGGAGGAAGGCCAGGCAGGCAGACTGGGGCGAGAATAGATAGCAAGACCCAACCGACATATTCCCTTCCTGTTGCACCTGTCAATCAAATAGCAGTGCATTGCTGGGACTTTACTTGCACATATTTTTTAAATAAAACCTCCAATCTCAGAACAAAAGCTCTGCCTGGACTCAGCATCCGAGCGCCAGCATAGCACTGGCTTTTCTTTATACAGTTAGGTCCAGAAACATTTGGACAGTGACACAATTTTGGCGAGTTGGGCTCTGCATGCCACCACATTGGATTTGAAATGAAACCTCTACAACAGAATTCAAGTGCAGATTGTAACGTTTAATTTGAAGGTTTGAACAAAAATATCTGATAGAAATTGTAGGAATTGTCACATTTCTTTACAAACACTTCACATTTTAGGAGGTCATAAGTAATTGGACAAATAAACCAAACCCAAAAAAAAATTTTTAGTTTCAATATTTTGTTGCGAATCCTTTGGAGGCAATCACTGCCTTAAGTCTGGAACCCATGGACATCACCAAACGCTGGGTTTCCTCCTTCTTAATGCTTTGCCAGGCCTTTACAGCCGCAGCCTTCAGTTCTTGCTTGTTTGTGGGTCTTTCCGTCTTAAGTCTGGATTTGAGCAAGTGAAATGCATGCTCAATTGGGTTAAGATCTGGTGATTGACTTGGCCATTGCAGAATGTTCCACTTTTTGTGTCACTGTCCAAATATTTCTGGACCTAACTGTATATGAAAATCCTGCTGGTGGTTCCCTTTAAATAATATCTGGATTTATTCAACTTTTTACTTTTTCTTCATACAAACAATTAATGATACAAAGTGTCGCTGTAATAAATTGTAGGTTATGGTGGCTTATCACTTCACACAAAAAGAAAACATTAAAATACACCGCTAACGAAGCCGCATCCAAAGCATTACTTAGACATCGTTATTTTTAAGTTGTTAGATGGTTTCATCTATTACCATCATTTTCTATTCACCGTTGCAATCATGGACTATTCTTTTATGTTTGCTGTTAGGTTGTGAAATTCACATAATGAGATTTTGTGTGAAGCGCTCCTGATGAAAGATTCAAGGGTGCACGAACCATGGGAGTCTGATTGGTTCGGTCTTCTGGATTCAAGGGTGCACATGTGACGTCCTGGCCTATCAGGTCGTCACAGGGTATTGTGCAATCTGCCCTTTTGTACAATATCCACCTCCTCCTTGGTTACGGGTCCCTGACCTTTGGTGTTGCCAAGAACGAGCTAATCAAAATCCTAGGAACACTCTGCACCACACCCACCAGACACACCAGTGGACGGCCTGAGTGGAATAGGGTCGCCCACTTGAGGGGTTAGTTAAGGGGAGGTTAGGAGTGTCAGGAGACAGTCAGTTGAACAGTGCAGTGTTGGAGGTGAAAGTGAGAGGAGGTCAGGAGCTGGGCTCCTTGGAACTACTAGGTGGCAGATGTTGGTCTGGGCCTGGTAGGAGCTGGACCACGGTCGCAGGGGATCGTGACAAGGGACACGGACTGTCGAGGAGGACAGCCGGCGGCCTAGTGCCATCACCGGGCAGGGGCCATGGCACGACTGGGTACGTGGACCCTAGGTCAAAAAGTAGCTTCAGACGGCCTGGCAATTTACTCGACGAGGACGGGGCCTTCAAGATCCGTTCTCCACCCGCTCCAAAATCGGGATACTAGCGCAAAGAGGGGGATAGGACTTTCCACTCACACGGTCCAGAAAATCCCAAGTGTTAACCCTGAGAGCAAGCTCCCACAGTTAGCCATACTGGTGAGCGGGACCCGATTAGTTTCACCCTAAAGGGGCCAACTATAAGACGAGGTGCCAAGACAAATGTCACAGACTAACAGGCAACACTAATGGGCACGGGATCCAGGCATGCTCCCTCTAAGCGGCAGCGGTGTCCAGAACCTTGGTCTACCACAGTTGTCGGTGTCAGCGTTATTGGACTGAGTACACAAGAGACACTTACCGTCCCAACGGCACATCCCCGTCGCCCTCATCGAGTCCCGGGGCATCCCCTCCTACCCGTGGTGGGGTTAAACACCTGGCTGCCCACACCATGGCTACCGGGTACTTCCAACTGCAGCGGTGGTACTTCACCTTACCACACACCATGGGTGGCATCACGAACTTCAAACATAACACCCCGTGTAAATATCCCCCCTTTATTCCGAGTGGCTGCGCAACCCCAACTCCGGGTCCGGAGATCCCTCGAGCCACCGCGGATCCGGATACGAGCAGCCCGGCTGCTTACGCGGGGGCGGCACACACATACCATGGGAGTATGATTGATCAGGTCTTCTGGATTCAAGGGCAGAACAAGAGAGAAAGATACTGCACAAACGGTCAGATGCACACCTAGATGAATATAATGTAACTAACACCTTTATTGTGTACCAAACAAGGATATTTAAAAACAATTAAAAATACATACAAAAGACCAAAAGATCAGGTCACCCTGAGCACATAATACCCCGATAATATGTGTACAATAATACAAAGTTCAAATGCAATATATATATAGATGTATATGTCGCGGGCGGGGAGGGGGGCCGCTGCGCTCACCGCGCTCGGGTCCGGCTCTGGGCTGCTGCTTGCTCGCCGCGGCTCGGTGGCTCGAGCGGTGGGCCGGATCCGGGGACTCGAGCAGTGCTCCTCGCCCGTGAGTGAAAGGGGTGGTATGGGGTTGGAGGGTATGGTCCGTGACGCCACCCACGGTTTGTGGTGAGGTTGGGACACCACCGCTGCTCTGGACGGGGATCCCGGGAGCGATGACAGGGAGCAGCCGAGATGTTTCTCTCCCCTCCGTGGGTAGGGGGATTTGGTGGTCCCGGGGCCCGGTGAGGTGACGGGGGAGGCAGGGTTGGCGAGGTGCAGGGTCGCGGGGGCAGCGCGGTGCCTGACGGCACGGTGGTACTCACTCAGCCAATGATGAATACAGAGTCTCCGGTAAAACAAACGGCTGGATGGACGGGTTCCGCAGCCGGCTGCGGTGGTTACTCCCGGACGGGTGGTGGTGGCTGCCTTTCCATGCACCTGTTGTGTGTCTTCGGTCCCGATGGCTTCCCACCGGTAACCCGCTCCCCAGCTTGGATGTGTGCCGGAGGAGCCCCTTTTGCCCGCAGGCTCTGGCCCTGGGAATTCTAGCTGTGGCGGTAGCTGTATTTCCCTTTGGACGGTTGCCTTCTATCGGGTCTTTGCTGCTAGGAAACCCCGGAGGTTCCAGTCGCTAACGGATTTGACCAGTTTAACGGTGACTCCAAGCCTGGTCGGGGTCCGTAGGCCCTGCCGGTTTGTGCTGGCTTTTCTTCGCTCCCCGGCTCGGTACCGGCGGGCCACCGCCCGTCCCCGGTCCTACGGGTCCACGTCGATCGGCCTCTCCTGCAGACGGCCACCACCGTCTGCCAACCTTGCTCTTGGTGCCCGGGCCACGTACCCGGACACGGTCAGTCTGCTCCTCTACTACCACTTCACTCCTTACTCCTTCACTCTCTAAACTGACCTCACTTCCTTTCCCGCCTCCAGGACTGTGAACTCCTTAGTGGGTGGGGCCAACCGCCTGGCTCCACCCCACTTGGTGTGGTCATCAGCCCCTGGAGGGAGGCAACAAGGATTTGTGTGTGCGGCTGATGTGCCTATCTCGGGGTGTGGGGTGTGTTGTTGCAGTACCTGTGACGACCTGGCTTGTCCAGGGCGCCTCATTCCCCCTTAGTTAAATGCAGACCGTCCGCGGGCTGCCCGTCCATCACCGGTTTTATTTTTGTTAACTGTAGAAAAAGTAGAAAACAGGTAAACATTCAAACATAAGCATTTGTATCAATCTTCCCTTACGGGAGGCACGGTACTTAAACGTTGCTAACGGTAGTCATTTTTATTAACGGTAACGGTTGGCTTCCGCTCTCTCCCACCCAAACAACCTGGCCCTGATGCTGCCCCTAAGAAGTGGGCAGCACCCCTTGACCCTAGTCCAGAACCAAGCTGCCCGAGCGGGTACGGGTACGGTATTTCATACCCTACGGTCACTTCAGGGGACCCACGTCCATTGGGAACCCCTGACCCCCGGAGGATCGCCACCGGTTACGGTAGTGGCGGGCCTGGGCCATCTCTTTCCTCCCGGCCCATCCTCCAAATCAGCCTCTCCGGAGGTGGTTACGGAATCAAGCCAACATTTATTTACATTCCACAAGTCTGTGGTTGCCCTGCAAGTTCTCGGGCTTGTCCGTAAGCAGTTCCTTACGCATGGTTGCAAAAGGTCCCTACGGGGACTAGTTGCCGGCAACGGCCGGTTCAATCACGGTTGACAATCTGGTTACAGTTCGGTTGATTTAATCTTATCATTCAAACTCTTATTTACACACTCAACACATAAGGCCCCTAAATGGTAGTTTCCCTGTACCTAAGCGGGGGTCTACCTAGGTTGGGACGTGTGGACCTTCGGGTCCCAGTGTCAGTGGTGGCAGGCAGTGGGACAGAGGGAACAACTGGTTCCTCTTCCCTGCTATCGTGTGGGGCAGGCTGAGGCATAGGGGAACTGGGTACAGGTGCATCCCTGGGCACTGGTTCATCATCAGCTACTTCCATCTCTTTTTCCTCCACGGGTTGTGGGAACAGTATCACTGGAAGAATCACTGCGCCATTCTGCGTAGGCCAATCTGCCGGGAAATCACCCATCAAGGTGTGGATTACCCCTTTGCCTTTCTCTTCAGCCGGTCTGGGGGCCGGAGCCTCAGTTGCTACCCTCAATGGTGGTGGGCACCTCTTCAGGTGGTCCCTGGAAACCGTGGCTAAGGTCTTCCCCTGGTCACGACTGATCTGGTAGGCCTTCCTGTTCTCCCATTCGGTGGGTTGGATAACATACGGGGTCTTCTCCCATTGATCATCCACCTATGGGTTCTTCTCTTCCGCTTCAGCACTACATCCCCAGGCTGGAAGGGACCTGCAGGCGCCTTCTTGTTGAAGCACTGCTCCTGCTGTCCCCGACTCCGGCACAAGTTCTTTTCTACATATTCTTGGACCTGTCGGTACTGTGCCCTCCGCCGAGTGTCCCATCCAGCAGTTGAAGGAAGTGCTTCTGATGCTTCCAAACCCATTTCTAGGTCCACTGGCAGCCGACCGGGCCGAGCTCTCATCAGGTACGCCGGTGTGCATTTCGTAGAGCTGGAAGGGATGTTGTTGTACATATCGACCAGGTCAGGTAGCTTCTCCGGCCACAGATTCCGCTCCTCCAGCGGTAACGTCTTGAGGAGGCCCAGGACCAAGTTGTTCATCTTTTCACACATGCCGTTGGTTTGGGCATGGTAAGGCGTGGTCCGAATTTTCTTGCAGCCGTACAACTGGCAGAATTCTTGGAATACCTCCGCTTCAAAGGCCGGGCCCCGGTCGGTAAGCACTCTCTCTGGGTACCCGTGTGGTCGACAGAAATAGGCCTGGAATGCTCTAGCGGCAGTACGGCCGGTCAGGTCCTTGACTGGGACAACCACCATGAATCGTGAATAGTGGTCTACAATGGTCAGAGCGTAAGTATACCCACTTCGGCTAGGGGTGAGCTTCACATGGTCAAGGGCGACCAGCTCCAGCGGTTGATGCGTAATGATTGGGCATAGAGGGGCCTTCTGGCTGGCCTCGTCCCTTCTTCTTAGTGCGCAGGGACCGCATTCTCGGCACCAGGCCTCCACCGATTCCCGCATCCCAGTCCAATAGAACCGCTCCCTCAACAGCATCTCCAGCTTCTTCCACCCGAAGTGCCCGGCACCATCATGGTATGCCTGTAGGACAGTGGGCACGTTAGCCTGGGGAATCACCAGCTGGCGAACCTTCTCGTGTGTCTTCGGGTTGATTAGCTCCCGATACAGCTTCCCTTGGTGCAGATACAGCCGGGTTCGTTCCCGCCACAGGCGTTGAGCCTCGGCAGGGGCGGCATGGTCTATCCCAGCAGAGCCCTGTTCCACCAGGTTCTTGACCAAGCGGACAGCAGGTGCTTGGTCCTGAGCTTCTTGCCACCCCTGACTGGGCAGCGGGTCTAGGTTCACCTGTTGTTGATGGATATGCAACTTCTCAGCTAGCGGCCGGTGAAACGCATCAACTCGGTCTCTTCGAGGTCATCATCGTC
This sequence comes from Anomaloglossus baeobatrachus, assembly GCF_048569485.1. NCBI lineage: Eukaryota > Metazoa > Chordata > Amphibia > Anura > Aromobatidae > Anomaloglossus > Anomaloglossus baeobatrachus. The sequence goes on from NC_134353.1 coordinate 939,360,775, forward strand.
CGGCCCCTCTTCCGACCGGTGGGGCATCCGGGAGAGTGCATCGGCATTAACATTTGTACGGCTGGCCCGGTATTTGATGGTGAAGTCGTAATTGGCTAGCCTGGCCACCCACCGCTGCTCCAATGCACCCAGCTTAGCTGTATCCAGATGGGTTAGCGGGTTATTGTCCATGTAAGCGGTGAACTTGGCTGCCGCTAGGTAATGGCGGAACCGCTCAGTGATAGCCCACACCAGTGCTAAGAGCTTGAGCTTGAAAGAGCTGTAGTTCTCAGGGTTCCTTTCCGTAGGTCGGAGTTTTCGGCTAGCGTAAGCGATCACCTTCTCCCCTCCGTCTTGGACCTGGGATAGGACAGCCCCCAAGCCCACATTGCTGGCATCGGTGTAGAGGATGAATGGGAGGCTGTAGTCGGGGTACGCTAGGATTTCTTCCCCGGTCAGAGCCGCCTTCAGCTGGTGGAAGGATTCTTCGTGCTTTTCCTCCCACGCCAACGGGGCTCCAAGAGGTCTACCACCCTTGGTCTGTCCCACGAGGAGGTCTTGCATGGGGGCAGCCATTTTCGTGTACCCCCAAATAAAGCGGCGATAGTAACCCACCAGACCCAGGAACTGTCTCACCTCCCTCACCGTGGTCGGTCTCGGCCAGTCTTGGATGGCAGTGATCTTCTCTGGATCTGGGGCGACACCTTCCGCACCCACAACATGTCCGAGGTACTGCACCCTGGACTTCAACAGGTGACACTTGGAGGGTTTCAATTTCATCCCATACTTGGCAAGGGACGCGAACACCTCAACTAGGTGCTCCAGGTGGGCTTCGTACGTCTGTGAGTATACAATTACATCGTCCAGGTACAACAAGACGGTCTCAAAATTCAGATGTCCCAGACAGCATTCCATTAGCCGTTGGAAGGTTCCAGGGGCGTTGCACAGCCCGAACGGCATGCTGTTGAACAACTCGCAGAGTCCCATGGGGGTAGCGAAGGCGGTCTTCTCACGGTCTTCAGGCGCCGCGGCCACCTGCCAGTACCTGCTGGTGAGGTCAAGGGTAGAGAAGTAGTTAGCGGTTCTCAGCGCAGCTAGAGATTCTTCAATACGGGGTAGAGGATAGGCATCTTTATGCGTTATCTGGTTGATCTTCCGGTAATCCACACACATCCTCATGGTGCCATCCTTCTTCTTTACTAACACTAGCGGGGCGGCCCAGGGACTGCAGCTATCCCGAATAACCCCCGCCTCCTTCATGTTCCTCAACATGTCTTTGGCGCATTGGTAGTGTGCAGGGGGAATAGGTCTGTATCTCTCTTTAATGGGGGGGATGCTCACCGGTGGGAATATGGTGTTGGACCCCTTTAATTCACCCGAAGTCTAGTGAATGTTTGCTGAAAACCTGCTCGTACTCCTGTACCACTCTGTATACCCCTTCTTTGTGATGTGTGGGGGTGTCATCAGTGCCTACGTGTAACTCTTGACACCACTCATCTAACCGCCCCGGGGATGGGTGGTGACTGGCAGGAGGCGGTGAGGTCGGGGGAACAGCCTCCTGGATGGTGTGGGGGTCTAGAGTAAGTAGCTTGGCGAGGGTAGCGTACCGGGGAAGCCTAACCTCCTCCTCTCCACAGTTTAACACCCTTACGGGCACTCTGCCTTTCTTGACGTCTACCACCCCTCGGGCGGCCATTACGGTGGCCCAGTGTTCGGAGGGCATGGGCTCTACCATGGCAGGGTAATCCCATCCCTGGGGACCTACCGCTGCCCGGCACCAGATCATCATCTCACTCCTGGGAGGCACAATCAAAGGGGCTGCATCCATCACTCTCGCGCCCTCAAGCTCTCCTCCTGTTGAGCTCATTTGCTGCCAATACATCAAGGCCCGGATCTCACGCTGCACAGCCCTCTGTCGGCTTCCCGCTGCTGTGGCGGCCAGCTGTCGCAGTAGGGTCAACACCTCACTCATGCAGTGCTCCATCACATTGGTCCCTAGCACTACCTTCGGGTCATGATCGCTAGGTTCATTCATTATCACAATCATTCCCTGGTACTGCAGTTCAGCCCGTCCCACGGTCATGGCTACATGCTTGTACCCCACTTGGGTCAAGGGGAGTCCATCTGCTGCGACCAGTGTCATGCTACCGTCTGGAGGGGCGAGTTCATCATTTCCCCAATACCGCTGATACAGTGTGTAAGGTATCGTGGTTACCTGGGATCCAGTGTCTAGGAGTGCCATCAGCGGGCTGCCATCCACTGCCAGAGCGATGATGGGCCGGGCTCCAATATACCGGTCCCGCCAGTCGGGGGGGCCACTGGGTTCTACTCCTGAGGATTGGCCCTTGGCCCCAGGGTTTGTTCATTTAACGGACACCGTCGGGAGTAGTGGCCGGGCTTGCTGCACCTGGAACAAATTGAAGGTCCATACCGTGAGTCATTGGCCCTTCTCCGCTGCGTCCAGGGGACGTCCTCCGGGCTGTCGGCGAGTTGCATCCTCCCCGGAGGCTTGGGTCTCGTCGGAGGTTGAAGTGTGGCAAGGGTCTTGGCGAGGTCTCCATCCATGCGACGGACCTGGGCAGCCAGCTCCTCCATTATTCCGCCTGGGGCTGCAGGTGCCGAGGGAGCTGGGAGAGAAGGGGCTACCACGATGGGAGCCGTTTCAGCTGGCCATGGAGCCGCATCCGGGACGTCAGATGCTGGGGGTTGCAGAGCTCTGATGGCCCGTTCCTTCAGCACAGCAAAGTCCACTTTAGGGTGCTCTAGGGCCCACAGCCGGAGCTGCTTGCGGTCCTCCGGGGATCCCATCCCCTGCACGAACTGCTCGATTAATATTTTGTTGCTGTCTGCATCATTAATGGCATCCACCCGCTTCAGGGTGCGGAGGGAAGTTTGCAGGCGCAAGGCATAGTCTCTGATACTATCCGTAGGCCGCTGTCGGCATTGGTAAAACTGCATCCACAGCTCGGCTTCGGTGCGGGTCTCGAAGGCAATCTGTAGTTTGTCAAAGACGGTGGCCACGGAGGACCGGTCCCCCTTGGCCCAGGTCTCCGTCTCCTGCTCAGCCGCGCCGGTTAACTGCCCCAGCACTACCGCTGCACGTTGCTTGTCGGTCAGGGGGTACAGCTCTAGGAGCGGACTAAGCTTCTTCCGGAAGTCCTGTAAAGCGTCAGGTTTCCCGTCGTACTGCGGCAGCCAGGTAGCTCCGGGCACATAGGGCAAGGAGAACGGCATCACCTGAGCAAGGGCGGGGGTCGTGGCTCCCCCCGCTTGTGCGGCCGGTCCATGGGCGGGCCCATTCCCATCCACGGGCGCCACGGCGGCTGCGACCACCGCTCCTCCAGCGGCTCCATCGGGCGCAGACATCTTGCTTCCATCCCCCTTAGTTTTTAGTTTTTACTCAGCACCTCCTCTCAGGGGCGGAGCTTCGGCTTTCGCGCCTCAACTGCTCGAGAAGACGCTCGAGCGGGAAGATCGCGCCCAAGATGACAGCTTCTGAAATTTTTCGGCCGGACACCTCCGGCGGGACACAAGGTGCACTTCTACCAGCCGGTAGAACGGTAAGATCCTGTTTGTGACGCCAAGTTGTCGCGGGCTGGGAGGGGGGCCGCTGCGCTCACCGCGCTCAGGTCCGGCTCTGGGCTGCTGCTTGCTTGCCGCGGCTCGGTGGCTCGAGCGGTGGGCCGGATCCGGGGACTCGAGCGGCGCTCCTTGCCCGTGAGTGAAAGGGGTGGTTTGGGGTTGGAGGGTATGGTCCGTGACGCCACCCACGGTTTGCGGTGAGGTTGGGACACCACCGCTGCTCTGGACGGGGATCCCGGGAGCGATGACAGGGAGCATAGTTACATAGTTACATAGTTACTAAGGTTGAAAAAAGACCTAGGTCCATCTAGTTCAACCTTCCTCCACCAGTTCTACATTTGGTCACTAAGTCATTTATAACCAACAATGTTGTGTGTAGTGAGGAAATCATCCAGCCCTTTTTTGAAAGCTGTTATAGTGTCTGCCATTACTACCTCTTGTGCTAGGGTATTCCACAGTCTGACTGCTCTAACTGTAAAGAACCCTTTCCTATTTAGCTGCCGGAATCGCTTTTCTTCCCCTCGCAGTGAGTGCCCCCTGGTCCTTAGTATTGTCTTCGGAAGAAATAAGTCATGTGCCAGTCCTTTATATTGACCACACATGTATTTATACATATAAATGAGATCTCCTCTGAGACGTCTTTTTTCTAAGCTAAACAAATCTAACTTTTTCAACCTGTCATCATACGGGCGGCCTCCATTCCTTGTAATAATCTAGGTGCCGCCTTTGAACTGACTCTAACTTCTGAATGTCCTTTTTAAAATGTGGAGCCCAAAACTGGATCCCATATTCCAGATGTGGCCTTACAAGTGATTTATAGAGGGGTAACAATACGTTGGGATCGCGGGATCTAATCTCTCTTTTTATACACCCTAGAATCTTGTTTGCTTTAGCAGCTGCTGCCTGACATTGAGTGCTGCTGCTCAGCTTATTTGTAATGAGAATACCCAAGTCCTTCTCCTGTTCTGTAGTCCCGAGTTTACTTCCATTTAATGTATACGCAGTTATAGGATTACTCCGTCCTAGGGGCATTACTTTACATTTATCAACATTAAATCTCATTTGCCAAGTATCTGCCCATTCTGACATCTTATCCAGATCTTTTTGTAATATTATACTATCAAGGTCAGTTTTTAATATCCTACATAGTTTGGTGTCATCAGCAAAGACTGACACTTTACTATCAATCCCATCCACAAGGTCATTAATAAAGAGATTAAAAAGAATCGGTCCAAGCACAGATCCCTGCGGCACCCCACTGCTGACTATGGCCCATTTAGAGAATGTTCCATTTATGACTACTCTTTGTTTCCTATCTTTTAGCCAATTCCTTACCCAGTTGCATATTGTGTCCCCTAGTCCTTGCTTCTGGAGCTTTAGTATAAGGCTATTATGTGGTACAGTATCAAATGCCTTTGCAAAGTCCAAATAAATCCCATCAGCTGCATTACCAATATCCAGGTTTGCACTTACCCCCTCATAGAACCCCAACAGGTTGGTTAGACACGACTTATCTTTCATGAATCCATGCTGTCTGTCAGTTATCATATTATTTTCTGCAACATATTTTTGCATGTCATCCCTTAAAATGCCCTCAAAAACTTTGCATACTACTGATGTCAGGCTTACTGGACGGTAGTTGCCTGGATCTACCCTCTTACCTTTCTTAAATATCGGTACCACATCAGCAATCCTCCAATCCTGAGGCACCAACCCTGTTACAAGCGAGTCTAAAAAGATGAGATACAGCGGTCTGTCAATTACGGAGCTCAATTCCCTCAATATTCGTGGATGAATGCCATCTGGCCCTGGGGATTTGTCAATGTTTAATTTACTCAGACGTAGGCATACTTCTTCTTGTGTTAAATTAATTATATCGGGTGGTGAACTTTGATTTTTCACTTGTTGAAGGATGCCTGGTACAGTCAGTTCCTTGGTGAACACAGATGAGAAATGCCTATTTAATATCTCAGTCTTTTGTTTGTCCTCTATAACTAACTTGTTATTATATTTTAAGCAGCCGAGATGTTTCTCTCCCCTCCGTGGGTAGGGGGATTTGGTGGTCCCGGGGCCTGGTGAGGTGACGGGGGAGGCAGGGTTGGCCAGGTGCAGGGTCGCGGGGGCAGCGCGGTACCTGACGGCACGGTGGTACTCACTCAGCCAATGATGAATACAGAGTCTCCGGTAAAACAAACGGCTGGATGGATGGGTCCCGCAGCCGGCTGCGGTGGTTACTCCCGGACGGGTGGTGGTGGCTGCATTTCCCTGCACCTGTTGCGTTTCTTCGGTCCCGATGGCTTCCCACCGGTAACCCGCTCCCCAGCTTGGATGTGTGCCGGAGGAGCCCCTTTTGCCCACAGGCTCTGGCCCTGGGAATTCTAGCTGTGGCGGTAGCTGTATTTCCCTTTCTCGGTTTGGACGGTTGCCTTCTATCGGGTCTTTGCTGCTAGGAAACCCCAGAGGTTCCAGTCGCTAACGGATTTGACCAGTTTAACGGCGACTCCAAGCCTGGTCGGGGTCCGTAGGCCCTGCCGGTTTGTGCTGGCTTCTCTTCGCTCCCCTGCTCGGTACCGGCGGGCCACCGCCCGTCCCCGGTTCTACGGTTCCGCGTCGATCGGCCTCTCCTGCAGACGGCCACCACCGTCTGCCAACCTTGCTCTTGGTGCCCGGGCCACGTACCCGGACACGGTCAGTCTGCTCCTCTACTACCACTTCATTCCTTACTCCTTCACTCTCTAAACTGATCTCACTTCCTTTCCCGCCTCCAGGACTGTGAACTCCTCAGTGGGTGGGGCCAACCGCTTGGCTCCACCCCACCTGGTGTGGACATCAGCCCCTGGAGGGAGGCAACAAGAATTTGTGTGTGCGGCTGATGTGCCTATCTCGGGGTGTGGGGTGTGTTTTTGCAGTACCTGTGACGACCTGGCTTGCCCAGGGCGCCACATATAGATGTATAGACTTATGCCAATATGCAATGTCAATTATAAGATGCTAGGAGAATCAAGCTTGATTCGGGGTGTTTACCAAGTAATCACCCTTATAGAGAAGAGTGCCAGCATGTGAGGATGGTACCATCCATCAGTTGATGTGAACAAGCACTATAAACACTGATACATGAAAATGTACTGTACAGACCAAAGGTTTGGACACACCTTCTCATTCAAAGAGTTTTCTTTATTGTCATGACTCTAAAAATTGTAGATTCGCATTGAAGGCATCAAAACTATTGCCTTCATTGCACATGAATTAAAACATGTGCAATGAAGTACTTAAAAAAGTGTGAAACAACTGAAAATATGTCTTATATTCTAGGTTCTTCAAAGTAGCCACCTTTCGCTTTGATTACTGCTTTGCACACTCTTGGCATTCTCTTGATGAGCTTCAAGAGGTAGTCACCGGAAATGGTCTTCCAACAGTCTTGAAGGAGTTCCAAGAGATGCTTAGCACTTGTTGGCCCTTTTGCCTTCACTCTGCGGTTCAGCTCACCCCAAACCATCTCGATTGGGTTCAGGTCTGGTGACTGTGGAGGCCAGGTCATCTGGTGTAGCACCCCATCACTCTCCTTCTTAGTTAAATAGCCCTTACACAGCCTGGAGGTGTGTTTGGGGTCATTGTCCTGTTGAAAAATAAATGATAGTCCAACTAAACGCAAACCGAATGGAATAGCACGCCGCTGCAAGATGCTGTGGTAGCCATGCTGGTTCTGTGTGCCTTCAATTTTGAATAAATCCCCAACAGTGTCAACAGCAAAGCACCCCCCACACCATCACACCTCCTCCTCCATGCTTTATGGTGGGAACCAGCCATGTAGAGTCCATCCGTTCACCTTTTCTACAAAGACACGGTGGTTGGATCCAAAGATCTCAAATTTGGACTCATCAGACCAAAGCACAGATTTCCACTGGTCTAATGTCCATTCCTTGTGTTCTTTAGCCCAAAAAAGTCTCTTCTGCTTGTTGCCTGTCCTTAGCAGTGGTTTCCTAGCAGCTATTTTACCATGAAGGCCTGCTGCACAAAGTCTCCTCTTAATAGTTGTTCTAGTGATGAGAAGGTGTGTCCAAACTTTTGGTCTGTACTGTACATATATGATGAGTTATATCCAAGCCTGAAATAACAGGTCCTAATACATATATACACCCAAGGGTACGGGGATGAGACAGTTTACCGATCCAAATATGAAAGTCAATATTTGATGAAATACAGCACTATATATGGGAGATACCCAGATTAATAAAGGGGTCTACCAATGATAAGACCAGTCAGAGTTAGAAACCACCCTAGGGGCGAGTGATGTTATAGGCACATCGTACAGAGTACATATACATTACTCAAAGCAAACTATATAGTTTGGCCATATGTACTATCCCAGCAAGATCATGTTAAAGAACGCCACTAGAGATAAGACTCAATGGCACATGAAGCATAATACAATAATAGCCCCCCTGCAGCTGATACCCAGCACGATACCCAGGATTGCGTCCGTGGACCAGAAGCAAAGTCATCAACAGGTAAAATACCCTGAATAGAAATCAATTGGTGCAGATCAATGGGTCACTGGAGTACAAGCCGAGGGTCAAAAGCCAGGCAAAAGTGGGGTGTAAGGAGGACTGCTCAGGGTGAGCGTGACGCGTATCGCCGCCTAAGCGGCTTCCTCAGGGAAAGTGACATACCATGGAAGTCTGATTGGACCTCTGGGTTCAAGGGTGCACATACCATTGGAGTCTGATTGGTCCAGTCCTCTGAGCTACTCAGTGAGGAGAACCTGTGCTAGAGTCTCCTCCACATACTAAATGCAAGTAATTGGCATAAGGTCATGGAAAAAGCGTGAAGATTAAGTCCAGGTCCTTCTGTCTTTGTTCACACTAGGAGATTTTGTAGCATTTTCCCGCTGTCTTATTGTACTACAGCATGCTTGCATGAAAGTAATGAAGCAATATTACTAGATCACACAATTGGCAGATTTTTTTTTTCTATGACTCTCTTGTCAGCTTTACTGTGTAGACTTGTACAGGATGAGCAGAGTCATGTCATTAATATTAGAAGGAAGTGGAGACAATGACAGTTCCACTGTACAGCTGGAGACCTAGATAGTGTCACGCTCCCCGGCTCCCCTGCCACGCTCTCCGGCTCCCCTGCCACGCTCCCCGGCTCTCCTGCCACGCTCCCCGGCTCCCCTGTCATGCTCCCCGGCTCCTCTGCCACGCTTCCCCGCTCCCGGACCACGCTTCCCCGCTCCCGTGCAACGCTCCCCGGTCCCCCGCTCCACAGCCTCCATGCTCCCTCACCTGCGTCCTCCAGGCAACCCGGTCCCCGGTCCCGGCGCCCGTCTGCTATGCTGAGCCAGCCCGGCACTCCTGCCTCCTGTACATCGCATCCTGCTCTGGCTTCTGGCACCCGGGCCTCGCGCATGCGCATTAGGGCGCGCGCGCGGTCATTGACCTTTCCTTAAAGGGCCAGCGTCCTCCAACAGGATATTGAAGATGCACGTACAGGGTATATAGGGGGTTCCTTTCCAAGTGGGCGGGGCCTGTTCTTCGTGTTTGCTAAGCTAGGAGTCAGGTCTCCCTGTGCCTTGTCCCGTACTTACCTATCTCTCTTGTAGAGTCGCTCCTGTCTCGCCAACCGGTCCTGACGATTCCAGAACCCCGAACGGTGACTGTCCGCCATCTCGTCAGTCCCTACCATCTCCGATCCCTGGATCCGTGTGGTGACCGACCTCCTCGCTCCGCTGGTTCCGGACTCTGCCTGACATCATCTCGGCCTCCGAACCTGAGCTCCGTCACCCGGACTACCTTCAGAGACTCCGTGGTCCCAGGGACTTCTTCACCCCACTCCTCTGAACAGACTGTCCTGCTACCCGTAGTGCTCCGGCTACTGGGCACCTTGCCCTCGGTGAGGTGTTCAGCCCAGTGGATCCACCTCCTGGGCCTACCCGTCCTCCTGGTCCTAACAGTAAGAACAGGCCATGGATCCCGCTGAAGCACTAGCGGCCCAGCTGGGCGGCTTGCAGCAGAAACTCGGACGACAGCGCGAGACTCAGTCCCGCATGCTGGCCTTCATGTCCTCGGTGGATACCCGCCTGAACACGCTGCAAGCAACTGCCACGTCCCTGGCATCTCAGGCTTCAACAGCACAGTCCACGGCCGCAGTTCCCGTGGCGGCTTCCTCGGAAGCCTCTAAACTCCGCTTGGCCTCTCCACCCCGATATGCCGGAGATCTTAAGACCTGCAGAGGATTCTTGAATCAGTGCTCCCTCCACTTTAAGCTGCTTCCGCACCTGTTTGCCTCCGACCAAGCCAAGGTGGCGTTTGTGATGTCCCATCTAGAGGGTGAGGCACTGGCCTGGATGAACCCCTTGTGGGAGAGGGAGGACCCTGTAACCACTAACATCCAGGAATTCCTGCAGGCATTTAGAACCACCTTTGACGAACCCGGACGTGCCGCCGCGTCCGCCTTATCACTCCTCAGGCTACGTCAGTGGACCTTGACGGTGGGCCAATATGCCATCCGCTTTCGCACCTTGGCCTCAGAATTGGGGTGGAACAATGAGGCCCTCACCGCCGCCTTCTGGGAAGGACTCTCCAGTCGTATTAAGGACGAGCTGGCAGGCCGCGATGTTCCTTCCACCCTGGATGCCCTGATTGCACTAGCCACCCACGTTGACCTCCGTTTTCAGGAACGATCCAAAGAGGTGTCCCGCGAGAGACGTCCGATACGGCATTCCTCTCCTCCGCAGAAGCCCGTCATACCTCAGTCGGCATCGTCTGGCGTCTCTGTCCACGAACCCATGCAGATTGATCGTTTGTGGCAGTCCGAACAACGCCGAGCAGAACGGCTTGCCAAGGGCCTCTGCTTCTACTGCGGAGAGGGCACACACCTGCTACGTTCCTGTCCGGAGAGGCCGGGAAACTCCAAAGCCTAGGGTTGGTAGGAGAGGCCACCCTAGGTGCTGGGACTCTCTCAGATCCGGTTACGTGGACTGTTCAAGTGACAGCAGGAGAGACGCGGTTCACGGCAGAGGCGTACCTCGATTCCGGAGCAGCAGGCAATTTCATCCAGCAGGCCACGGTGGACAAGTACCAGGTACCGGTTACTCCACTCGACAAACCCCTCGTGATTGCCTCTGTAGATGGGAGACCCCTCTCTGACACCATCTCGTGGATCACCAAGCCAGTAGAACTACGTATCGGTGCCCTGCACACCGAGAACATCACTCTCTATGTCCTCCCACACATGTCTCATCAAATCCTGCTGGGACTCCCCTGGTTACGGACACACGAACCGTCGGTCAGCTGGCGTACTGGTGAAATTACTCGATGGGGCTCCTCTTGCCACGAGAACTGCCTGAAGTCCATACAGCCCATCCGACGACCTCCGGTTCCGGAGTCCCTACCAGGACTGCCTTCGGCCTATTGGTCCTTCGCGGACGTTTTTGATAAAAAGGAGTCAGAGGTACTGCCGCCACATCGTCCTTACGACTGTGCCATCGACCTACTCACGGGAACCACACCACCTCGAGGATGGATATATCCTTTGTCCCCTGCTGAAACAAGAGTCATGTCTGCCTACATCACTGAGAACCTGGCAAGGGGATTCATCCGGAGATCCTCCTCTCCTGCTGGAGCAGGCTTCTTCTTCGTTAAGAAGAAAGAGGGCAACCTGCGCCCATGCATTGACTACCGGGGATTGAACCAAATCACCGTAAAGAATAAATACCCCCTACCGCTCATCCCCGAATTGTTTGATCGGCTTAGAGGAGCTTGTGTGTTTACCAAGTTGGATCTTCGTGGTGCCTACAACCTGGTCCGCATCCGCTCTGGGGACGAATGGAAGACCGCATTTAACACTCGCGATGGGCACTACGAGTATTGTGTGATGCCCTTCGGCCTATGTAACGCACCGGCAGTTTTTCAAGAATTAGTGAACGACGTGTTCCGGGACCTTCTCTACGTCTGTGTGGTGGTATATCTGGATGACATCCTGGTCTTCTCTCCGGACCTCCAGACACACAGAGAGAACGTGCAGCTGGTACTACAAAGACTGAGAGAGAATCGTCTGTACGCCAAGTACGAGAAGTGTGTCTTCGAGCAGTCTTCTCTTCCCTTCCTGGGTTACGTAATCTCCGATACCGGCCTGCAGATGGACCCAGAGAAGGTCTCTTCCATTCTCAACTGGCCCCCTCCTTCCGGACTGAAGGCAATTCAACGTTTTCTTGGATTTGCGAACTATTACCGTCAGTTCATCCCTCACTTCTCTGCCCTGACTGCGCCTCTCTCTGCCTTGACCAAGAAGGGGGCTAATCCGAAGGACTGGTCACCTGCGGCCGACGCCGCATTTGGCTCCCTGAAACGGGCATTTGCTTCCTCTCCTGTGCTACACCGTCCTGAGTTAAACCAACAATTCACCTTGGAGGTGGATGCCTCCTCCTCTGGAGCCGGAGCAGTGCTTATGCAGAAGTCCTCCACCGGGAAGATGGTTACTTGCGGTTTCTTCTCCAAGAGCTTCTCAGCGCCTTAACGCAACTACACCATCGGTGACCGAGAGCTATTAGCAGTCAAGCTGGCTCTGGAAGAATGGTGCTACCTTCTGGAGGGAGCAGTGTACCCCGTGATCATTTACACGGACCACAAGAACCTGGAATACATGCGGTCTGCTCAGCGACTGAACCCACGACAAGCCAGATGGTCCTTGTTCTTTGCCAGGTTCGATTTCCAACTCCATTTTCGGCCCGCGGATAAGAATGTACGAGCAGATGCCTTGTCCAGGTCATTAGTACCCATTGAACAGGAGGAGGAGACATCCCAACCCATCATCTGCCCAAGTAAAGTCATTCCGATGGCTCCCGTCACTCTGGCTCAGATACCGCCCGGGAAGACCTATGTCTCTGAAACGGATAGACAAAAAGTCTTGCACTGGGGCCATGCCTCGAAAATAGCCGGCCATGCCGGTCAGAAGAAAACATGGAATGCAATTGTACGTCACTATTGGTGGCCATCCCTTCGCACGGACGTCACGTCCTTTGTCTCAGCCTGCTCCTCTTGTGCCCGGAACAAGACACCCACACACCTGCCATATGGTCGTCTTCTGCCGCTGCCTATTCCCTCCGTTCCGTGGCAACACATTGCAATGGACTTTATTACAGACTTGCCCTTGTCCTCCGGACATACAGTCATATGGGTCGTGGTGGACCGTTTCTCCAAGATGGCTCATTTCATCCCTATGGCTGTACTGCCCTCTGCCCAGGAGCTCGCTGACGCCTACATACAGCACATCTTCCGCTTGCATGGCTTTCCATCACACATTGTGTCCGACAGAGGAACTCAGTTTACCTCGCGCTTCTGGAGGGCCCTCTGCAAACATCTGGGAGTGGCTCTGGACTTTTCGTCGGCCTACCATCCTCAGACGAATGGCCAAGTGGAATGAGTGAATCAGATCCTGACCTCCTTCTTGCGTCACTACGTTAACATCCATCACGACGATTGGTCCACGCTCCTTCCCTGGGCTGAATTCTCCCATAACCATCACGTCAGCGAGTCCTCCTCCAGTTCTCCCTTCCATGTCGTTTACGGACTTCAGCCTTCCGTCCCTTTACCTGTATCTCCTTCCTCGGATGTCCCTGCTGCTGATACCGTAGTCCGTGACTTTTCGACAATTTGGAACTCTGTCAAGACTAGAGATGAGCGAACCGGTCCCGGTTCGGCTCGAGGCGGTTCGCCGAACGGGGGGTCTGGCTCGAGTTCGGCTCGTCGAACGTTCGACGAACCGAACTCGAACGTATAGGCTATAATGGGAGGCAATCACAAACATATAAAAATGCATTATAAATGTACACAAACAGTTAATAAACATTGCCATAACACTTACCGGTCCTCGCGATCCCTTCTGCACTCTGTCTCCTGCCGCTATTCCATCCGATGATCGCTGAATCCTCCCGGTGACCTGCACTGCCAGCAGAGAAGCAGGACCTATCGTGACGTCAAAATAGCCATGTGACCAGTCACGTGGCTATTATCTCATTGGCTACAGACTGGTCACATGACTATGACACGTCATGTAGGACCTGCGAGTGCATCTCTCCGGTACACGGTGCACATATGTGTATCGCCGTGTACCGACGACATGCTCTAGCACACGGTCGACTCCCCGTTCCGTTAGGGACCGGCTGACACAGCCGGTCATTAACGGAGATCACCGTTGCCATAGCAACGCAGTTAGCGGTGACGTCACCGCTAACCGCGGCTCCGAGAGCACCGTTGCTATGGTAACGCGTCTGTCAGCGTTACCGCTAGCAGCCAGCAGTGATCACTCACGGAGTGAAGGCTGCACGCTGCTTCCCGATTGTAGTGAGCATTGTAGTTAGGATGGAGGTTCCCCAGCCCCAAGTGATGAGCTGGTGAATCTCATCCTTCCTCACTACAATCGTCACTACTACTACACTAGAAAGAAAGAAGACAGAAGAGCAGGATCGTGGAGGGCTGACAGGGGTAATAAAGATGGAGTCTCTAATGTGTCTGTGTATTTATTTCTATTAAAGTATTTTTTCTCTGTGTGGTGTCTTTTTTTAACCCTTTATTGGAGATTCTTAATGGCCGGGTCAAACGTGCCTGACATTAAGAATCTCTGGCTTAATACTGGCTGGTAAAACAAAGCCAGTATTAACTCATGATTACCCAACAAGCCACCCGGCTCCAGGGCTGTTGGAAGAGTTGGATACAGCGCCAGATGATGGCGCTTCTATGAGAGCGCCATTTTCTGGGACGGCTGCGGACTGAAATCCGCAGCAGAGGCGCCCACAAACCTCGGGCTAACCTGTGCTGCGGATTCCAATCCCCAGCTGCCTAGTTGTACCCGGCTGGACACAAAAATAGGGCGAAGCCCACGTCATTTGTTTTTTAATTATTTCATGAAATAAGTGAAATAATTAAAAAAAACGGGCTTCCCTATATTTTTGGTTCCCAGCCGGGTACAAATAGGCAACTGGGGGTTGGAGGCAGCCCGTGGCTGCCAGCTGTACCTGGCTAGCATACAAAAATATGGCGAAGCCCACGTCATTTTTTTGGTGGGCAAAAAACTTCTGCATACAGTCCTGGATGGAGTATGCTGAGCCTTGTAGTTCTGCAGCTGCTGTCTGCTCTTCTCCATACAGACAGACAGCAGCTGCAGAACTATAAGGCTCAGCATACTCCATCCAGGACTGTATGCAGAAGTTTTTTGCCCCCTGAAAAAATTATGTGGCTTCGCCATATTTTTGTATGCTAGCCAGGTACAGCAGGCAGGTACGGCTGCCCCCAACCCCCAGTTGCCTATTTGTACCCGGCTGGGAACCAAAAATAAAGGGAAGCCCTTTTTTTATTATTTCATGAATTTCATGAAATAATTAGAAAACAAATGACGTAGGCTTTGCCCCATTTTTGTGTCCAGCCAGGTACAACTAGGCAGCTGGGGATTGGAATCCGCACCACCGGTTGGCCTGAGCTTTCTGGGCCCCACTGCTGCGAATTGCAGTCTGCAGCCACCTCAGAAAATGGCATTTTCATAGAAGCGCCATCTTCTGGCGCTGTATCCAACTCTTCCAGCACCTGCCTGCTATACCTGGCTAGCATACAAAAATATGGCGAAGCTCACGTCCTTTTTTTGTAGCTTTTTGGCAAAAAAAAAAAAAAAAAATGCTTCCCTGGATTTTCCATTGCCAGTGAAGGTAACACCAAGCAGTGGGGGTTAGCAGCCAGTAGCTGCTTGGATTACCCTTAGCTAGCAATACAAAAAATGCAGTGGGAGCTAACATATATTTTTTTTAATTATTTATTTAAATAACTAAAAATAAAATGGGCTTCCCTGTATTTTGATTGCTGGACATCACAGTGCTGTAAAAATAAATCTTTAAAAAAATGACGTAGCGCTCCGCGGTATTTTTGATTCTCAGCGCAGATAAAGCAGACAGCTATGGGTTGCCACCCCCATCTGCCTGCCGTTACCTTGGTTGGCAATCAAAATACAGGGAAGCCCATTAATTTTTTCTATTTAAAAAATAGTTAAAAAAAAAAAATTACGTTGGGTCCCCCCATTTTTGATAGCCAGCTAGGGTAAAGCAGACGGCTGTAGCCTGAAAACCACAGCTGGCAGCTTTACCGTGGTTGGGGATCCAATGTGGAGGTCCCCTCAGGCTCTTTTTTATAATTATTTTATAAATATTAATAATTACACAATAAAAGTAGGGGACCCCCCAAATTGGATCACCAGCCAAGGTAAAGCGGACAGCTGTGGTCTGGTATTCTCAGGGTGGGAAGGTCCATAGTTATTGGGCCTTCACAGCCTAAAAATAGCAGGCCGCAGGCACCCCAGACGTGGCGCATCCACTAGATGCGCCAATCCTGGCGCTTCACCCCAGCTCATCCCGTGCCCTGGTGCAGTGGCAAACGGGGTAATAAATCGGGTTGATACTAGCTGTAAAGTCACCTGAGATCAAGCCCAGCAGTTTGTGATGTCATGGCGTCTATTAGATACCCAACATCATAAACTGTCAGTACTAACAAAAACAAAAAATCGACAAAAGAAATTTATTTGAAAAAACAGTCCCCAAAACATTTCCTCTTTCACCAATTTATTGTAAGAAAAAAAATAAAGGGGTCCCACGACGACTCTGGACCGTCTAGAATATGGGGGGGAGACACTCAGGGAACGTATCCCCCATTTTCTAGGAGTGCGGACCCTTCATGTGAGGAGTGTGGGTGCAATGAATCTGCACTCACTCTCCCCGGGTCCACAGCAGCAGAGTCCATGTCGTAATGGTTGCTACCAAAGCTGCAATGCCCTGCTCATGAGGTAAGGGCATGCCTAATCAGGAGAACTACTGTAGAGGAAGCTCTGCTCACTGGTATATAGGTGCTCAGAGGTAATAATAGATAAAATTAGTGAGTAACCTCGGCACTCTATATCTCCCAGACTAAGTCAGTAAGTCACAATGGATAGTAATGCAAAATCACTCTTTATTGGTCCGTATTAAGAAAATTTTTTTTTCATAAGCATATATGTTTTTGTCCAAAACAAGTTACAAATGACGTTTCGGCCTGAGCCTTCGTCAGATTGGACTTATCTGCATGTAATCATGAAAAATGACAATAATCAGTATCACATAAGAGTGAGAGAACAATAACATAAACTCGAACAATGTAGAGGTACAATTGGGATGCAGCAAAAAAATTGCAACACAGCAAGAAATGAAACACATGATACAAATGTCATAATACAGTACAAGGACAATATAGTAATGACAAATATGGGGTCAGAGTAGGCTTAGACAGCTCTGGTACGAAAGAGATGTCAATCATAAAGTAACATGTGCAGTAGGTGTAGAGCTACACTATGCATGGCAGAGCTAATGGGTAGACCGACCATAGAAAAAGTAGAGAAAAAGTGGAGAAAAAGTGGAGAATAAGTGGAACATAAGAGGAGAAAAAGTGGAGAAAAAGTGGAGCATAAGAGGAGAAAAAGTGGAGAAAAAAGTGAAGAAAAAGTGGAGCATAAGAGGAGAAAAAGTGGAGAAAAAGTGGAGAAAAAGTGGAGCATAAGAGGAGAAAAAGTGGAGAAAAAAGTGGAGAAAAAGTGGAGAAAAAGTGGAGAAAAAGTGGAGCATAAGAGGAGAAAAAGTGGAGAAAAAGTGGAGAAAAAGTGGAGAAAAAGTGGAGAAAAAGTGGAGCATAAGAGGAGAAAAAGTGGAGAAAAAAGTGGAGAAAACGTGGAGAAAAAGTGGAGAAAAAGTGGAGAAAAAGTGGAGCATAAGAGGAGAAAAAGTGGAGAAAAAGTGGAGAAAAAGTGGAGAAAAAGTGGAGCATAAGAGGAGAAAAAGTGGAGAAAAAAGTGGAGAAAAAGTGGAGAAAAAGTGGAGAAAAAGTGGAGCATAAGAGGAGAAAAAGTGGAGAAAAAGTGGAGAAAAAGTGGAGCATAAGTGGAGAAAAAGTGGAGAAAAAGTGGAGAAAAAGTGGAGAAAAAGTGGAGCATAAGAGGAGAAAAAGTGGAGAAAAAAGTGGAGAAAAAGTGGAGAAAAAGTGGAGAAAAAGTGGAGCATAAGAGGAGAAAAAGTGGAGAAAAAAGTGGAGAAAACGTGGAGAAAAAGTGGAGAAAAAGTGGAGAAAAAGTGGAGCATAAGAGGAGAAAAAGTGGAGAAAAAGTGGAGAAAAAGTGGAGAAAAAGTGGAGCATAAGAGGAGAAAAAGTGGAGAAAAAAGTGGAGAAAAAGTGGAGAAAAAGTGGAGAAAAAGTGGAGCATAAGAGGAGAAAAAGTGGAGAAAAAGTGGAGAAAAAGTGGAGAAAAAGTGGAGCATAAGAGGAGAAAAAGTGGAGAAAAAAGTGGAGAAAACGTGGAGAAAAAGTGGAGAAAAAGTGGAGAAAAAGTGGAGCATAAGAGGAGAAAAAGTGGAGAAAAAGTGGAGAAAAAGTGGAGAAAAAGTGGAGCATAAGAGGAGAAAAAGTGGAGAAAAAAGTGGAGAAAACGTGGAGAAAAAGTGGAGAAAAAGTGGAGAAAAAGTGGAGCATAAGAGGAGAAAAAGTGGAGAAAAAGTGGAGAAAAAGTGGAGCATAAGAGGAGAAAAAGTGGAGAAAAAAGTGGAGAAAAAGTGGAGAAAAAGTGGAGAAAAAGTGGAGCATAAGTGGAGAAAAAGTGGAGAAAAAGTGGAGAAAAAGTGGAGCATAAGAGGAGAAAAAGTGGAGAAAAAAGTGGAGAAAAAGTGGAGAAAAAGTGGAGCATAAGAGGAGAAAAAGTGGAGAAAAAAGTGGAGAAAACGTGGAGAAAAAGTGGAGAAAAAGTGGAGAAAAAGTGGAGCATAAGAGGAGAAAAAGTGGAGAAAAAGTGGAGAAAAAGTGGAGCATAAGAGGAGAAAAAGTGGAGAAAAAAGTGGAGAAAACGTGGAGAAAAAGTGGAGAAAAAGTGGAGAAAAAGTGGAGCATAAGAGGAGAAAAAGTGGAGAAAAAGTGGAGAAAAAGTGGAGCATAAGAGGAGAAAAAGTGGAGAAAAAAGTGGAGAGAACGTGGAGAAAAAGTGGAGAAAAAGTGGAGCATAAGAGGAGAAAAAGTGGAGAAAAAGTGGAGAAAAAGTGGAGCATAAGAGGAGAAAAAGTGGAGAAAAAAGTGGAGAGAACGTGGAGAAAAAGTGGAGAAAAAGTGGAGCATAAGAGGAGAAAAAGTGGAGAAAAAGTGGAGAAAAAGTGGAGCATAAGAGGAGAAAAAGTGGAGAAAAAAGTGGAGAAAAAGTGGAGAAAAAGTGGAGAAAAAGTGGAGCATAAGAGGAGAAAAAGTGGAGATTAAGAGGAGAAAAAGTGGAGAAAAAGTGGAGAAAAAGTGGAGAAAAAGTGGAGAAAAAGTGGAGAAAAAGTGGAGAAAAAGTGGAGAAAAAAATGGAGAAAAAGTGGAGAAAAAGTGGAGAGAAAGTGGAGAAAAAAATGGAGAAAAAGTGGAACACCCTTTGGTACCTTTCATGTGGCACTAAGGGGTGCTTAGCTTTGTATTTAGCCAAAAAAATGAAAAAAAAATGACATAGGGTTCCCCCTAGTTTTGTAGCCAGCTAGGGTAAAGCAGACGGCTGCAGCCTGCAGACCACAGCTGGCAACCTCACCTTGGCTGGTAATCCAAAACTGAGGGCACCCCACGCTGTTATTTTAAATTAAATAAATAATTAAAAAAAAAAACACGTAGGGGTCCCCCAAAATTGGATCACCAGCCAAGGTAAAGCAGACAGCTGGGGCCTGATATTCTCAGACTAGGGAGGTCCATGGTTATTGGAATCTCCCCAGCCTAAAAATAGCAGGCCGCAGCCGCCCCAGAAGTGGCGCATCCATTAGATGCGCCAATCCTGGTGCTTCGCCCCAGCTCATCCCGCGCCCTGGTGCGGTGGCAAACGGGGTAATATTTGGGGTTAATACCAGATGTGTAATGTCATCTGGCATCAAGCCCTGGGGTTGGTGAGGTCAGGCGTCTATCAGATACCCGACATCACCAACCCAGTCAGTAATAAAAAAAAATAGACGACAAACACATTTTTATTTGAAAAAACACTCCCCAAAACATTCCCTCTTTAACCAATTTATTAGATTGAAAAACAAATCCAGGTCTGGTGTAATCCAAGGGGTTGCCATGACGATCCACACTGTCCCAGTCAATGAAGAGCAGGATGTTCCCCATTGACTGGGAGAGCAGTGCAGTGACCTGAGCTAACATCAATGGGTCAGCCCAGGTCACTGCAGGGGGGTGACAAGTGCTGCTGTCAGCGAGGTACATTACCTGCGCTGATCTCCAGCACACTGACAGCCCCTGTCACTGAGGTCAATGACCGGCGCCTTCACAGCAAGTATCGCGAGAGGTCCGTGACGTCACCGCTAGTCAGTCTCGGGTCGGAAGCGATAGGTGATGTGACAAGCGGCGGCCATGGAGGACAGTGACAGCGCTGAGGTCGGGATGGCGGGACTTCATCACCGCAGGTAAGCCGAGCGAGCGAGCGAGCGAGCGGGCGGGCGGGGGGGATGGGGGGGATGGGGGGGGGGGATGTGTGTGTGTGTGTGTGTTTGTGTATGTATGTGTACATGCCGCGGGCAGGAGGGGGCGGAGCGAGCTGAGCGGGAAAGTGTGGGCTTCCTGCATGTAACTAAGATAAACATCGGGTTACTAACCAAAGCGCTTTGCTTGGATACCCGATGTTTATCTTGGTTACCAGCTTGTGGCAGGCTGCCAGCGATGGCTCCTGCACACTGTAGCTGTAAAAAGCCCTGCTTTTTGCTGCTAGAACCGTTCTCGAACGTATCTAGAACTATCGAGCTTTTGCAAAAAGCTCGAGTTCTAGTTCGATCTAGAACATGCCCCAAAATCACTCGAGCCGCGAACTGGAGAACCACGAACCACGAACCGCGCTCAACTCTAGTCAAGACGTCCCTTGGACGCGCTTCCCTGCGGATGAAGAAACACGCAGACAAGAGGCATCTAGATCCTCCGTGTTTCTCTCCAGGAGATCTGGTCTGGCTTGCTTCCAAATATGTCCGATTGAAGCTACCATCGTACAAGCTGGGTCCTCGTTACATCGGGCCGTTTAAAGTCGTCGGCAAGATCAATGAGGTCTCCTACAAGCTGCAGCTCCCGGCCACGATGAGGATACCCAACTCCTTCCACGTCTCCCTGCTCAAGCCGGTTCTCCTTGGTCCCTTCTCCGCTGTTGCCAGTTCTGCTCCTCCTCCTATTGCTGACGATGACATCTATGCGGTAAGGGATATCGTGGCCATGAAGACCGTGCGGGGCCGGACCGTGCGGGGCCGACAGTTCTTCCTGGTGGACTGGGCTGGGTATGGTCCTGAGGATAGGTCCTGGGAACCCCGGGAGAATGTGGGTACTCCTCTGATACGTGCCTTCCTGTACCGGTTGCGGGGAGGGGGGCGTGGGGGAGGGGGTACTGTCACGCTCCCCGGCTCCCCTGCCACGCTCCCCGGCTCCCCTGCCACGCTCCCCGGCTCCCCTGCCACGCTCCCCGGCTCCTCTGCCACGCTTCCCCGCTCCCGGACCACGCTTCCCCGCTCCCGTGCCACGCTCCCCGGTCCCCCACTCCACAGCCTCCATGCTCCCTCACCTGCGTCCTCCAGGCAACCCGGTCCCCGGTCCCGGCGCCCGTCTGCTATGCTGAGCCAGCCCGGCACTCCTGCCTCCTGTACATCGCATCCTGCTCTGGCTTCTGGCAGCCGGGCCTCGCGCATGCGCATGCGCATTAGGGCGCGCGCGCGGTCATTGACCTTTTCTTAAAGGGCCAGCGTCCTCCAACAGGATATTGAAGATGCAGGTACAGGGTGTATAGGGGGTTCCTTTCCAAGTGGGCGGGGCCTGTTCTTCATGTTTGCTAAGCTAGGAGTCAGGTCTCCCTGTGCCTTGTCCCGTACTTACCTATCTCTCTTGTAGAGTCGCTCCTGTCTCGCCAACCGGTCCTGACGATTCCAGAACGCCGAACGGTGACTGTCCGCCATCTCGTCAGTCCCTACCATCTCCGATCCCTGGATCCGTGTGGTGACCGACCTCCTCGCTCCGCTGGTTCCGGACTCTGCCTGACATCATCTCGGCCTCCGAACCTGAGCTCCGTCACCCGGACTACCTTCAGAGACTCCGTGGTCCCAGGGACTTCTTCACCCCACTCCTCTGAACGGACTGTCCTGCTACCCGTAGTGCTCCGGCTACCGGGCACCTTGCCCTCGGTGAGGTGTTCAGCTCAGTGGATCCACCTCCTGGGCCTACCCGTCCTCCTGGTCCTAACAATTAGTACAGGATAGGGACACTATACGCAGAGATATGACTGTGTACTGCTCCTCTGTCACTCTCTGGTGTCCGGGGAAGAAGTTATATTACATCCCTTCTCGGGACTGAAATAAATTTTTGCCTTTTTCAAAGGGATTATAAAAGTTTTAAAATAAATAAAATTAAAAAATACCAATAAAGAAAAAACAAAACTTTCCTCTTCTCACTCCGAGAATCCAGTACTTATGCTGCAGAGTCACTCCGGGTGTTTTGTTTGGCAGAAGGCAGCATGTGACCACTGCAGACAATCAATGATGGTATTCTACTGGAACCATGGTGCAGCCAGTAAAGTACAACGTGATGAATTTTAATACATTTGTCACAATTTACTCTTTTTTTATCAATGCTTATATTTTCCTGAATGAAGTCCCATCTGCAGTGTCAGACGGCCCCTTTCAGGTTTTGCAGCGTCTGTACATGTTGTGTGAGTCTTCATGCCTCTTCTTGCTGCGTGTGCAGGGTGTGATGCCTGTTTGCATACATTTTCATCTGCGTGGCATGAATATATTATTGATAATGAATTACCCTAATTTTAGAAGCTGTTTCCACAGAATGTGATAATCAAGATTCATCACGTGTCTCATAGGTTATCTGCAACATGAAAATGTGGAATATCCATTATTTTGAGAAAAGTATGTGCCCCCTCCACTTTCCACCGCCAGGAGCTTTACTGACCTACCGTTTTTCATCCATAGACATTAAGGCCTCCTTCACACATCCTTCACACATCCGTTTCTCCGGTATGTGTGACATCCGTTTTCACACATACCGGACATACGTAGACCCTTTAAAATCAATGGGCTTGCGCACACGTCCGTGTTTTGACGGACATGGCCGTTTTCTGACGGCAGCACTGATGTCACACGGACCGCACACTGATGCGATCCATGTAACATGTACTGGAGGAAACACGTCACTGAGAAATAAATGTATTTTTATACTTACTTGTCTCCGGCGCTGCTGTTACTTCCGGGTCCCGCTCATTATGCTCATGAATATTCACTGCACTGACTGTGGACCCGGAAGTAAGTGCGACTGCATCGCCGGAGACAGGTAAGTATACATAGTTCATGCTGTGTGTTATTTGGATGTCACACGGATAGCAGACGAACAGTACATGGACAGACATACGTACGTACACCATAGACCACGCAAAATGTTCGGTTTTTGCACAGACGTGTAAAGGGGCCTAATATGAAGGTATAACAGCATCCGCTATTCTGGAAAGGATTTCTACACGATTTTGGAGAACATATGTTGATGTTGAGGAGACACAGACTATGCTACGATCAGGCGGCATGGTGTGGGGTGTAACCTCTCCAATTTCCAGGAGAAAGAGTATTTGAATGAATCGGCTGCTTGTAGTTCCCAGTTCAGCCAGGTGGCGGAACGGCTTTTTTACAGCGAAGGGAACAAAGCACAACAATCATCATCTATAATTATAATGATCCCCATTAATTACAGAATTCACACTGTGATTCTTCCCCTCCAATGTATCATCAAAATGAGCATTGTTTAAGGAATAATCACACTCCTTAGATGAGTCATTAGGAGAAAGACCCACATTTTCAGACTTATTAAAGGGAATCTGTCAGCAGGTTTTTGCTATGTGAGCTGAAGATATTGTGCTGCAAGGGTTAACACAAAGAATTCAGGGCTGTCTGTCTTATCACAGTCCGATCTGTTGTTTATTTGCTCTGCTTGTTTAAGCAGCAGGATCCTTCTCATTGCAAGGCTACAATGTCTTGCGCATGGCAATCCAACACGCCCCTGCTCTGATTGACACCTCACTGTCAATGTACAATCTCTGATGTGGGTACTGAAAATCACTCAGCTCTGCTAGACTGTTAAAACTTAAATTCTGATTGTGTCAGAATGGCTGCACCCAGTAATCTAAGTGATACATCATTGGATTCAGGATCTCTTTGCCTTCATCATGCTGCTTTCAGATGAGGTAGCAAAAACCTGCAAGAAAATTAGAGAAAGACACACCGCTTAAAAATATTAAAAATGAGATAGAACCATTTAGAATCATAAAGATATAGACTGAATCTAGGAGTCGTTTAGAGAAATATTCACCCATTAAACGTAATGAAACATAGACACACTCCCACTGCTCGGGTCCGGCCGCTGCTGCTGCGGCTGCTGCTGCTCGGTGGTGGCTCGAGCGGTGGGCCGGATCCCGGGGACTCGAGCGGCGCTCCTCGCCCGTGAGTGAAAAGGGAATTTGATGGTGGGGGATTTGGTTATTGTCCGTGACGCCACCCACGGTTGTGGTGATATTGGTGACACCACCGCTGCTCTGAACGGGGATCCCGGGAGCGGTGACAGGGAGCAGCTTTGTTGTTAGTTCTCCCCTCCGTAGGTAGGGGGGTTGGTTGTTCCGGGGCCCGGTGATGGGGTAGGGATGGATAGCAGGCGGGTTACGGGGCCTGGTGAGGTGCAGGGTCGCGGGGGCAGCGCTGTTCCGCACGGCACGGTGGTACTCACTCAGCCAATGATGAGGACACAGTTCTCGGTAAAACACACGGCTGGATGGACGGGTCCCACAGATGGCTGCGGTGTTGTTTCTCCCGGCAGGTTGGTGATGACTGCCTTTCCCTGCACCTATGTACGGTAAACGGTTCCAATGGGTTCCCACCGGTAACCCGCTCCCCGGCTTGGATATGGGCCGGAGGAGCCCCCTTTTGCCCGCAGGCTCTGGCCCTGGGAAACGGTTACCTTGGCGGTGGCGGTGTCTCCCTCCCTTGGTTGGACTGTTGCCTTCTGTCAGGACTTGGTTGTTGGGAAACCCAGGAGGTTCCCTTCACTAACGGATTCGGCAAATTCACGGCGACTCCTAGCCTTGCCGGGGTCCGTAAGCCCCTGCCAAATGGTGCTGGCCTCTCTTCGCGTACCAGTCCGGTACCGCCGGGCCACCGTCTGCCAACCTTGCTGATCTGTCCGGGCCACACACCCGGACCAACTTCAGGCTGCTTAACTGCCACTTTTTCCTTCCTCTCACTTTCCACTCAAAACCTAATCTCTCTCCTCTCCAAACTCATCTGCCTGGTTTTCCCGCCTCCAGGACTGTGAACTCCTCGGTGGGCGGGGCCAACCGCCTGGCCCACCCTCTGGTGTGATCATCAGCCTTGGAGGAAGGCAACAAGGGTTTTGTGTCTGACTTCGGTGTGCCTGCTGGGAGTGTGGGGTGTGTGGGTGTTGTGCTCTGTGGCCCCTGGCTTGTCCAGGGCGCCACACATACCCACCCCATAGCCTGATTAAGAAACAGACAAGCCCCATAGCCTGATTAAGAAACAGACATGCCCCATAGCCTGATTAAGAAACAGACATGCCCCATAGCCTGATTAAGAAACAGACATGCCCCATAGCCTGATTAAGAAACAGACACGGCCCACAGCAGCCTGATTAAGAAACAGACATGCCCATAGCCTGATTAAGAAACAGACACACCCCATAGCCTGATTAAGAAACAGACACACCCCATAGCCTGATTAAGAAACAGACACACCTCATAGCCTGATTAAGAAACAGACACATACCATAGCCTGAAGAAATAGACACGCCCCATAGCCTGATTAAGACACAGACACGCCACATAGCCTGATTACGAAATAGACACGCCCATAGCCTGATTAAGAAACAGACACACCCCATAGCCTGATTAAGAAACAGACACGCCCCATAGCCTGATTAAGAAACAGACACAACTCATAGCCTGATTAAGAAATAAACAAGTGCCATAGCTTGATTAAGAAACAGATATACCCCATAGCCTGATTAAGAAACAGACATACCCCCTATTCTCATTAAGAAACAGACATGCCCCATAGCCTGATTAAAGGGGTTATCCGGCTTATTTTGACTTTTTTTTATTATTACCCTATTGGGCTACATTGGGGCAGGTAAGTAGATAGAGACCACTTACCTGCCCTGCTGTCAGCCCCTCTTCCCCGGCTCAGAGTGGTCATGTGACCGCTCCTGCCGCGATTTTGCTGCTTCCGGTCATTTCATGTCAACATGGGCAGGACCATGTTGACATGCAAATCTGGAACAGCATGTTGCTGTCCCGCTGGGCGGGTACAGTGCGTGAGTCCTCGCCCCCCTTCCCTGCACCCTCCCACACATTCCCCCGCACCCCGTACTCTCCCCGCCCACGGTGTCACCGCCAGCACCGGGCCTCCTGCTCAGGATAGCAGGAGTGCCCGTGCAGCTGCCTTCATTGCAGTGTGTGTCTGCCCGCATGCAGATTCTCACCCTGCAGTGCTGGCTGCCGCGGAGATGACGAGCGCTGCTGCCAGAAGGCAGATGAGATCATTACCTGCTGTGACGATCTCCTCTTCACTCCTGTCACCGCTGTCACTGCCGCCTATGCCCGCTGCATACTCACGTCACTAGCGGTGATGTCACGGGCGATACTGCTGGGAACGCGGCGGGCATAGACGGCAGTGACATCGCTAACAGGAGTGAAGAGGAGATCGTCACAGCAGGTAATGATCTCATCTGCCTCCTGACAGCGCTCATCATCCCCTGCAGTGACCTGGGCTGACCTATTGATGTTAGCTCAGGTCACTGCATTGCTCTCCCAGCCAATGGGGAACATTCTGTTCTTCATTGACTGGGGGTACATTGTCTATGGTATGGATAGTCATGTGTCCCCCTTATTGGATTACGCTTGACCCGGATTTGATTGTTCTTTTCAATAAATTGGTGAAAGAGGGAATGTGCGGAGTGTTTTTTTAAATAAAACTTTTTTTGTTGTCTATTTTTTTTATTAGTGACTGGGTTGGTGATGTCGGGTATCTGATAGATGCGTGACATCACTAACCCCAGGGCTTGATGCCAGGTGACATTACACATCTGGCATCAACCCCATATATTACCCCGTTTGCCACCGCACCAGGGCAATGGCATGAGTTGGGGAAAAGCGCCAGGATTGGCACATCTAATGGATGCGCCACTTCTGGGGCGGCTGCTATTTTTAGGCTGGGGAGTGTCCAATAACAGTGGACCTCCCTAGTCTGAGATTACCAGACCCTAGCTGTCTGCTTTACCTCGGCTGGTGATCCAATTTGGAGGGGACCCCATGTTTTTTGTTTTAAATTATTTATTTAATTTAAAATAGCGTGGGGCGCCCGCTGTTTTGGATTATCAGCCAAGGTGAAGCTGCCATCTGTGGTTTGCAGGCTGCAGCCGTCTGTTTTACCCTAGCTGTCTACAAAAGATGGGGGGACCTCATGTCGTTTTGTTTTTTTTTTAATTATTTATTTTTTTGGCTAAATACAAGGCTAAGCACCCTTTAGTGCCACATGAAAGTCACTAAAGGGTGCCAGCTTAGAATATGCAGGGGGGTGGATTATATATGTCTTTCTCATCTATCTATTCATCTATCCATTATCTATCTGTCTATCTATCCCTCTATTCATTCATTCATTCATTCATCCCTCTAGCTCTGTCTCTATATCTATCTATTCATCTCTATCTAGTCATATATTTATCTTTCTTGCTGCTTCCGTTTTTGCGGTCCGCAAAAAAAACGGAAGGCACACAGATGACACACAGATACATCCGTGAAAAAATGGACCGTTTTTTACGGACCGCAAAAACGGAACGGTCATGTGAATGTAGCCCACATGTGTTTCCTATGGGGGGTAGGGGTCGGTAGAGAATGATGGTGAGGGGGGGGTCGGTACAGAGCGCTGTGTGTGTGTTTGTGTGTGTGGGTGGGGGCAGGGTTGCAGAGCCTGATGTGATGTGGGGTGCAGAGTTCGATGTGTGTGTGTGTGTGTGTGTGTGTGTGTGTGTGTGTGGTGCAGAGCCCAATGTGGGGCTGTTATTTCCATTGCTAGAGTGATAACAGGTCAGGTGCTGGGCAGAGAATACTGACAGGGAATGTGAGTGCAGGGGGCGGGCAGAGGGCGGGCAAGGGGCGAGGCTGGACAGTGAGGGCGGGCAGGGGGCGAGGCTGGACAGTGAGGGCGGGCAGGGGGCGAGGCTGGACAGTGAGGCCGGGCGGTGCCAGCTGTGACTGGGAGGTTTTGCACAGGAAGTGGTCATGTTTGCTGGAGCTGAATGTAAACAAAGAGCTGCATAGAATAAAGGGATAATTCAAGAGGAACAAAAGATAGAAAACAAAAAATAACAATGTAGGGGTGTTTTATATGACAATACAGCACAGATAAACTAAAAATGTTTTGGTAAGCTAATGTCGGACAACTCCTTTAAGAAACAGACACACCCCATAGCCTGATTAAGAGACAGACATACCCCCTAAATTATTTATGAAGTAGTCACACCCTTTGGACTTATTGAGACATAGACACACCCTTTTGACTCATTAGTAGACACACCCAAAGGCATTTTTTTTATCCCAAGGAAAAATGGAAACTATTCCAGCTCAACAGCTCGGCACAATGATAAATGTGTCTAATATAACGGCCTCCCTATGTATTGCTTATTATTTATACATTACCTGAAGGAAAAGCCAAGGAACAGGCACTGGAGATGAGAACTAAGTGATATGACAGTGTAGATTGTAGAATAGGGATATATGACTCATTTTTATACCTTTCTCTGTAAGAAAACAGACAAGAAATGATCAATGTGTTGGGCCCGGCGCCCCGTGTGATATCTGTGTATACAGCCCTCGCTTATATCCATCATGGAGCAGAATATGAAGGATCCTGAGATTCCTCTCTACATCTGTACATTTATAGACACAGAGGAACATGTTTGACTTATGTATACAATAATATCGCTCTGTGGGGGGAAAGCACCTAGATCCCAAAGCAAAATATGTAGCAGCCCCCACATACCATGAGCTATTTATGTGACTGGTGTCTTCTTACACAGCGGAGGGTGGGTTGAGCCTCCTCCTGGGCTTAGTTTAGCTGCCCTTTCACCTTTCCATCATTATTCTTTGTTTTTCTGTATGTTTTTTTTTTTGCCATGAACACTGTGCCTGGCCCTCATATATTTAGAATGGGGTCCATTAAAGGGGAGGAAAATAAACCTTTTCCCAGGGAAAGGAATATGTAAAAAAATAAAATACTTGGGTCACTTGACCGCTGCCGCCAGTCATAATCCAGGAGCTGGTTGAAAGATAACATCATCACTTCCTTTTCTTACACGATGCAAATAAGTTAGAGCCTGCAAACTTCAAACAAGAGCAGGATTTATTAACAGATGCATAAATCTTACAAACCAACAAGTTATCTTGCTCAGTTAAATTTTAATAAATTTTCAACATAAAAGTGTGGGTCAATTATTATTCAACCCCTAGGTTTAATATTTTGTGGAATAACCCTTGCTTGCAATTACAGCTAATAATCGTCTTTTATAAGACCTGATCAGGCCGGCACAGGTCTCTGGAGTTATCTTGGCCCACTCCTCCATGCAGATCTTCTCCAAGTTATCTAGGTTCTTTGGGTGTCTCATGTGGACTTTAATCTTGAGCTCCTTCCACAAGTTTTCAATTGGGTTAAGGTCAGGAGACTGACTAGGCCACTGCAACACCTTGATTTTTTCCCTCTTGAACCAGGCCTTGGTTTTCTTGGCTGTGTGCTTTGGGTCGTTGTCTTGTTGGAAGATGAAATGACGACCCATCTTAAGATCCTTAATGGAGGAGCAGAGGTTCTTGGCCAAAATCTCCAGGTAGGCCGTGCTATCCATCTTCCCATGGATGCGGACCAGATGGCCAGGCCCCTTGGCTGAGAAACAGCCCCACAGCATGATGCTGCCACCACCATGCTTGACTGTAGGGATGGTATTCTTGGGGTCGTATGTAGTGCCATCCAGTCTCCAAACGTCACGTGTGTGGTTGGCACCAAAGATCTCGATCTTGGTCTCATCAGACCAGAGAACCTTGAACCAGTCTGTCTCAGAGTCCTCCAAGTGATCATGAGCAAACTGTAGACGAGCCTTGACATGATGCTTTGAAAGTAAAGGTACCTTACGGGCTTGTCTGGAACGGAGACCATTGCGGTGGAGTACGTTACTTATGGTATTGACTGAAACCAATGTCCCCACTGCCATGAGATCTTCCCGGAGCTCCTTCCTTGTTGTCCTTGGGTTAGCCTTGACTCTTTGGACAAGCCTGGCCTCGGCACGGGAGGAAACTTTCAAAGGCTGTCCAGGCTGTGGAAGGCTAACAGTAGTTCCATAAGCCTTCCACTTCCGGATGATGCTCCCAACAGTGGAGACAGGTAGGCCCAACTCCTTGGAAAGGGTTTTGTACCCCTTGCCAGCCTTGTGACCCTCCATGATCTTGTCTCTGATGGCCTTGGAATGCTCCTTTGTCTTTCCCATGTTGACCATGTATGAGTGCTGTTCACAAGTTTGGGGAGGGTCTTAATTAGTCAGAAAAGGATGGAAAAAGAGATAATTAATCCAAACATGTGAAACTCATTGCTCTTTGTGCCTGAAATACTTCTTAATACTTTAGGGGAACCAAACAGAATTCTTGTGGTTTGACGGGTTGAATAATAAATGACCCTCTGAATAAACTTTTCACAATTTAAAAAAAAAATAAAAAAAAGAAATAACATTCTTTTTTGCTGCATTTCACACTTCCAGGCTGATCTACAGTCCAAATGTCACAATGCCAAGTTAATTCCGAATGTGTAAACCTGCAAAACCTGCAGGGGGTTGAATACTACTTGTAGGCACTGTATATATATATATACATATATATATATATATATATATATATATATATATATATATATATATATAAGTTTATATATGAGCTGTGTGAGTTCAGTGTGGTTGTATAGAGCAGGCTCAGGAGCTGAGCCCACACGATATCTGGCAAATTTGGACTGTGTTGCACAGCTAGGTTCTATCTAAAACAGCAGCAATCAGAGCTGAGCTCCAATTGCTGCTGTTAACCACTTGAATTCTACAAGTTGGTGCAGTTTCATTAGTCCATGAACTCAACTGCTGCCTACCCAATGTAATAAGATGCAGTTTTTTGTTATGAACACTGTGCCTGGACCCCATAGATTTAGAATAAGGGCCATTAAAGGGGAGGAAAATAAACCTTTTCCCAGGGAAAGGAAAATGTAAAAATAAATACTTGGGTCACTTGACCGCTGCCGCCAGTCATAATCTAGGGGCTGGTTGAAGGGTGATATCACCACTTCCTTTTCTTACACAGACCATGGATATATATGAGCAGTGTGCGTTCAGTGTGGATGTATGGAGCAGGCTCAGGAGCTGAGTCCACACAATATTTGGCAAATTTGGACTGTGTTGCAAAGCTAGGTTCTACCTAAAATAGCAGCAATCAGAGCTGAACTCCGATTGCTGCTGTTAACCACTTGAATTCTGTAAGTTGGTGCAGTTTCATTAGTCCATGAACCCAACTGCTGCCTACCCAATGTAATAAGATGCAGCTTTTTGTCATGAACACTGTGCCTGGCCCTGATAGATTTAGAATGGAGGCCATTAAAGGGGAGGAAAATAAACCTTTTCCCAGGGAAAGGAATATGTAAAAAGTAAAATACTTGGGTCACTGCACCGCTGCTGGCAGTCATAATCCAGCAGCTGGTTGAAAGGTAATATCACCACTTCCTTTTCTTACCCAGACCATGGATATATATGTGCAGTGTGCGTTCAGTGTGGATGTATGGAGCAGGCTCAGGAGCTGATCCCACAAGATATCTGGCAAATTTGGACTGTGTTGTACAGCTAGGTTCTACCTAAAACAGCAGCAATCTGAGCTGAGCTCCGATTGCTGCTGTTAACCACTTGAATTCTGCAAGTTGGTGCAGTTTCATTAGTCCATGAACCCAACTGCTGCCTACCCAATGTAATAAGACACAGTTTTTTGTGTCATGAACACTGTGCCTGGCCCTCATAGATTTAGAATAGGGAGTGGGGTCATTAAAGGGGAGGAAAATAAACCTTTTCCCAGGGAATGGAATATGTAAAAAAAAAAATACTCAAGTCACTTGACCACAGCCACCAGTCATGATCCAGCAGCTGGTTGAAGGGTAACATCACCGCTTCCTTTCCTTGCACAAACAATGAAGTGGCTTATCATGGATACATATAAATGGTTTGTTGCACAGCCAGCTTCTACCTTTAGCAGTAGTGATCTGAGCTGACCTCCAATTGCTGATATTAACCACTTACATTCTGCAAGAGGGTGCAGTTTCATTATCAGATCAATCCAACTTCTGACCACCCACTGTAATGAGATCATGGGGTACCAAAGGGTTGCTTGCCGTGACAAAACTCCTTTGAAGTCCAGCGACTGATCTCACAGGAGACTGGGATTTGTACTATATACGGCAAAAAAATTGTATTGCAAAACTTGGAGCGAGCAATCCAATAATCCCAGGTTCAAGCCCCCTAAGAAAAAGAAAAAGTTGTTTTAAAAAGCTACAAATTTGAATCCCACTCTGCATTAGAAATATAGATATTTTAAAATATATATATATATATATATATATATATATACTGTATGTGTATATATATATATATATATATACAGTTAGGTCCAGAAATATTTGGACAGTGACACAAGTTTTGTTATTTTAGCTGTTTACAAAAACATGTTCAGAAATACAATTATATATATAATATGGGCTGAAAGTGCACACTCCCAGCTGCAATATGAGAGTTTTCACATCCAAATCGGAGAAAGGGTTTAGGAATCATAGCTCTGTAATGCATAGCCTCCTCTTTTTCAAGGGACCAAAAGTAATTGGACAAGGGACTCTAAGGGCTGCAATTAACTCTGAAGGCGTCTCCCTCGTTAACCTGTAATCAATGAAGTAGTTAAAAGGTCTGGGGTTGATTACAGGTGTGTGGTTTTGCATTTGGAAGCTGTTGCTGTGACCAGACAACATGCGGTCTAAGGAACTCTCAATTGAGGTGAAGCAGAACATCCTGAGGCTGAAAAAAAAGAAAAAATCCATCAGAGAGATAGCAGACATGCTTGGAGTAGCAAAATCAACAGTCGGGTACATTCTGAGAAAAAAGGAATTGACTGGTGAGCTTGGGAACTCAAAAAGGCCTGGGCGTCCACGGATGACAACAGTGGTGGATGATCGCCGCATACTTTCTTTGGTGAAGAAGAACCCGTTCACAACATCAACTGAAGTCCAGAACACTCTCAGTGAAGTAGGTGTATCTGTCTCTAAGTCACCAGTAAAGAGAAGACTCCATGAAAGTAAATACAAAGGGTTCACATCTAGATGCAAACCATTCATCAATTCAAAAAATAGACAGGCCAGAGTTACATTTGCTGAAAAACACCTCATGAAGCCAGCTCAGTTCTGGAAAAGTATTCTATGGACAGATGAGACAAAGATCAACCTGTACCAGAATGATGGGAAGAAAAAAGTTTGGAGAAGAAAGGGAACGGCACATGATCCAAGGCACACCACATCCTCTGTAAAACATGGTGGAGGCAACGTGATGGCATGGGCATGCATGGCTTTCAATAGCACTGGGTCACTTGTGTTTATTGATGACATAACAGCAGACAAGAGTAGCCGGATCAATTCTGAAGTGTACCGGGATATACTTTCAGCCCAGATTCAGCCAAATGCCGCAAAGTTGATTGGACGGCGCTTCATAGTACAGATGGACAATGACTCCAAGCATACAGCCAAAGCTACCCAGGAGTTCATGAGTGCAAAAAAGTGGAACATTCTGCAATGGCCAAGTCAATCACCAGATCTTAACCCAATTGAGCATGCATTTCACTTGCTCAAATCCAGACTTAAGACGGAAAGACCCACAAACAAGCAAGACCTGAAGGCTGTGGCTGTAAAGGCCTGGCAAAGCATTAAGAAGGAGGAAACCCAGCGTTTGGTGATGTCCATGGGTTCCAGACTTAAGGCAGTGATTGCCTCCAAAGGATTCGCAACAAAATATTGAAAATAAAAATATTTTGTTTGGGTTTGGTTTATTTGTCCAATTACTTTTGACCTCCTAAAATGTGGAGTGTTTGTAAAGAAATGTGACAATTCCTACAATTTCTATCAGATATTTTTGTTCAAACCTTCAAATTAAACGTTACAATCTGCACTTGAATTCTGTTGTAGAGGTTTCATTTCAAATCCAATGTGGTGGCATGCAGAGCCCAACTCGCCAAAATTGTGTCACTGTCCAAATATTTCTGGACCTAACTGTATATATATATAAATATTCAGTATTGCTGTGTTCATGAAAGATCGATCTGTAAATATAAAAAATTATGTAACCCGTATGGTAGAAAAGTCAAATCACCATAATTGTCGTTCTTTGATCTTCATTTTTTTAACAAATTTCAGATTTTTTTTACCATTAAAATAAAAAATATTCAAGTTTAGCATTGCCAAAATTGTACTGACCTGAAGAATCATTTTGCCTTATATTATATTACCATGTATTGAATGAAATAAAACCAAAAATCAATGTCGAAACCGTCATGTGGTTTCTGGCCATAGAACGTCACAGTTTTTGGCTGCACAGAATGCTCCCTGACTTTCCATTGTTCCTGCTGTCAGTATTCATAGGTATAGGTAGCTTTCCTGCTGGATTCATCTCTCCCTTTTTTGGACCCAGTAGGAGCTCGCCTTCCACCCAGCTGCTGATTATCAGTATTCCCTTGGTGTTTATATACCCCTTCCTTACTTGGACTTATGCTGGTGATATTTTCAGTTCCTTCAAGCTCTGGTTGCAAGCAAGTGGCTTGTACTCTTCTGTGGTTTCGTTGCTAAAAACTCTGCTGAACCTCTACCTGAGTCATCTTCTGACAGACAGTTCATACTTTCCCCCTGTGTGTCCTCCTTGTGTCTTTTTTATTTGTTTAGTGGGATTAACGAAGACCTCATCCCACCCAATCCCTATTTAGGGCCCAGTACTATGGATACCTAGAGTCAGATATCCAGCTCGGTGCATCACCTATCTAGGATGGTGAGGGACTCCAGTGACCAGCAGTAGGTTTGGTTAGGGGTTACCATCTTCCCTTTCCCTAGACACAGGGTTTTCCTTCCCTTTCGCCATTCGCTTGGTACTTTCCTGTACCAAGAATGACAGTTACTGTAGTGGTCAACTAAGAAAGAGCAACTGCAGACGAGATTTGGTTACTGCAACTATCAGGTACCAAGGAGCTTTGGCTTTCAGCCTTTGGACTCCTATACATTGATGTTGACTTACACAGGGACCTTGTGCTAAAGGCCCCATTACACGCAGCGACATCGCTTGCGATCTCGTTAGTGATGTGACACGCCCAGATCGTTGTTACGATTTGCCGAGATCGCTCATAGGTAGTTTATTAGCGGTCACACGTACACATCTCACAAACGACGCTACATCGTTCAGCGATATATTGTTTGACCAAGGCGGTCATGTGGATGTTGTTCGTCGTTGGCAGGGTGTCACACCTAGCAATATGTCTGCTGCGTTCCAAAGGACAAACAGTATTTTGAGACTGAATGACGTGTCAACGATCAACGATTTTCACCCTATTTGTGATCGTTCGGAGTCGCACGTAGGTGTCACACGCAACGACGTCGCTAACGATGCCGGATGTGCGTTACGGAAACCGTGACCCCGACGACATATCGTCAGATAAATCGTAGCGTGTAAAGCGGCCTTAAGTCTTCTAAGTGGATGCTGGCCAGTGGAGCAGGCTGGCAGTTAGAAGCAGGGGTGGGATTCAGCCGGTTCTGTCCGGTTCGGGCGAACCAGTTGTTAAAATAGCAGCCGGTTTGCCGAACCGGCAAGAATCGGCGTCGTGACCCGGCTCCCTGTGTATTAATTTGTATCGGCGTTGTTAAATCACTGATACAAATGAATTTCCGTACCTCTGTGCACGGGTTCAGTGGAGCCAGTTTGCACTCTGACCCGGCGTCCGGTGGCGTGATGACGCTGCAGAGGTCACGGCAGTGTGGTGAGATTACCTCGCCATGCTGCCACCTGTCAGCGTCAGTATACAGAGTGCCGCAGAGGAGGAGGACAGAGGAGAGGCCGCCGGCACTTAGAGCAGCTAAGCGCTCTGTGAGCCGAAGATGCGACACTGCAGGGCAGGAGGCCACATGGACTCTGCAGGGCTGGAGGATGCCACATGGACTCTGCGGGGCAGGAAGAGGCCACATGGACTCTGCAGGGCAGGAGGATGCCACATGGACTCTGCAGGGCAGGAGGAGGCCACATGGTATGGGACTCTACAGAGCAGAAGGAAGACACATGGGATGGGAGCCTACAGGGCAGGAGGAGGCCTGTCTGGGGGGGGAGTCTGCAGGGCAGGAGGAGGCCTGTCTGGGGGGGGAGTCTGCAGGGCAGGAGGAGGCCTGTCTGGGGGGGGAGTCTGCAGGGCAGGAGGAGGCCTGCAGAGCAGGAGGAGGCCTGCATGGGAGTGGAGGCCTGCATGAGATGGGATCTGTATAGGGAAAGTCGTCCGTTCCAATTTGAGCAGGGTTTCTTTAGTAATAATTTTCAAACATGTAAGAAAAACATTCATACAATATGCCAAGTAAATAAGAGACTGACTGAAATAACTGGTACTTGATAGGAAAGTGAAGGTATAGGAAGAGTAAGAAGGGGAAAGTTTTTATCATTTAATTGTATTTTGTGGTTCAGCTAAGTGTGAAAAAAATGGGTGTGATAACAGAATGGAGCGTGATTTTTCAAAAGAGCTGTAGAGTGTCCTAAGATCGGTGGGACATTGGGTGTAGAGAAACCACCGGCGGGACCCTGAAGTGTCCGAGAGCTGCTAAGTTGTCAGAGGAGGTTAGGAAAGCACTCCAAAAAGCACAACGTAATGATATGTGGGGACAATATGGTAAGAGCCCCCACAATTGGCACAAACTCAAAAGCATATTATATATACAAGAGAACCGAGAGTTTTTCATGTGCAAAAGATAGACAATTTTATTAGATACAGAGGGTGAGTTAACCATAAAATCACATAAAATCCACACTTTACAAAACCCAAAGCTGGGGTGTACACCATATCAGGGCATGGTCTTGGGTGACAATGATATCACATAGTAGTGCACCCAATCCGGTGCATATTATTAATACAATTCAATTCATGCGCTTTGTGATTGCAGGATGATCTAATAAATACTACCATTGGTGGAAGTGTGACAGGACACCCACATGGACTATTAGAGATGTGAAAGGATGTCTTTCTGTGGAACAAGATATAAACAATGTCACCACGTCTGCCAACTTTTTCGCACCTGTGGATTTTGTACTCCTGCAATACGTTGTTTTGTACATACTGTCATGCTGTTGACGAGTTCCGGGGGTTTCTGTGCGCGTGCGCCTGCTCGCATGCTCGTCCCTGCCTGATCGCCGCCGTCTGGCCGTCTCGTGCTCGCGCGGGAGTCATGGAGACGCGTCCGTGCTCCCGCGCGTGCGCGGTTGTGACGTGACGGCGGCGGTCTCGCGGGATTTGCCTGCTGGCCGGCGCATGCGCCGCGTGCGAACTTCCGGGCCGGACTCAGCGCGCACATTTAAAAACCGGAGCTCAGGGATGGAGGTTAGAATACCTCCACCCTGATGAAGATTTTAAATATATCGTTATCGAAACGTACGTCGCATCTGTGAGGCCCTTTCTGAGACCAAGCTGGGCTATACCACCCCACCACTGATCGGTAGATATACCAAAGACAGTATGGCATCTGCCTTAATGTGACGGGGTTCTGAGGGGCATTTGTATTGATAGGTGGACATTGAATTGAATTGTATTAATAATATGCACCGGATTGGGTGCACTACTATGTGATATCATTGTCACCCAAGACCATGCCCTGATATGGTGTACACCCCAGCTTTGGGTTTTGTAAAGTGTGGATTTTATGTGATTTTATGGTTAACTCACCCTCTGTATCTAATAAAATTGTCTATCTTTTGCACATGAAAAACTCTCGGTTCTCTTGTATATATAATATGCTTTTGAGTTTGTGCCAATTGTGGGGGCTCTTACCATATTGTCCCCACGTATCATTACGTTGTGCTTTTTGGAGTGCTTTCCTAACTTGCATTTATTTTCTGTCCATCACAGATACCCCTCCAGCCAACATGAACTTTAGGGCCAGGGACAATACCTGGCAATCACAAATTGATGATGTGTTGAAGACAGGGGGTGCATCAGGTGGCGGAAGTGGTGGTGCCCAATCAAGTGAGACATTGTGTCTGAGATACAAAGATTTATTGAAAAAAAGAACGAAATTGTGGTGGAATAAGGCCTTTCTGGGGAAATATCTTGAGAAAGACTTAGTACCCCGTGGCCTCCGTGTACAGGTTTTTCCTTCTTTCACCCTAGATGACGAAGGGTTTAAAACAAAATGGGAGGAACTCGCTCAGACATGTTCCCGTGGATTTTTGGGCCTATTATGGGACCACAACTCATCCACCCTGACTTCATTAGAGACAGAACTAGAATCCATAGAAAAAGATCTGAATGGTACCTGTACACCTGAAGCTATGACACAATTCAACTCTGAAATGAACCAGGAGTTGGAGAGATGGGAACGGGAAATCAAGGCATTTAAGTTTAAAAAGCTAAACAGGGATATTACTGATTACTCAACGAAAAGGGCTTATAAATGGAGAATGGACACAACAAGAGGACGTGTAGGGGGTTATTCTTTTAAAAACCAGAAACCCCGATCCTCATCATTGGTGTCGGAAACCTCATGTGGCGACTCCTCCTCTGAGTCATCAGTGAGCTCCCCATCCATGGCCGAAACAGTTGGGGCGCGCGTCAAGCAACGTGCCCGTCCACCCGCTGCCCAAGGAAAGAACAAGCGGCAGGGTAATAGGCTACAGGTAATTAACCTCTCAACACGGGTTCTCACTGGTGCTCAGGTGGAGGTGCTGTCACGGGGCCTTACATTCTCTCCTGCTAACCCCTTTCATCTGTTTACAGCCTTGAAAGACCTCAACCTATTCTCTCGTAAATTAATTTTAAAAAAACTTTTTCACAAGCGGAATACAGTGTCTGACAGTCAGGTGGAAAGGGACGCCATCCGGAACTTGGAGGATCTGCTACAAGAACAGGAGGCACCATCTACAGGTATATTCCCACATGCTCTGTTACCCAGATCCACAAAATTCCCCCCATTGTCTCTGAGTCTCGCTGTAGATATATTCACCAAGATGGTGTGTGACGAATTTCGACAAATACCAACCAGATGCAGACGTGATAACCTGACACGGGTGCAAAGATCAGCACTGGTTGAACTACAGGGATATCAGGACATAATAATAAAAGCAGCTGACAAGGGGGGGAATGTTGTGGTGTTACCAATAGAGAAGTATGAAAGGGAGGTACTTAGGCAGCTACTCAATAGGGAGACATACAAGAAACTCCCCTCAAGTCCCTTGGCTGTATTCTCCAGTGAGCTCGCTGCTATCCTGAATGAGGCTCTTGGGAAAGGCCTGATTACCAAGAACATGTTTGATGGACTTTATAATAAATACCCGAGGATACCGACATTTTACATCCTACCCAAAATCCACAAAGACGCCGTCGACCCACCGGGACGGCCGATAGTGTCCGGCATGGAGGGCTTATGCGACCCCATTTGTAAATTCATAGATTATCATCTAAAACCTTTGGTGGAAGCTTTGCCTTCCTATGTGCGTGACACTACGGACGTCCTGAGTCGCATTGACGGTGTCTTTGTGGAGGATGACATGATCTTGGTCACCGCTGACATCGAGAGCCTCTATACTTGTATCTCTCACGAGGACGGTCTCAGAGCGGTCCGTTTCTTCCTCAGGATGTCGGGTCGCGATGACGATATGGGCGAACTGATCATTGAGCTCCTCCGCTTCGCCCTGTCACACAACTTTTTTGTTTTTAAGGATGTCTTTTACTTGCAGCAGCGGGGCACTGCCATGGGCGCGGCTTGTGCGCCTTCGTACGCCGGCCTCTTTCTGGGATACTGGGAGAGGCTAGTTTTCGGTGACGGAGGCCCTGTGCAGTGTTGGCTGCGATACATAGATGACATCCTTTTTGTGTGGCAGGGTGACGCGGAACAGCTCAATAGGTCCATGGGACAATTGAATACCAATAAATTTAATATCAAGTTAACCTACAAAAGCAGCAGATGTAGGATCGATTTCCTGGACATATTAATTACCGTTGATGACAAGAGATCGATCCAAACGGACGTCTTCCGCAAGGAGACGTCTGTAAATGCACTGCTGCATGCGTCCTCAGCCCATAATCCATCTGTAATTCGCGCCGTCCCGACCGGGCAATACCTGAGGATGCGACGGATATGCTCATCCGACACCATGTTCGAAGCACAATCTGTGGACCTCAGAGATCGCTTTCGTGATAGGGGGTACAGTATGAGGAGTATAAAATCTGGCTATAACCGTGCAAAAAAGACCTCCAGAGCACAGTTGTTGATTAATACCTCAAAAAAGCCAAAAAAACAGGATGGTACAGTGAGGTTCATTGGGACGTACAACCAAGAGTGGGAGACCATGCGCCAGATTATGAAGAAACACTGGCCGGTACTCCTTACTGATCCAGCACTTGCGGAGGTATTGACCCAAAATCCCATGATGACCTCTAGGAGGGCCAGAAATCTCAAAGACATTCTGGTACGGAGCCACTATATTCCGCCCAGGACCAATCCATTCGGCTCCAGTGCGCCCATACAGGGATGTTTTCCGTGTGGGCATTGTGTGGCCTGCAGCAATGTTCTACGTAGCTCATCCTTTTATTCATCAGATGGATCTAAGAACTTCCAAATTAAACAATATATCACGTGTGGGACCACACACGTGATATATTTTGCTACGTGTACGTGCCCCCTGACCTACGTGGGACTCACCTCCCGTGAGCTCCGCGTTAGAGTCAGGGAGCACGTCAGGGACATCGCTGCGGCCAAATCAGAGGTAGATCCTAGTGTTTTAAAAACACTACCACGACATTTTAGATCTCACCACTCCTGTGATCCCTCCAAACTTAAAGTCAGAGGTATTGACGCCATAGTGGGAGGAATCAGGGGTGGTGACCTGAGGAAACGTTTAGCACAATGTGAGACGAAGTGGATTGTGATCCTGGATACTGTGGCCCCTAGAGGCCTCAATGAGGCCGTGAGTTACTCCCCCTTCCTGTAAGGCCTGGATATATGCCCATATATATGAGAATGCATATAGCCCTGTGAATAGTTTCTGCAGGGACAGATAATTTGTAAATATCTTGCGTTGTCTCATTTATTTGTTGTGGCACCATCACTTTCTCCTAACCACCTGTAATCTTATCATCTTTTTTAACTTTTTTTTAAATATTTAAATATTTTTATCATTCTGCCCGCCCTTCCCTGAGTTCTTATTCATGCTCTTTGTGATTGCAGGATGATCTAATAAATACTACCATTGGTGGAAGTGTGACAGGACACCCACATGGACTATTAGAGATGTGAAAGGATGTCTTTCTGTGGAACAAGATATAAACAATGTCACCACGTCTGCCAACTTTTTCGCACCTGTGGATTTTGTACTCCTGCAATACGTTGTTTTGTACATACTGTCATGCTGTTGACGAGTTCCGGGGGTTTCTGTGCGCGTGCGCCTGCTCGCATGCTCGTCCCTGCCTGATCGCCGCCGTCTGGCCGTCTCGTGCTCGCGCGGGAGTCATGGAGACGCGTCCGTGCTCCCGCGCGTGCGCGGTTGTGACGTGACGGCGGCGGTCTCGCGGGATTTGCCTGCTGGCTGGCGCATGCGCCGCGTGCGAACTTCCGGGCCGGACTCAGCGCGCACATTTAAAAACCGGAGCTCAGGGATGGAGGTTAGAATACCTCCACCCTGATGAAGATTTTAAATATATCGTTATCGAAACGTACGTCGCATCTGTGAGGCCCTTTCTGAGACCAAGCTGAGCTATACCACCCCACCACTGATCGGTAGATATACCAAAGACAGTATGGCATCTGCCTTAATGTGACGGGGTTCTGAGGGGCATTTGTATTGATAGGTGGACATTGAATTGAATTGTATTAATAATATGCACCGGATTGGGTGCACTACTATGTGATATCATTGTCACCCAAGACCATGCCCTGATATGGTGTACACCCCAGCTTTGGGTTTTGTAAAGTGTGGATTTTATGTGATTTTATGGTTAACTCACCCTCTGTATCTAATAAAATTGTCTATCTTTTGCACATGAAAAACTCTCGGTTCTCTTGTATATATAATATGCTTTTGAGTTTGTGCCAATTGTGGGGGCTCTTACCATATTGTCCCCACAAATCATTACGTTGTGCTTTTTGGAGTGCTTTCCTAACTTGCATTTATTTTCTGTCCATCACAGATTCCCCTCCAGCCAACATGAACTTTAGGGCCAGGGACAATACCTGGCAATCACAAATTGATGATGTGTTGAAGACAGGGGGTGCATCAGGTGGCGGAAGTGGTGGTGCCCAATCAAGTGAGACATTGTGTCTGAGATACAAAGATTTATTGAAAAAAAGAACGAAATTGTGGTGGAATAAGGCCTTTCTGGGGAAATATCTTGAGAAAGACTTAGTACCCCGTGGCCTCCGTGTACAGGTTTTTCCTTCTTTCACCCTAGATGACGAAGGGTTTAAAACAAAATGGGAGGAACTCGCTCAGACGTGTTCCCGTGGATTTTTGGGCCTATTATGGGACCACAACTCATCCACCCTGACTTCATTAGAGACAGAACTAGAATCCATAGAAAAAGATCTGAATGGTACCTGTACACCTGAAGCTATGACACAATTCAACTCTGAAATGAACCAGGAGTTGGAGAGATGGGAACGGGAAATCAAGGCATTTAAGTTTAAAAAGCTAAACAGGGATATTACTGATTACTCAACGAAAAGGGCTTATAAATGGAGAATGGACACAACAAGAGGACGTGTAGGGGGTTATTCTTTTAAAAACCAGAAACCCCGATCCTCATCATTGGTGTCGGAAACCTCATGTGGCGACTCCTCCTCTGAGTCATCAGTGAGCTCCCCATC
This sequence comes from Anomaloglossus baeobatrachus, assembly GCF_048569485.1. Taxonomy (NCBI): domain Eukaryota; kingdom Metazoa; phylum Chordata; class Amphibia; order Anura; family Aromobatidae; genus Anomaloglossus; species Anomaloglossus baeobatrachus. The sequence goes on from NC_134353.1 coordinate 939,403,613, forward strand.
CATGGCCGAAACAGTTGGGGCGCGCGTCAAGCAACGTGCCCGTCCACCCGCTGCCCAAGGAAAGAACAAGCGGCAGGGTAATAGGCTACAGGTAATTAACCTCTCAACACGGGTTCTCACTGGTGCTCAGGTGGAGGTGCTGTCACGGGGCCTTACATTCTCTCCTGCTAACCCCTTTCATCTGTTTACAGCCTTGAAAGACCTCAACCTATTCTCTCGTAAATTAATTTTAAAAAAACTTTTTCACAAGCGGAATACAGTGTCTGACAGTCAGGTGGAAAGGGACGCCATCCGGAACTTGGAGGATCTGCTACAAGAACAGGAGGCACCATCTACAGGTATATTCCCACATGCTCTGTTACCCAGATCCACAAAATTCCCCCCATTGTCTCTGAGTCTCGCTGTAGATATATTCACCAAGATGGTGTGTGACGAATTTCGACAAATACCAACCAGATGCAGACGTGATAACCTGACACGGGTGCAAAGATCAGCACTGGTTGAACTACAGGGATATCAGGACATAATAATAAAAGCAGCTGACAAGGGGGGGAATGTTGTGGTGTTACCAATAGAGAAGTATGAAAGGGAGGTACTTAGGCAGCTACTCAATAGGGAGACATACAAGAAACTCCCCTCAAGTCCCTTGGCTGTATTCTCCAGTGAGCTCGCTGCTATCCTGAATGAGGCTCTTGGGAAAGGCCTGATTACCAAGAACATGTTTGATGGACTTTATAATAAATACCCGAGGATACCGACATTTTACATCCTACCCAAAATCCACAAAGACGCCGTCGACCCACCGGGACGGCCGATAGTGTCCGGCATGGAGGGCTTATGCGACCCCATTTGTAAATTCATAGATTATCATCTAAAACCTTTGGTGGAAGCTTTGCCTTCCTATGTGCGTGACACTACGGACGTCCTGAGTCGCATTGACGGTGTCTTTGTGGAGGATGACATGATCTTGGTCACCGCTGACATCGAGAGCCTCTATACTTGTATCTCTCACGAGGACGGTCTCAGAGCGGTCCGTTTCTTCCTCAGGATGTCGGGTCGCGATGACGATATGGGCGAACTGATCATTGAGCTCCTCCGCTTCGCCCTGTCACACAACTTTTTTGTTTTTAAGGATGTCTTTTACTTGCAGCAGCGGGGCACTGCCATGGGCGCGGCTTGTGCGCCTTCGTACGCCGGCCTCTTTCTGGGATACTGGGAGAGGCTAGTTTTCGGTGACGGAGGCCCTGTGCAGTGTTGGCTGCGATACATAGATGACATCCTTTTTGTGTGGCAGGGTGACGCGGAACAGCTCAATAGGTCCATGGGACAATTGAATACCAATAAATTTAATATCAAGTTAACCTACAAAAGCAGCAGATGTAGGATCGATTTCCTGGACATATTAATTACCGTTGATGACAAGAGATCGATCCAAACGGACGTCTTCCGCAAGGAGACGTCTGTAAATGCACTGCTGCATGCGTCCTCAGCCCATAATCCATCTGTAATTCGCGCCGTCCCGACCGGGCAATACCTGAGGATGCGACGGATATGCTCATCCGACACCATGTTCGAAGCACAATCTGTGGACCTCAGAGATCGCTTTCGTGATAGGGGGTACAGTATGAGGAGTATAAAATCTGGCTATAACCGTGCAAAAAAGACCTCCAGAGCACAGTTGTTGATTAATACCTCAAAAAAGCCAAAAAAACAGGATGGTACAGTGAGGTTCATTGGGACGTACAACCAAGAGTGGGAGACCATGCGCCAGATTATGAAGAAACACTGGCCGGTACTCCTTACTGATCCAGCACTTGCGGAGGTATTGACCCAAAATCCCATGATGACCTCTAGGAGGGCCAGAAATCTCAAAGACATTCTGGTACGGAGCCACTATATTCCGCCCAGGACCAATCCATTCGGCTCCAGTGCGCCCATACAGGGATGTTTTCCGTGTGGGCATTGTGTGGCCTGCAGCAATGTTCTACGTAGCTCATCCTTTTATTCATCAGATGGATCTAAGAACTTCCAAATTAAACAATATATCACGTGTGGGACCACACACGTGATATATTTTGCTACGTGTACGTGCCCCCTGACCTACGTGGGACTCACCTCCCGTGAGCTCCGCGTTAGAGTCAGGGAGCACGTCAGGGACATCGCTGCGGCCAAATCAGAGGTAGATCCTAGTGTTTTAAAAACACTACCGCGACATTTTAGATCTCACCACTCCTGTGATCCCTCCAAACTTAAAGTCAGAGGTATTGACGCCATAGTGGGAGGAATCAGGGGTGGTGACCTGAGGAAACGTTTAGCACAATGTGAGACGAAGTGGATTGTGACCCTGGATACTGTGGCTCCTAGAGGCCTCAATGAGGCCGTGAGTTACTCCCCCTTCCTGTAAGGCCTGGATATATGCCCATATATATGAGAATGCATATAGCCCTGTGAATAGTTTCTGCAGGGACAGATAATTTGTAAATATCTTGCGTTGTCTCATTTATTTGTTGTGGCACCATCACTTTCTCCTAACCACCTGTAATCTTATCATCTTTTTTAACTTTTTTTTAAATATTTAAATATTTTTATCATTCTGCCCGCCCTTCCCTGAGTTCTTGTTCATGCTCTTTGTGATTGCAGGATGATCTAATAAATACTACCATTGGTGGAAGTGTGACAGGACACCCACATGGACTATTAGAGATGTGAAAGGATGTCTTTCTGTGGAACAAGATATAAACAATGTCATCACGTCTGCCAACTTTTTCGCACCTGTGGATTTTGTACTCCTGCAATACGTTGTTTTGTACATACTGTCATGCTGTTGACGAGTTCCGGGGGTTTCTGTGCGCGTGCGCCTGCTCGCATGCTCGTCCCTGCCTGATCGCCGCCGTCTGGCCGTCTCGTGCTCGCGCGGGAGTCATGGAGACGCGTCCGTGCTCCCGCGCGTGCGCGGTTGTGACGTGACGGCGGCGGTCTCGCGGGATTTGCCTGCTGGCCGGCGCATGCGCCGCGTGCGAACTTCCGGGCCGGACTCAGCGCGCACATTTAAAAACCGGAGCTCAGGGATGGAGGTTAGAATACCTCCACCCTGATGAAGATTTTAAATATATCGTTATCGAAACGTACGTCGCATCTGTGAGGCCCTTTCTGAGACCAAGCTGAGCTATACCACCCCACCACTGATCGGTAGATATACCAAAGACAGTATGGCATCTGCCTTAATGTGACGGTGTTCTGAGGGGCATTTGTATTGATAGGTGGACATTGAATTGAATTGTATTAATAATATGCACCGGATTGGGTGCACTACTATGTGATATCATTGTCACCCAAGACCATGCCCTGATATGGTGTACACCCCAGCTTTGGGTTTTGTAAAGTGTGGATTTTATGTGATTTTATGGTTAACTCACCCTCTGTATCTAATAAAATTGTCTATCTTTTGCACATGAAAAACTCTCGGTTCTCTTGTATATATAAGTTGTCAGAGGGCCTGAGTGAGACACGGCAGCCGCAAGGAAAGGTTACAGGGGAGAAAGCATGGAGTGGACTCAGCTGCTGCAGGATAGTTCTCAGGGCGAGTGCCAGCAAGGTAGAAACCCCCTCCTCCCTAGGAGAGCAACAACAACAGCACGAGCAGCCCTGAGGGCCTTAAGTAAGAGAGAATCGGTGACCTTCAATAAATTGGTTCCTGCTTGTTTTACAAGAGACTTGTGTGTGCTTTGTGTCGCCCTCTCTGTCTACGATGAGGGCCCAGCAGTCAAGATGGAGGTAACGCTGGAAGTAATTTTAACTGCCTCACGCCCCAACGGGGGCATCACATGGACATACACATTTAATGAAGTAAAGGGAAGAATTGCCGGCCATCACCTGGCTCCCCTCTTCACCTGGACATGGAACAAAGAGGGACTTGCATCCATTTTCCTAGTATAGGCCCGGAGTTATCCAGAAAATCATCAGCTATAGTGATCACTGTCTTTGTAATTTATTATCAAATGTCAAAAGAAATGTCAAACTCTTAGTTCATGACCATGGCAGTCACAGCACCAGTGGTGAAGTAATTTCATCCTTTTAATGGTCTTCAGCTTGATCTCAAGCCATGGTGACTTAACAAATGAACACTCTGTAGGAAGATCGATCTTGTGCAGCCTAGATATGTTCACCAGGGTCTTCTCTGTCTAGATAGGTCCACCAGGTTTTTCTCTGCATAGATAGGTCCACCAGGGTTTTCTCTGCATAGATAGGTCCACCAGGGTTTTCTCTGCATAGATAGGTCCACCAGGGTCTTCTCTGTCTAGATAGGTCCACCAGGGTTTTCTCTGCATAGATAGGTCCACCAGGGTCTTCTCCGCCTAGATAGGTCCACCAGGGTCTTCTCCACCTAGATAGGTCCACCAGGGTCTTCTCCACCTAGATAGGTCCACCAGGGTCTTCTCCGCCTAGATAGGTCCACCAGGGTCTTCGCCTAGATCTGTCAACCAGGGTCTTATCCTCCTAGATAAGTACACGAGAGTCTTCTCCACCGTTATCTTGATTGTATCAAGCCATCAAGTTGCTGGTCTTCCTCTGCACCTTGTTCCTTCTATTTTTCCGACCATGATGTCCTTCTCCAGTGATTGATTTATTTGTATGATGTGTCAAAAGTAGACAAGTCATAGCTTGGTGAAGTGATAGGGAATGGAAAATTAGTGGCCTCTCTAAGGCCGGTTTCACACATCCGGCTTTTTGCCGTTTTGCCGGATGCGGCGCTCTCCCGTACAGTTACTACAGTACAGTGACAGCGCAACAAGCGCCGGTCACATGCTGTCATGTGACCGGCGCATGTGACCCGGAAGTTACAGCGCTGTCACTGTACTGTATTAACTGTACGGGAGAGCGCCGCATCCGGCAAAACGGCAAAAAGCCGGATGTGTGAAACCGGCCTAAGCCCTTCTGTTAAATAAATGTTAGTTATTATAATAATCTGCTAATCTGTAATGCCAGATGTAATATGTCTTGCGTAGATTCACACCGCAGATATGCAGACATTCTGGCAGGTGTGTTTATTGCCCTCCTAGAGACCGTGACTTTTTGACCTTCTGAGATCTGGCATGTGTGTTGGTAGTTACTCCAAATTATTGCAAATTTTTGACCTTCTGAGAAACAAACCATAATTCCCAGAAAATTATATTATTTTTTGTTCCAAAAAAATGTATTAGGGCTTATTTTCAGGGGATGTCTCATTTTTCCATGAACTACCCAGTTTCCCTGAAAATAAACCCTAGCTCGTATTTTTGCCCTGTTTGTAGTATGCTTAAAATATAAGCACTACTCCAAAAATAAGCCCTACTTGCGGTTCAATAAGGAAGTGTCCAGGCAGCTAAGAAAAGGTATAAAATAGAGCATTAGAGAAAGCGGACACTCTCAAAAGAGAGAAAACAGACAGCATTTTATAATCCAAATGTAGTTAACGGGGGGGTGGAGAGGGGTATCAGGAGGCAGGGGCGATGCTGTGGGCACTATGCTGCTGGGCCTGCGGGTAGTGAGGGTTTCAAGTAATGGCGCCGGGAGTTGATGCATGGACACATGGAGCTCTCGGCTCAAGATCTCATCTGTGCATGCACCACCTCCAGCCCATTGATTCCCTGCAGCGGACTTAAGGAAAATGGCGCCCGGAGCCAGCGTGTGCGCAGATGGAGCTCTCGGCTTAAGATCTCCTCTGCACACGCACCGCCTTTAATTGATATCAGACTTAAGGATAATGGTGCCCGAAGGTGGCACGTGTGTGCAGATGAGATCTTGGTGTGTAATTTCTTTGAAGCACGTGTCGCGGGCGGAGGGGCCGCGCTCGCTACGCACGGGTCCGCGGCTGCTCCTTGGTGCTTCGAGTGGTGGGCCGGACCCGGGGACTCGAGCAGCGCTCCTCGCCCACGAGTGAAAAGAGGGTGGTTTGTTTATGGAAATAGTTTGTGACGCCACCCACGGGTCGTGGTGATTATAGGCACCACCGCTGCTGGTGACGGGGATCCCGGGAGAGATGGTAGAGAGCAGCTAGGATGTTGTCCCCTCCGTGCATAGGGGTTGGTGATCCCGAGGCCCGGTGGTGTAACGGGGAGGCTGGATGGCTGGGGTGCAGGGTTGCAGGGGCAGCGCGGTTCCGGATGGCACTGGTGTACTCACTCAGGTAGTCAATGACAGAGTCTCTGGTAAACCAAACGGCTGTCTTTCCCTGCACCCTGTTAGAATGTTCTGACTCCTGTGGTTGCCCACCGGTAGTCCGCTCCCCGGCGTATAGGTGCCGAAGGAGCTTGTTTTGCCCGCAGGCGCTGGCCCTTGGATCTCTAGCCTGTGGCGGTGGCTGTGTATCCTCACGGTGTGGACTGTTGCCTTCTGTCGGGTCTTGGTTGTTAAGAAACCCCTGGGATTCCGGTCACTTTCGGATTTGACCGTTGTCGGCGACTCCTAGCCTGGTCGGGGTCCGATGGCCCTGCCTTTGTGCTTAGCTTCACTCCGCTCCCCGGTACGGTACCGGTGGGCCACCGCCCGACCCCGGTCCTACAGTTCCACAGAGATCCACCAACTCCTGCAGACGGCCACCACCGTCTGCCAACCTTGCTGACAGTGCCTGGGCTCCAACCCAGACACACACAGGTTCTGTCCTCTCACTTTCACCTCCAAACTAAACTAAACTGCTTTTCCCGCCTCCAGGCCTGTGAACTCCTCGGTGGGTGGGGCCAACCACCTGGCTCCGCCCCACCTTGTGTGGACATCAGACCCTGGAGGGAGGCAACAAGGGTTTTGTGTCTGACTGGTGTAACTATCCGGGGGAGGGGGTGTGTGTGGTGTCCTGTCTGTGACTACCTGGCTAGTCCAGGGCGTCACACACGCACCGCTGGCAGTTTCTGGGACAGCATCTGACTCGCCCACCCCAGGGCTATGGGACACACGGTGCCGGGCCGGACTAGTCCGGTGGTAGTCAGTGGTGGCTGGGCCCGGCTCCGTGGCCCTGGTGGGTGTCAGTTGAATATGTGGCTTGCTTGTTAATGGTTGTGTTCGTGACGCCACCTGTGGCATGCGGCTATTAAGCCGCCGCTGCTGTGTGAGGCCTCCGGGATGATGATATAGCAGCTATGGTAGTACTGCTCCCCACAGGTGGAGCAATGCCCGGGGCACAGTTGGTGCTTGTAAAAGTCTATGGTGCTGTGTGACTAACACGGTGCAGGGCCGACAGGCGAGGAAAGAACCAGGCACAAACAACAGTCTCTTTACCTTTTCCTCTTTTACTCTGGGAACAGTCCAGTCCTGGGAGACCGTTACAGGTGGTGATGGGGATCCGGTCGGCCTGGAAGTACTTGGGGTGATCTTTCTGGCCAGCTGAGTATGAGGCCTACTCCTGTACCTTTCCTGGTGATGATAGGACCCTGCTTCTCTGAATCCAGCAATGGCCCTCTTCGCTGCTGGGACCAATGGCACGTCCCTTCCCTCTGTAGGTGGCTGCGCAGGCCCTCTCTGGTGCTTCTCCGCTGGGGTCCACACCGGGCCCTGATGCTGCAGCTGTACCTTGGATGTGTCTGGGCCAGGGGCTTGCAGCTCCCCTGCCCTTCGGATTCGGCTACCAGGGACGGATTTTATACCCTGGCAACCACAGACTCCGATGTCCGAGTCTCTCCGCTGCCTCTCAGCTACTCCTGCTTCTCTGGGCCAAACTGCTCCAGCTCTAGGCCCCAGATTCACAGGACAGCTCACTCTGTGTCTGTTCACTTCTGCTGCTCCCTACAGACTAACTAACTCCTCCCCCAGGTCAGGCTTAAGGAAGCTCCCTGAAACTTCAGGTTCAGAGCTCCCCCTACTGGCCTGAGGGAGAAACTGCGGTGGATGTTAACTTACTGGCCAGTAGATTTCCCCATTACCTCCAGGCTCAGCATTAACCCTCAGGAGGGCAATGCCGTTGTGGCGACCAGGTCCTAGGGCGCCACACTCCCCCTTAGTTAAATTCAGTACTCCCGGACTGTAGAAACAAAACATAACATGTCATACATTTCATCCCAATATGGGAGGCACATTCTCTTTAACGTTACAATCTTAAACATTTCTATAAGAGTCCAGTGTGGCTCCCTGCCGGGTGTCCATTACACTGCTCCATGGGGGACCCGCCGCGATCAAACCCCCAACGTAGGCTCTGGGCGTGCGTCAGAGCATTGATGACCCCACTCTATGCACGCCGGACGGGTTTTTCTTCAGGGGTGTTTGAGCACACTGGTGCTAACTATGAACAATTTAGGTGTTGGCCACCCATAGTCCAGTGGCCCAATTGTCCATTTTCGCAATCAAAGAAAAAGAAAACATTTTGTACACAACATGACAGACATTTTGCATAACTATTTACACTCTAATAAGTACTCTTTACTTTATACAGTAGACTCCCTATACCTTAGAGGGGGTTGTCCCCGAGTGCTGCGCTGGGACCTACGTAGCTCTGGTGTTTGCCCCTGACTACGTGGTGCGTCTTCTATCTCAGCACTACAGGTGGGCCTAACCCCAATAGGTAAGCGTGATGGTTGCCTTTGTGGTCTAGGAGTCGCCAAGGGTATGACAGGTGCACCACTGACAGGGGGTTGATCCTCCTGTTCCACTGCTGGCGTGTCATCTCGTGCTGGAGCGGACGATTCTTTAGGTGGATCCGGAACCTTTTCTGTTTCTGGCTCGACCAACTGCGGAAACGCCAAAACTGGTACCACTATGGCATTGTTGATTCGGGTCCAAGTTTTGGGGAACTTCCCAAGGATGGTTTGAATCATCTCCCCTTCTTTCTCTTGACTTTGGGGACTTCCTTGTACTCCTTCCATTTCTCTTTGGATTCGGCACCGTTCAGGGCACGCTTTCAGGCGGTCTCGGGAAATTGCTTGACAGGTCTTGCCTTCATCTTTGCTTATGAGGCATACCTTACTATTGTCAAAGTTGGAGGGGATAATGGTGTAGGGCTCGTTTTCCCACTGATCATCCAACTTATGCGTCTTCCGCTTCTTCTTGAGGACTTGTTCTCCAGGTGCTAAGGGAGTTGCTGGGGCTGTTTGATTGTAATGCTGTTCTTGTCTCGTTCTTGCTTGAGACAGGCTCCTTTCCACGCACTCCTGGACCTTACGGTACCGCTGCTGCCGTTCTGCATCCCAATCCTCTATTTCTTGAACCGCCTCAGGCGACACAGTCCCCATCTCAAAGTCTACAGGCAACTTGCCTGGTCTGGCTCGCATCAGGTAAGCGGGGCTGCAGTTGGTCGAATTCACTGGGATGTGGTTGTACAAGTCTACCAGATCTGGCAACTTTTCTGGCCATTGGTTCCTCTCTTCCAGCGGTAGGGTCTTCAGCATATCAATAACCACATGGTTCATTTTCTCGCACAGTCCATTGGTCTGGGGGTGGTACGGTGTGGTTCGAATTTTCTTACAACCGTACATGTTACAGAACTCTTGGAACACTTCAGCCTCGAATGCAGGACCCTGATCCGTCAGTACCCTTTCCGGATAGCCGTGCGGTCGACAAAAGGAAGCCTGGAACGCTCTAGCTGCCGTCCTGGCTGTCTGGTCCTTCACAGGCACTACTACCAGGAAACGAGAGTAATGGTCCACAATGGTGAGGGCGTACACATAGCCTGACCGGCTTGGTGTTAACTTCACGTGGTCCAGGGCCACCAACTCCAGGGGCTGCTTCGTGACAATTGGCTGTAGGGGAGACCTTTGGCTGGCATCATCCTTCCGCCTCAAGTTACACGGGCCACAGTCTCGGCACCATTTCTCGATCATCTTTCTCATGTGCACCCAGTAGAACTGATCACGGAGTAAGGCCTCCAACTTCTTCCACCCGAAGTGCCCTGCGTTATCATGATACGCTGCTAGGACCATTGGAGCATCCCTCTGCGAAACCACTATCTGCCAGACAAGTTCATTTGTTCGATAGTTGACATATCTCTTGCAGAGCTTGCCCTGGTAGGTGAACAGTCGTCCCCTCTCCTTCCACAGCTGCTGGGCTTCCTCTGGAGCGTCTGGGCCAAGATGGGTCTCAGCTTGCGCTAGCTTCTCTTTGACCAATCGCACGGCCGGGTCACCATTCTGTGTTTCTTCCCAATTATGGTGGAGTAATGGATTGACCGAGACCTCGTGCTGGTTTAAGCGCTTCACTCCCACAGCATGCTCACACTGTGAAACACCCTGGTGATGGAAAGCCGGTAACTCTATCTCTTCGAGTTCATCCAGGTCTTCTCCAGACTCGGGTAAGTGAGGCATTCTGGACAGCGCATCAGCATTGTTATTCTTCTTGCCAGCCCGATACTTGATGGTAAAGTCAAAGTTAGACAGCCGGGCCATCCATCGCTGTTCCATCGCACCTAACTTGGCTGTTGCCAGGTGTGTCAACGGATTGTTGTCCGTGAAGATGGTAAACTTGGCCGATGCCAGATAGTGCTTGAAGCGTTCAGTCACTGCCCACACAATAGCGAGGAACTCCAGCTTGAAGGAACTGTAGTTTTCTGGATTCCTTTCCGTGGGCCGAAGCTTCCTACTGGCGTACGCTATTACCCTCTCTCGGCCTCCCTGTACCTGGGACAGAACTGCTCCCAGTCCCACGTTGCTGGCGTCTGTGTACAGTATAAACGGTTGGCTGTAGTCAGGGTAGGCCAGAATTTCTTCTCCCGTGAGAGCCCCTTTCAGCCGGACAAAGGATGTTTCCAGTTGGCTGCTCCATTCAAATGGAGGGCTCTGCTTCTTAGCCTGCTTCGGCTGGCCCACCAGGAGATCTTGAAGGGGCGCTGCTATCTTGGTGAACCCATCAATGAACCTTCGGTAGTAGCCCACCAGTCCAAGGAACTGCCGCACCTCCTTCACCGTGGTGGGTCTTGGCCAGTCCTTGATTACCGTGACTTTCTCCGGATCAGGTGCCACGCCTTCTGCGCTGACCACATGACCCAGGTACTGTACCTTTGGCTTCAAGAGGTGACATTTGGACGGCTTGATCTTCAGGCCATATTTCGACAAGGACTCAAACACTTCTGCTAAGTGCTTCAGGTGGTCCTCATAAGTCTTGGAGTAGACTATTACGTCATCCAGGTACAGCAGCACGGTTTCGAAGTTGTGGTGGCCCAAGCAGCACTCCATCAACCTTTGGAATGTCCCTGGGGCGTTGCAGAGCCCGAAGGGCATACAATTGAACTCACAGAGACCCATTGGTGTCGTGAATGCAGTCTTCTCCTTGTCCGCCTCTGCCACGGGAACCTGCCAATACCCACTGGTGAGATCCAAGGTGGAGAAATAGTTAGCTGACTTTAAGGCTGTTAGTGACTCCTCTATTCTGGGTAGTGGATAGGCATCTTTATGTGTAATGCGGTTAATTTGCCTGTAATCTACACACATTCTCATTGTACCATCTTTTTTCTTTACGAGCACTAGTGGAGCTGCCCAGGGGCTACAACTATCTCTGATAACCCCAGCCTCCTTCATTTCCCGTAACATTTCCTTGGCACACTGATACTGTGCGGGGGGTACAGGGCGGTATCTTTCTTTAATGGGATGATGATCACCCGTGGGGATTTGATGTTGAACCCCTTTCACCTGCCCAAAATCTAGGGGGTGTTTGCTGAAGACCCGCTCGTACTCCTGTACCACCCGGTAAACCCCATGCTTTTGGTGTGAGGGGGTGGAGTCGGTGCCCACATGTAATTTTTGGCACCAGTCTTCCGGCTGCCCCTTGGAGCCATTGTCTTCCGCCTGGTCGGACGGGATCAAGGGTTCCACTGCTTTAATGGTATTGTTGCTGACAGTGTACAATTTTGCCACAGTGGCATACCGGGGCAATTTGGCCTCCTCCTCCCCACAATTCAGGACACGGTCGGGCACTCTCCCCTTGCGGACGTCCGCTACCCCTCTGGCTATCAGGACTCCAGGCCTACTGTCTGAATACATTGGTTCTACCAAGGCATGGTAATCCTGACCCTTGAGGCCTATTGCTGCCCGACACCATATCAACATTTCACTTCTTGGGGGTATTACAATGGGGAGGGGGTCACTTACCCTCACACTGCCAATTTCTCCTCCGGCCAGCTCTACCTGCTGCCTCCTCATCAGGGCTCTGATCTCCCTCTGTAGGACACGCTGCTGCCCGGAGCTGGCAGTTTCAGACGCCTGTTGTAACAAAATTATCACTTCGGCAATACAATTTTCTATCACATTTGTACCAAGAGTTAGCAGTGGGTCAGATTCTTTGCGATCAATATCTACAATTATCATCCCCTGACATGGCAATTCCACCCGCCCCACTTTAATGGTTACTTCTTTGTACCCAATCTGAGGTAAGGGCTGACCATTACTGGCCACAATTGTTAAATCATCATCTGGGCCATGGTCAATGTCTGAATCGGCCCAATACCTTTTGTACAGTTTGTGGGGGATGGTTGTTACCTGGGACCCCGTATCCAGGAGGGCATTCAAAGGGATCCCATCCAGCACAATAGGAAGGACCGGTCGTCCTCCCACATACTTGCTGCGGCTGGGGGTTGAGCCGGGCTTCCTTACACCTGGGGGTCGGCTCCTGGCCCCAGGCTCGGCCCATTTAAAGGACAGCGTCGTGCAATGTGGCCCGCCTGGTTGCAGTTGCGGCAGATCGGTTGTCCTGTTGAATCGTACCGGTCTGTGTCTCTGCCTCGGGTCGGCGGAATCCTTCTCTGTCGCATCCATGGGACGTCCTCTGGGCTGGAGGCCAACTCGATTTTCGCAGGCGAGGGGGTCATTTGTAGAGACTGCACGGTCTTGGCAAGGGCAGCCACAGTCTTGGTCAGCTCCTGGACCTGTTGTCTGAGCTCCGCAGTGGGATCCTTATCCAGGGACTGCGCCTCAGCCCCTGCAGTGGCTCGTGTTGCAGGCACCACCCCGGGGTACGTGATAGCAGGAGGCCGGAGGGGTACTGGGTCATTCGGCGTAGATTCTCTCAGTACCCTGATGGCCTGGTCCTTAAACTTGGCAAAGTCCAGAGCAGGGTTCTGCAGGACCAGGATACGCAGCTGGGTCCTGTGGGCATCTGACAGGAGCCCCTCTATGAACTGCTCAGTTAGGAGTTTGTCTTCTTCACGTACACCCTCTGGGTCCACCTGTTTAACTGCTTTCAGGGCCTCTTGCAGGTTTAGGGCATAGTCCCTTATGCTGTCTGTGGCCCGCTGCTTGCACCCAAAGAATCTCATCTTTATCTCTGCTGCGGTGCGAGTGTCAAACGTACTCTTTAGCTTGGCCAGTATCTGGGCTGCTGTCCCTTTATCTGTATCAGGCCATGACTTCGCTTCACGCTGGGCTGCACCGGCTAGCTGTCCCATTAATATGCCCACCTTCTGGCTCTCAGTCAGCGGATACACCCGGAATAAGCTGTGCAGGCTTTCTCTGAAGTCACTCAAGGTATGGGACTCCCCGGAGTATTGCGGCAGCCATTCTGCTCCCGGTATGTATGGCATGGTGATCGGCATTACCGGCGCTACAGTGGGGGCCGGGGCGACGGCGACTGGGATTGCTTCTGCTGGTGCTGCGGCGTCTCGGGCTATGGCAGCCACCTGCCCTCCCTCTGAGTCGGACATCTTCCTCCCCCTTAGTGAACCTTACCAGGCTCCGTTCACTTTTCAAATTTTCTTCCGGGTCGCGCGGGGTTAACAGCGCTCTGCTCTGATGGCGCGCTCCCTTCGCGCTCTTTGTCAGGCACGCCCCCCTTCTTCCTGCGCTCGGCGAGGCTAATGGCGGCGGTGGTCTGCAGCCAGTACACAGTCTTTTAAGCACAATTCCGGCAGGCGCACAGTACCCGGTGGGACCGGGCACGAAATCCTGTTCGTGACGCCAAAATTGACTCGCCCACCCCAGGGCTATGGGACACCCGGTGCCGGGCCGGACTAGTCCGGTGGTAGTCAGTGGTGGCTGGGCCCGGCTCCGTGGCCCTGGTGGGTGTCAGTTGAATATGTGGCTTGCTTGTTAATGGTTGTGTTCGTGACGCCACCTGTGGCATGCGGCTATTAAGCCGCCGCTGCTGTGTGAGGCCTCCGGGATGATGATATAGCAGCTATGGTAGTACTGCTCCCCACAGGTGGAGCAATGCCCGGGGCACAGTTGGTGCTTGTAAAAGTCTATGGTGCTGTGTGACTAACACGGTGCAGGGCCGACAGGCGAGGAAAGAACCAGGCACAAACAACAGTCTCTTTACCTTTTCCTCTTTTACTCTGGGAACAGTCCAGTCCTGGGAGACCGTTAGGGTATGTGCGCACGTTGCTTTTTACCTGCTTTTTACCTGCTTTTTTGCTGCTTTTTCTTCTGCGCTGTTTAATGCCAAAATGGATGTGTTCTTCTATTCAAGCAAAGTCTATGGGAATTTGGGTTTCTTGTTCACACTATGTTGTTCAAAATGCTGCCTTTTTGTGGCAGAACTTTGGTCAAAAACTCAGCTTTTCAAAGAAGCAACATGTCAATTGTTTTTGCCATTTGGGTTTTGCACTGCAAAGCTGAGTTTTTGACCAAAGTTCTGCCACAAAAAGGCAGCATTTTGAACAACATAGTGTGAACAAGAAACCCAAATTCCCATAGACTTTGCTTGAATAGAAGAACACATCCATTTTGGCATTAAACAGCGCAGAAGAAAAAGCAGCAAAAAAGCAGGTAAAAAGCAGGTAAAAAGCAACGTGCGCACATACCCTTACAGGTGGTGATGGGGATCCGGTCGGCCTGGAAGTACTTGGGGTGATCTTTCTGGCCAGCTGAGTATGAGGCCTACTCCTGTACCTTTCCTGGTGATGATAGGACCCTGCTTCTCTGAATCCAGCAATGGCCCTCTTCGCTGCTGGGACCAATGGCACGTCCCTTCCCTCTGTAGGTGGCTGCGCAGGCCCTCTCTGGTGCTTCTCCGCTGGGGTCCACACCGGGCCCTGATGCTGCAGCTGTACCTTGGATGTGTCTGGGCCAGGGGCTTGCAGCTCCCCTGCCCTTCGGATTCGGCTACCAGGGACGGATTTTATACCCTGGCAACCACAGACTCCGATGTCCGAGTCTTCTCTGCTGCCTCTCAGCTACTCCTGCTTCTCTGGGCCAAACTGCTCCAGCTCTAGGCCCCAGATTCACAGGACAGCTCACTCTGTGTCTGTTCACTTCTGCTGCTCCCTACAGACTAACTAACTCCTCCCCCAGGTCAGGCTTAAGGAAGCTCCCTGAAACTTCAGGTTCAGAGCTCCCCCTACTGGCCTGAGGGAGAAACTGCGGTGGATGTTAACTTACTGGCCAGTAGATTTCCCCATTACCTCCAGGCTCAGCATTAACCCTCAGGAGGGCAATGCCGTTGTGGCGACCAGGTCCTAGGGCGCCACACATCTGGGATACCAACCGCGCCGCCCGCAGCATCACCATGTGACCCCGCTCCAACACTGCTGCCATCCTCTCCCGGTAAAGGTGGCTTTACACGCTACGAGATCGCTAAAGCAATCTCGTTGGGGTCACGGAATTTGTGACGCACATCCGGCCGCTTTAGTGATGTCGTTGTGTGTGACCCCTATAAGCGTTTTGAATCGTCGCAAAAACGTTCAAAATCGCTAATCAGTGACATCACCCCCTCTTGCCAATTATCGTTGCTGCTGTTTGGACGATGTAGTTCGTCGTTCCTGCGGCAGCACACATCGCTACGTGTGACACCGCAGGAACGAGGAGCCTCACCTTACCTGTGGCCGCCACCAATGAGGAAGGAAGGAAGTGGGCTGGATGTTACGTCCCGCTCATCTCCGCCCCTCTGCTTTGATTGGGCGGCCGCTTAGTGACGTCGCTGTGACGCCGAGCGAACCACCCGTTAGAAAGGAGGCGGTTTGCCGGTCACAGCGACGTCGCTAGGCAGGTAAGTAGTGTGATGGGTCCGCGTGATTTTGTGCGCCATGGGCAACGATTTGCCTGTGTTGCACAAACGATGGGGGCGGGTACGCATGCTAGCGAGATCGCAGCGTGTAAAGCCACCCTAAGACACCACTGGATTCTAAGAGGGACCTCATTTTTTTCTTGCACCTTTTTTTTTTTCTCTAAATTTTTAGTGTGTCTTATGATCGGATGTGTCTTATGGTCCGGTGCGTCTTATAAAACGAAAAATACAGTACATTTATTTCCTAAACAAAAAAAAAATCAACATTTACTCAAATATAGTCATGACCAAAGCCTTTGCTCTCCTGACAGTGACCCTTTCTCAGATCACGTCTTCCAGCTCAGGAAATACATGTTTCTGACCTGATCCACCCTTGCGCTTCCTAGCATTTCCCTATTAACCTAGTGACTGAGGTTATCTTACTCTATTTACCTCTTTTGGACCATTCATAAATCCAACATCTTCTCTTTGCAGAAAGCACTCTCGGCTTACTGACCCTCTAAGTTGCGGGTCGCCCGCAACAGGTCTTTGGATTCACTTCTCAGTGCAATCCTCAGCCTTCATTCATCCACGGATTTCTGGACCTACTTGTTTGCGAATAAGCCCACACTGGAGGTCTGGGAGCCTCCACACACTGGCTCCTACCAGTGTATACGTTACCGGCAATGTGTAGAAACAGGCATTCTATAGAATACCTAGGCAATGTATACAATGCCGGAAATGGATCGCCAAAGTATGAAATACATCAGATGTTCATACATTTCCTATTCATTCTATAGAATACCTAAATGACAAAAAGGCGAAGTGTAGAATACCACAGGAGAGGTCCGTCCAAAAGTAGGCGGACAGAGCAGGCAGCAGCAGGTCTGTGAAACTGGCTCAGTTGCCCTCAGCATTAAAATGCCATTCTAGCCTCCCGTGCTGAAAGTGTCAGGAATGACACTTCTGATTCCTTTTTTTTTTTTTGCTCATTTTGCATTTCTTCTTTCATGTTTCTTACTGTTTGTTAATAAAGACTAATAGTCCAGAATGACACTTCTGTTTCTTTGTGATTTTTCCAAGGAAAGATATCCTGTTGTTTATTTAGGATTTTTTCTTTCATTAGTTTTTTGACTGTTTGTTACTTCTTTCATTAGTTTTTGGACTGTTTGTTACTTCTTTCATTAGTTTTTTGACTGTTTGTTACTTCTTTCATTAGTTTTTTGACTGTTACTAAAGACTTTTCCAATCTGGGCATTATATCAGAATTTGCCCTGAGCAGTTCTTGTCATTCTTTATAATACCTAGACATTTTAAGTAATGGCTAACTTTTCCAATCTGGGCACCTAGACATTTTAAGTAATGGCTAACTTTTCCAATCTGGGCACCTAGACATTTTATGTAATGGCTAACTTTTCCAATCTGGGCATTATATCACACTTTGCCTGAGCAGTTCTTGTCATTCTTTATAATACCTAGACATTTTATGTAATGCCTAGGGAAAGTATAGAACAGCGCAGATATTTCATACCTTGCCTGAAAATGACAGTGATTGTATACATTGCCTAGGTATTCTATAGAATGCCGGGTTTTTATACATTGTCTGTAACATATACATTGTATGTAACATATACACTTTTAACAGAGGCTCCTTCTTACAGCCCAGCACTTTCCAGACTGGCTGCAGTCTCTCCTTCTTGTGTCAAACACACTGACTCCATTAGGCATCATGTGACCTGTCAACCACATGCCATACATACCCATAGGTGGGGTATGTAGGTGGCCAGAGCCACCCATCTCTCCAGCTACCTGTGAACCTGGGCCCTGTGAACACTTCTGCTGCGCCTGTGCCACTACAAGTGCCAGAACGAACCTCCAGTACACACCACTTTCATCTACATACCGCCTGGTCGCCATCCTACAGGTGGATAAAACTTTCACCTAGAAAAGTAGACACCCCCGAAGGAATCACTCAAAATACTCCATGAGACACAAAACATTAAGGGTTGGCAAGTGATCGGCTCTCACACAAAGATCGGGCTGTTCTGCTGGGGTCACTCATGTAACAGGCATGTTACGGGTTGTCAGGCCTCTTGGTGTTCCAGCTGCTCTATTCCGTTCTCCACTGCAGCCAAGTGTAGCGGTTGGCTCCCCTGATTAATGGAAGTGTCGCGGGCGGAGGAGGGGACGCTGCGCTCTCCCACTGCTCGGGTCCGGCTGCTGCTGCCGCTGCTCGGTGGTGGCTCGAGCGGTGGGCCGGATCCCGGGGACTCGAGCGCCGCTCCTCACCCATGAGTGAAAAGGGTGGGGATCGATTGTGGGGATTAGATATTGTCCGTGACGCCACCCATAGTTGTGGTGATATTGGTGACACCACCGCTGCTCTGGACGGGGATCCCGGGAGCGATGACAGGGAGCAGCCTGGATGTTAGTTCTCCCCTCCATGGGTAGGGGGTTGGTTGTCCCGGTGCCCGGTGATGGAGGTAGGGGCGGATGACAGGCGGGTTACGGGGCCTGGCGAGGTGCAGGGTCACGGGGGCAGCGCTGTGCCGCACGGCACGGTGGTACTCACTCAGCCAATGATGAAGACACAGTTCTCGGTAAAACACACGGCTAGATGGACGGGTCCCACAGACGGCTGCGGTGTTTCTTCTCCCGGCAGGTTGATGGTGACTGACTTTCCCTGCACCTATGTAGTGTAACGGTTCCAATGGGTTCCCACCGGTAACCCGCTCCCCAGCTTGGATGGGTGCTGAAGGAGCCCCTTTTGCCCGCAGGCTCTGGCCCTGGGAACTTTAGCCTTGGCGGTGACTGTGTTTCCCTCTCTCGGTTGGACGGTTGCCTTCTATCGGGACTTGGCTGCTGGGAAACCCAGGAGGTTCCCTTCGCTAATGGATTTGGCAAATTCACGGCGACTCCTAGCCTTGCCGGGGTCCGTAAGCCCCTGCCGGGTTGGTGCTGGCTTCTCTTTGCGTACCGGTCCGGTACCGCCGGGCCACCGCCCGTCCATGGTCCTTACGGTTAGCTCCAATAGGCCACTCCTGCAGACGGTCACCACCGTCTGCCAACCTTGCTGTTCCGTCCGGACCAACTTCAGTCTGCTCCTTTACCACTTTTCTTCCTTCCACTTTCCACTCTCAAACTGAACTGCCTGTTTTTCCCGCCTCCAGGACTGTGTACTCCTCGGTGGGCGGGACCAACCGCCTGGCCCACCCCCCTGGTGTGGACATCAGCCCCTGGAGGAAGGCAACAAGGGTTTTTGTCTGACTTTGGTGTGCCTGACCAGGAGTGTGGGGTGTGTAGGTGTTGTTCTGTGACGTCCTGGCTTGTTCAGGGCGCCACAGAAGCAGTCACAATGCGCTAATATAATGTTCTTGGGGGTGGAGTGACACAAGCGGGACAAGCCGATCTGTGTGTGAGAGCCCGGCACTTGCCAACCATTATTGTTTTGGGTCTGGTGGGATATTTTGAGTGTGATTCTTTTGGGGGTGTCTGCTTTCCTTGCTGATGACCTTTTTAAGCTAGTTGTCTGTGTGTTCTTCAGTTGTACCTAATGATCGACTCTACGGTGTAGATTGGGCTCCTCTAGCAGAAAATACCAGTAAAAGCAGTAGTGGGGAAGTCATACGGGTTTTACATTGGTGCTTAGATACATCAGCTTATGCGTCTGCACAGCACTGTGTATTCTCACCACAGGGGAGATATTAGGAGGCCGATAGGGATTGACCCCAATAGTCTCTCAAACGTCATCCACCACTGAGTGAGATACATTCACACCATGTAAAGAAGCATTTGACCCCCGTCTAATATTAGTTATGTTATGGGTGATGGCACCAGCTATTCACACACATCCATCATCTCCATCATCACAGCAGCCAGAAAAAAACATTTTCTGCTCCATTACATATCAGGTCTCTCAGTCATGTTTCATTATTCGATGCACTCAATGGATCAAAGTCTGTAAATCCGAGGACATAAGGTCTGTAACTTCACACCGACCGGCCTCAACATAACAATCTCCTCTGATGATCACACTGGGGACTGTCACCACGGAAGAAATACTGGGCCTCATTTATCAAAACTGTCTTGAAGAACATAGATTAGTTGCCCATGGCAACCAAACAGATCTCAGCTCCGCAAAATGAACGCCACGATGTGATTAGTTCCTGTGGGCAAAAAAGGAACATTTTGTTTTACTCCATATTGGAGCACACACTTCCCTCCTGTATTGTCTGTATAGAGGCGGCCATATTGGAGCACACACTTCCCTCCTGTATTGTCTGTATAGAGGTGGCCATATTGGAGCACACACTTCCCTCCTGTATTGTCTGTATAGAGGTGGCCATATTGGAGCACACACTTCCCTCCTGTATTGTCTGTATAGAGGCGGCCATATTGGAGCACACACTTCCCTCCTGTATTGTCTGTATAGAGGCGGCCATATTGGAGCACACACTTCCCTCCTGTATTGCTGTATAGAGGCGGCCATATTGGAGCACACACTTCCCTCCTGTATTGTCTGTATAGAGGCGGCCATATTGGAGCACACACTTCCCTCCTGTATTGCTGTATAGAGGCGGCCATATTGGAGCACACACTTCCCTCCTGTATTGTCTGTAGAGAGGAGGCCATATTGGAGTACACACTTCCCTCCTGTATTGTCTGTATAGAGGAGGCCATATTGGAGCACACACTTCCCTCCTGTATTGTCTGTATAGAGGAAGCCATATTGGAGCACACACTTCCCTCCTGTATTGTCTGTATAGA
Organism: Anomaloglossus baeobatrachus; assembly: GCF_048569485.1. Classification (NCBI taxonomy): domain Eukaryota; kingdom Metazoa; phylum Chordata; class Amphibia; order Anura; family Aromobatidae; genus Anomaloglossus; species Anomaloglossus baeobatrachus. The sequence goes on from NC_134353.1 coordinate 939,424,247, forward strand.
GGCGGCCATATTAGAGCACACACTTCCCTCCTGTATTGTCTGTATAGAGGCAGCCATATTGGAGCACACACTTCCCTCCTGTATTGTCTGTATAGAGGAAGCCATATTGGAGCACACACTTCCCTCCTGTATTGTCTGTATAGAGGCAGCCATATTGGAGCACACACTTCCCTCCTGTATTGTCTGTATAGAGGAAGCCATATTGGAGCACACACTGCCCTCCTGTATTGTCTGTATAGAGGCAGCCATATTGGAGCACACACTTCCCTCCTGTATTGTCTGTATAGAGGAAGCCATATTGGAGCACACACTTCCCTCCTGTATTGTCTGTATAGAGGAAGCCATATTGGAGCACACACTTCCCTCCTGTATTGTCTGTATAGAGGAAGCCATATTGGAGCACACACTGCCCTCCTGTATTGTCTGTATAGAGGAAGCCATATTGGAGCACACACTTCCCTCCTGTATTGTCTGTATAGAGGAGGCCATATTAGAGCACACACTTCCCTCCTGTATTGTCTGTATAGAGGTGGCCATATTGGAGCACACACTTCCCTCCTGTATTGTCTGTATAGAGGCGGCCATATTGGGGCACACACTTCCCTCCTGTATTGTCTGTATAGAGGCGGCCGTATTGGAGCGCACACTTCCCTCCTGTATTGTCTGTATAGAGGTGGCCATATTGGAGCACACACTTCTCTCCTGTATTGTCTGTATAGAGGCGGCCATATTGGAGCACACACTTCCCTCCTGTATTGTCTGTATAGAGGCGGCCATATTGGAGCACACACTTCCCTCCTGTATTGTCTGTATAGAGGCGGCCATATTGGAGCACACACTTCCCTCCTGTATTGTCTGTATAGAGGCGGCCATATTGCAGCACACACTTCCCTCCTGTATTGTCTGTATAGAGGCGACCATATTGGAGCACACACTTCCTCCTGTATTGTCTGTATAGAGGCGGCCATATTGGAGCACACACTTCCCTCCTGTATTGTCTGTATAGAGGAGGCCATATTGGAGCACACACTTTCCTCCTGTATTGTCTGTATAGAGGAGGCCATATTGGAGCATACACTTCCCTCCTGTATTGTCTGTATAGAGGCGGCCATATTGGGGCACACACTTCCCTCCTGTATTGTCTGTATAGAGGCGGCCATATTGGAGCACACACTTTCCTCCTGTATTGTCTGTATAGAGGCGGCCATATTGGAGCACACACTTCACTCCTGTATTGTCTGTATAGAGGCAGCCATATTGGAGCACACACTTTCCTCCTGTATTGTCTGTATAGAGGTGCTCATATTGGAGCACACACTTTCCTCCTGTATTGTCTGTATAGAGGCGGCCATATTGGAGCACACACTTCCCTCCTGTATTGTCTGTATAGAGGCAGCCATATTGGAGCACACACTTCCCTACTGTATTGTCTGTATAGAGGCGGCCATATTAGAGCACACACTTCCCTCCTGTATTGTCTGTATAGAGGCGGCCATATTGCAGCACACACTTCCCTCCTGTATTGTCTGTATAGAGGCGGCCATATTGGAGCACACACTTCACTCCTGTATTGTCTGTATAGAGGCGGCCATATTGGAGCACACACTTCACTCCTGTATTGTCTGTATAGAGGCAGCCATATTGGAGCACACACTTTCCTCCTGTATTGTCTGTATAGAGGCGGCCATATTGGAGCACACACTTCCTTCCTGTATTGTCTGTATAGAGGTGGCCATATTAGAGCACACACTTCCCTCCTGTATTGTCTGTATAGAGGAGGCCATATTAGAGCACACACTTCCCTCCTGTATTGTCTGTATAGAGGTGGCCATATTGCAGCATACACTTCCCTCCTGTATTGTCTGTATAGAGGAGGCCATATTAGAGCACACACTTCCCTCCTGTATTGTCTGAATAGAGGCGGCTTAATCCACCTCTCCCCTCGCTATTCCCCAGCCTCGCCACTCTGCCAATCCCTTCACTGGATTCCCATCGCCCAACGACTCCAGTTCAAAACATTAACCATGACATACAAAGCCATCCACAGCCTGTCTCCTCCTTACATCTGTGACCTAGTCTCCCAATACCTACCTGCACGCAACCTCAGATCCTCACAAGATCTCCTTCTCTACTCCTCTCTTATCTCCTCTTCCTACAATCGCATACAAGATTTCTCCCGTGCCTCCCACATACTCTGGAACGCTCTACCTCAGCACATCAGACTCTCCCCTACCGTGGAAAGCTTCAAGAGGAACCTGAAGACCCATCTCTTCCAACAAGCCTACCACCTCCAAGAGCCCTCAGTCCAGTAGACCACTGCGCAACCAGCTCTGTCCTCATCTATTGTACCATCACCCATTACCTGTAGACTGTGAGCCCTCGCGGGCAGGGTCCTCTCTCCTCCTATACCAGTCTGTTTTGTACTGTTAATGATTGTTGTACGTATACCCTCTTTCACTTGTAAAGCGCCATGGAATAAATGGCGCTATAATAATAAATAATAAAATAATAATAATAATATTGGAGCACACACTTTCTGTATTGTCTCTATAGAGGTGGCCATATTGGAGCACACACTTCCCTCCTGTATTATCTGTATAGAGGCGGCCATATTGGAGCACACACTTCCCTCCTGTATTGTCTGTATAGAGGCGGCCATATTGGAGCACACACTTCCCTCCTGTATTGTCTGTATAGAGGAGGCCATATTAGAGCACACACTTCCCTCCTGTATTGTCTGTATAGAGGCGGCCATATTAGAGCACACACTTCCCTCCTGTATTGTCTGTATAGAGGTGGCCATATTGGAGCACACACTTCCCTCCTGTATTGTCTGTATAGAGGCGGCCATATTGGAGCACACACTTCCCTCCTGTATTGTCTGTATAGAGGCGGCCATATTGGAGCACACACTTCCTTCCTGTATTGTCTGTATAGAGGTGGCTATATTGGAGCACACACTTCCCTCCTGTATAATCTGTATAGAGGTGGCCATATTGGAACACACACTTCCTTCCTATATTGTCTGTATAGAGGCGGCCATATTGTAGCACACACATCCCTTCTGTGTTGTCTGTATAGAGGCGGCCATATTGGAGCACACATTCCCTCCCCTCCTGTATTGTCTGTATAGAGGCGTCCATATTGGAGCACACACTTCCCTCCTGTATTGTCTGTATCGAAGGAGCCATATTGGAGCACAGACTTCCCTCCTGTATCGTCTGTATTATAGGGCATGTCAGTAATTAACTGGATGCACCCTGACTGCTGTGCCCAGGCAGTACAGGGTTAAGCATTCTTCCCATGTCCGATTTAACACACCCTCCCCTTATAGATTTTGCCTTTCCCCTTATAGATTAGAGAACCGGATTAAGCTGGTGAGAGATGACTGACAGGCTTGGTGACGCTGTCAGGGACAGGATCAGGAGGGAGGGGGACGCATGGCTTGCTGCAATTCTAGGTGAGCAGCGTCCCCCTCCTCCTGAGGCACAGACACTACAACCGGTCGGCAGGCGGCCTGCCCGTTCAATCTGCCCTCCGGAGCGTCTGAGCCCCTCTGCAGGAGCGTCTCAGCGTAGGCGCGGGGGGCGTGTGCGCGCCTCGCGCTCGGGACGCACGCGTTCACGTCCCTCATGTGAAGCCCCGCCCACCCGCCCAGCTCCAACGCATGCAGTGGCCGCAAGCCTTACCTGTCCTGCAGGCAAAGCGGCGCTGCCATCTTTAACACCATCACTCCCTGCTCTGCTTCCGTCTGCTGTCCCACAAACGCTGCAGCGCTCTGCACTTCCTCAACCTCCTGTAAGGCCTATTCCCTCTGCTATGGGAGGCCATAACAGCCGCAGCAGCTCCTCCTCCTCCTCAGCAGAGGAGTGTGCTGCACAATCAATGCCCCCAATGGCAGTTGCTTACCCTTCCCTCACACCCTGCAATGCCTCAGAAGTATGCAGGGTGGGATCTGTGTCAGAAGCCACAAATGTAGCACCCCAAACACTGCCACAAATCATTAACAATCAGGGGGGGATGGCTACTCATCCTGCTATGGCTGCAGTGATGGCTTGGCCTCCTGCAGCATCTGCGGTGATGGCTTCGCCTCCTGCAGCACCTGCGGTGATGGCTTTGCCTCCTCCTGCAGCACCTGCGGTGATGCGTTGGCCCCCTGCAGCATCTGCGGTGATGGCTTTGCCTCCTACAGCACCTGCGGTGATGGCTTTGCCTCCTGCAGCACCTGCGGTGATGGCTTTGCCTCCTGCAGCACCTGCGGCGATGGCTTTGCCACCTGCAGCACCTGCGGCGATGGTTTTGCCTCCTGCAGCACAAGCAATGATGGCCTTGCCTCCCACAGCGCAGAACGTACCCCAGCCCCCTCCTACTCAAACTGCCTCCTGGGTCGATTATGCAGCGGGTGCTGGAAGCACGGCCCACGGTCGGCGACGCCGTGGGCGCGGTAACCGCTCTGCTGCCTCCTCAGCCTCTTCGCATTCCCGAAGCCCTTATAGGCGTAGTCGCTGCGATAGGGATCGTGATCGACATACCGGCTATTCTACGCGCCGGTCCAGGTCCTCTCGCCGACGTCATCGTTCACGGTCCTCAAGATGGCGTTCGCCTTCAACCACGGCGGAGTCGTCTGATGAGTCTGGAGTGTCTGGTAGGCCCTCTCGACACAGAACCAGCCGCCAGAGGGACGCCGAGACATATATAGACCAGGCGCACGTTTCAGCTGCTCCACAGATACCGCTTAATCCTACAGATCCTCCTGCTGTCGGTGAGTACAATTATTCGGGGGCTTGGGCAGGGCCTGATACAACGGCTATGTCATTACAAACATTGCTAGCACATATTAATACCCCGGGTAATAAGATATTAGTTAACCCTTTATTACTTGGCCGGCAACCTGAAAAGAGACCCGACCCCCCTCCCCGTGCGGATATACATAGGGACACGTTTTTTTGTGGTATTTCCCCCTTGGGTTCGCACCTTGATACCGAGACTACTAATAAAATATGGGCCAATGACTACATTGACATTTGGTCCCTGGTATCCACTTAACAATTCACGATTGACAAAGAGCGGCGGTCCGCTGATCGGCCTTTTGAGAGGAAACCCAGAGTCGCGAAAACAATTAACAATTGGCTGCAAGCCTTTTTTGTCATGGGTTGCGTTATGGGTCAAAAGCACCCCGAACGTTGTTCTGAGCTCTTTATATATGCCGATTCAATTTATAACTCTTTCAAAGCGCATGGCGGCTCGGCCTGGTGGCACTATGATGAAGACTTTCGGCGCCGTTTAGTAAAAGCTACGGACTCATGGTTGCGTTTCATGATGACACCAAAAACCCCCTTTCCGTCTGCAGCCTCTGGCAACTCCACCGGTTCCAGTTCAGTGCCCGTGCGTAGACCCGGCACGTGCTGGTTGTTCAATGAGGGTCACTGCCGATTCTTCGGTCTCTGCAGATATAAACATGAATGCTCCAATTGTGGAGGCACACATGCTGCAGTCAAGTGCTCTCGACCTTCTCCAAAATTGCCAGCTAAATCGTCGTCAACTCCGTCCGACCATAAAGACCCCGGTGAGCGTAGCCGCGATGGGGCCGTGGCTCGACCGTTACCCCAATAAAGAGGCTGCCGCGCAGTTACGCTTTGGATTCAGTTTCGGGTTCTTCACCCCCTTCAACTTTACCAGACTCCCTCTTTTTGCTCAGAATCTTAAGTCCGCGCATGAATTCCATGACGTCCTGCTAGACAAGCTTAAAACTGAGTTAACTAAAGGCAGATTTGAAGGCCCTTTCATTTCACCACCATTTTCCAACTTGCGGGTGTCCCCCCTTGGAGTCATACCAAAAAAAGAGCCTGGAAAATTCCGTTTGATACACCACCTATCTCACCCTAGAGGTTCTTCCGTTAATGACGGTATACTCGAGTGTGAGGCGTCGGTGACTTATGTATCTTTCGACAGAGCCGTTGAGTTAGTCAGGAAGGCCGGTCCGGGTGCGCTTATGGCCAAGTCAGATATTGAGTTGGCTTTCCGCCTCCTGCCGGTCCATCCGGATTGTTACCATTTACTTGGTTGCTTCGTAGATGGTTATTACTACTTTGACACTTGCCTTCCTATGGGATGCTCAATCTCATGTTCCTATTTTGAATTATTCAGTTCGTTTTTGGAGTGGGCGGTTAAGGTTGAATCCCGTTCCCAATCTGTCATTCATTATCTTGACGACTTCCTGTTTGTGGGCCCTCAAGGCTCCTCCCATTGTCAAGTCTTATTGGATACGTTCTGCACCCTCATGGCCAGATTTGGCGTTCCGTTGTCTGAGGACAAAACTATCGGTCCTTTTCCAGTCCTGTCTTTTCTAGGTATCGAGATCGATTCAAACGTAATGGTTTTCCGGCTTCCAGATGACAAGGTGTCGAGGCTGCTGTCCATGATAAAGGGGTTCTGCGCTGTACGGAGTGTGACCCTACGTCAGATGCAATCGTTGCTGGGCCTCTTAGTATTTGCCTGTCGGGTCATGCCAATGGGCAGAATTTTTTCCCGCAGGCTCTCACTGGCTACAACAGGTGTTCGGCTCCCCCATCATCGTATCCGGATTACCTCCCGCTTGCGTGAGGATTTGGCCGTGTGGGAAGAATTTCTTTCCAGGTACAACGGTCGCACTTGTTTTCAAGACAGTTTTGTGTCCAATACAGAGCTACCACTTTTTTCTGAAACATCTGGGTCGTTGGGTTTTGGCGTTATCTTTAAAGACCAATGGTGCGCGGAGCGTTGGCCTTCCTCCTGGCATACCAACGGTTTCATTTCCGATATAACGCTCCTTGAGTTGTTCCCCATTGTGGCAGCTGTATCTATGTGGGGCCCTTAAATTCAGAATAAGCGAATTTTATTTTGCTCGAATAACTCGAGTGTGGTCCACGCGATTAATCACCTGACTTCGTCTTCCCTGCCTGTTATCAAGCTGCTGAGATTTTTGGTTTTTAAATGTTTGGAGCTCAACATTTGGTTAAAAGCTCGCTATGTTCTGGGTACGTGTAACATGATAGCTGATTCCTTGTCCTGTTTTGACTTTCAGAAATTCCGACACCTTTACCCTCATGCCCAAGCAGAGGGACTCTTGTGCCCATCCATGTGGGACCTGCTGGACTGCAGTTGATGCCGTTGGTGACATCCTCCGTGGCCCCGGTGACATGGCGTTTTTACGGTAAGGCATGGGCCGAATGGTTAGTTTTCGCTGCGGGCCACCCGATCGCTACATCTGAATGTTCCAGGCTGGAAGTGACTTGCCAATACCTGATGAATATGTACAACAATGGTTTGTCGAGCGCGGTCGCTAGGAACCGGTTGTCCGGCCTCGCTTTTCATTTTAAGCTACGGGGATGGTCTGATGTTACCAAATTTTTCATAGTGCGGCAGGCAGTCAAGGGATGGAGCAGAGGGCTGTGATGGGGTGTACAACAGAGCAAAGGATGGACGAGGCCGAGGGACGATCCAACAGGTTTATTCACAAGAACACTGGAACAGCACACGATAAGTCCACGTAAAACAGATTCGGGGCCCTTCCCGACAATCCTAGGACCGGATAACAAAGCAATCGTCCTTACAGTAGTCCAAAGAGTTCCACACAATCCCACAGGCCGCCACACAGGCCTAGCTCCGTCCGTGTCCACAGCCACCCAGGCTGGGGGCTCCTTCTCTCTTTAGTTTCAGCTCACTCTGAAGTTACAAAAAGGGAAATGCATTGTCTGTGCTCCTTGACCAGCCCACCATGTTCAGGGGGTGGGGGTCACACCTATCATCAATGGTTTGGTCCATCACAGGGCTCCGATATGTCTGCCAGCCACAGTAGATGAAGGGATCCCCTGCTGTGCAGAACAATGACTATTCCTTCACTGGCCAATGCAATTACAGACTAGATACACAACTCTGGATAGAAGATGACAGGCTATTTACATAATCACATTAGATGCCAAGACTGCAATTGTATGAGAGAGACACATTGAGACCAGTAGCTCCCTCAAGAAAATACATGAATTACAACTAATACAACCCGGGAAATATACATATCATGACATAGTATCACAGCATATACAGTGAGAGGGTAAATTACATCTTCACAATCCCTCCCCCTCCCAACTTGTGTACGTACTAGGGACCTCTACAGGTCACTGGTTAAGTACACACAGGCAGAGCGTTACTTACATGTGGCTTCATGCAGCCACGAATTGGCATCGTAGCTCTCCCACATCATTGCCCAGGAGAACAGCTGCAGGCAGACCACCCATCACCCCAACCACACATCGCCTGGCCCCAAAACCAAAGTTCAGATGCACAGTGGCTGTGGGAATAGTCCTCCATTGTCCACCAGCCAGTTCAATGACAATCCCAGGTCCTCTATGGATTGCCTCAGGCCGAACCACTCGGGGATCAGCCAGTGTGAGGAAAGCACCCGAGTCACAAAATCCAACAAGTCTCTGTCCATCCAGCACAACCTCCTGCAAGTGCTTACCTCGATGAGCAGAAGTCGTCATAACTGCGGGTTGCACCCCGTAAACTCCTGGTGGTGCAACATGGGGGGCTGAGTCACTAGGCCAGTCCTCACATAGCGGTGCCACATCTTCCTCCATGGCACTGGGCTGTAAATAATTAACAATCCGATTGGGTGCAGGATCAGTCCTCATTTGAACAGCTGGGCAGGAGACTTGCCGATGCCCTGGCTGTCCACATTGATAGCATCTGAGCTGGGTCTCCCTCCATCCAAGGCGTCCTCTTGGGTAAGGGGTAGGCGAACTTGGAGGCCGGCTCCCACCTGAAGGTGCTGTAGGGGTTTGAGGATGATTCCTCCATGGGCTGGCTGGGCATGAGGCCTGCAAATGCCCGGGATGCCTACAAACATAACACCTGCGCTCTGTTACTTCCTCTCCCCGGCGTATTCCAGAAAATGCAGTAGAAGCAACTGGAGGCACATTAACACGGGTATCAACATGTGGTGGCTTAGAGGAACGGGGAACAATGGGGACAGAATAACTGGGGGCATCCGGTGTTGTGGAGCTGTTAGGCGTCTCTCCATCCTCCAACAGAACCCTCCACTGAGGCTTGATAGTGAGCACCTCATCAGCTAGAGCAGCAGCTTCCTCCACTGTCGCTGGTTTTCTCTCATGCACCCATTCCCGGATCTCAGCGGGGCACTGGGCAAAGAATTGTTCTTTTAGGATGACCTGCAGGAAGGTCTCCCAAGATAAGGCCTCCTCTGCCTCCAGCCAGCGATTACATATTTGTTTCAGTCTATGAGCATATATCTTAAAAGACACTTCCCTATCACAGGCTAAAGCACGGAACTGAGTCCTGTAAGTGTCTGGGGTCACAGCATAATGTTCTAGAATAGTCTGTTTAATCTCCGCATACTCACAGTTCCCCCGAGGGTCCATAGCTCTATAGGCTTCAGCAGCTCCCCCCTCTAGGAGCCCAACCAGATGCCGGACACGCTCCCTGTCCGGGACTTCCATTAATCGACACTGATGCTCAAAGTCCTGGAAGAAGCCCTCAATGTCGCCTGCAGCCTCATTAAATGGCTTAAAGTCTTTGCGGGACACCCTGGGAAGTTCCCTCATGATGGGTGCTGGGGTTACAGTCTGTCTGGAACCTCTTGCGGCTTCCACAGCGAGCTGCTTATCCAGCAATGCCATCTCCTCCATCCTGCGCTCCTTCTCTTTAGCTCCACGCATGACCTCCATCTTATATTCTATGGTGGTCTCCTCTCCCAGCAAGGCCATCTCCTCCTCGTACCACACAACCCACTGACTTTTTTGGGTATTTACCTCCGGCTGCCGTCTTTCTTCCGTTTGCTGTGAGGATCCTTCCTCCACGTCATTTTGCGAGCAGACTCCTTCTAGCGCCTCAATCAGCTGCTCCTTGGAGAGTCCTTTGAAACGAACTCCTACTTCACGGGCCTTTGATTGCAGGCTCCCCAAAGTCCAGGTCTTGTACTCTGCAGTGCTGGTTCCTGATGTTGAGCCATTGTCCTCCATTCCTTCTGCTCTGATCCCAGCGCTGCCAACCAGTTTGTGACGGGGTGTACAACAGAGCAAAGGATGGACGAGGCCGAGGGACGATCCAACAGGTTTATTCACAAGAACACTGGAACAGCACACGATAAGTCCACGTAAAACAGATTCGGGGCCCTTCCCGACAATCCTAGGACCGGATAACAAAGCAATCGTCCTTACAGTAGTCCAAAGAGTTCCACACAATCCCACAGGCCGCCACACAGGCCTAGCTCTGTCCGTGTCCACAGCCACCCAGGCTGGGGGCTCTTTCTCTCTTTAGTTTCAGCTCACTCTGAAGTTACAAAAAGGGAAATGCATTGTCTGTGCTCCTTGACCAGCCCACCATGTTCAGGGGGTGGGGGTCACACCTCCTATCATCAATGGTTTGGTCCATCACAGGGCTCTGATATGTCTGCCAGCCACAGTAGATGAAGGGATCCCCTGCTGTGCAGAACAATGACTATTCCTTCACTGGCCAATGCAATTACAGACTAGATACACAACTCTGGATAGAAGACGACAGGCTATTTACATAATCACATTAGATGCCAAGACTGCAATTGTATGAGAGAGACACATTGAGACCAGTAGCTCCCCCAAGAAAATACATGAATTACAACTAATACAACCAGGGAAATATACATATCATGACATAGTATCACAGCATATACAGTGAGAGGGTAAATTACATCTTCACAAGGGCGACCTAGCAAGGAGAGCAGGAGGCCAGTTTCCTTTAGCCTCCTGTCTCGCATCATTGACGGCATTCCTGCCGTCTGCCCTTCTCCTTTCGAGTCCGCCCTCTTCTCCGCCTCTTTCGCTTTGGCCTTTTTCGGTGCATTACGCATTGGTGAGTTGGTGTCTTCTTCTAAAGGAACCCATGGTGGCCTCTGGCATGACGATGTTATTTTGAGTAATGTGGGTTTACGTATTCGCATACGTAAATCCAAGACTGACCAATCCGGTAAGGGCTGCTGGATTCCCTTATTTTCCATATCCGGACCTGTGTGCCCCGTTAGATTGGTTCACAATTATATGGCGGTCCGCCACGGGGAATTTTCATTCCTAGTTCATGAAGATGGTTCCCCTATGACGAGATTCCAGTTCCTGTCGGTTTTTCGCAAATGCCTCAGGTCCTTGGGTTTTTCTCCATTGGAGTTTGGCACTCATTCCTTTAGGATCGGGGCTGCAACGGAGGCAGCCCGGGCGGGATTGCCCAATGAAGTTATTCAGCGTATTGGCCGCTGCCGTTCGGCTTGTTTTGCACGCTATATCAGACCGGAACTACTGCTTCATTGATAATTTCCTTTGCAGGTTGTCTGTTAAAATGCCAGTTGCTGTTCCCGCACTAACGGTTTTTTACTTTTAGGCGCTGCTAAACCGGTGATTTGGCTGCTCGGCCATTCCTATATTTTCTGGACTGGACAGCGAGCTGAGAATCGACCTGGCGGACGGGCCCTTGGATTCCGTGGCTTTGAGGTCAACTGGAGAGGAATTAGGGGTCTGATCTGGCCTCAGGTTCTCCCGGAGGTAGTTGGGATCGCTAGGTCAGCCCTGTCACCAGTGGTCCTTGTCATCCATGCCGGAGGAAATGACCTCGGTTCTCGTCGTTTGGCGGAGCTCATTACTACCATGCGATCGGACTTGGATAAATTTCATGCATTTTTTCCAGAGCTGGTCATCGTGTGGTCCGAGGTCGTTTCTCGGGTTGTATGGCGAAGGGCTCAGGATGCTGCAGCGCTCGAGCGCTCTCGCCGTACGCTCAATTCGCGTATATCGCGATTTGTGCGTTTTAAAGCGGGAATTGTGGTTCGACATCGGCAATTAGAAGGGGACAATTCGCCCCTCATGATTACGGATGGCATTCATTTGAACGAAATTGGCTTAGACATATTCTTGTCTGGCCTACAAGACGGCATAGAGCAAGCGCTGTATTTGATGGGTGGGGGTCGGAGCGCAGTCTAAAGTCTTTGCTCCTCCATGGCGGTATTTATCGAAAACTGGTATGTTTGTTAAGCTGAAGTGCGCCGGGAGTCCGGCCTGGCACAACGCTTCGTTTTGGAAGTTGCTAATAGTTATGGTTATCTTTGCTGTGACCGACCTACCTCCACAAAAAAGATGAGAGTATATAAGTGTTTTTGATAAAGCTCTCCAATAAAGTTTTATATTTTGGTTACATCGGTGTCGGTGTGTTTAATCGGACATGGGACGTGTTGATTGGGGTGTTCAGGGTCTCAGCAGTCAGAAGGGTCCATATTGGAGCACAGACTTCCCTCCTGTATTGTCTGTATAGAGGCGGCCATATTGGAGCACACACTTCCCTCCTGTATTGTCTGTATAGAGGCAGCCATATTGGAGCACACACTTCCCTCCTGTATTGTCTGTATAGAGGAGGCCATATTGGAGCACACACTTCCCTCCTGTATTGTCTGTATAGAGGAGGCCATATTGGAGCACACACTTCCTCCTGTATTGTCTGTATAGAGGCGGCCATATTGGAGCACACACTTCCCTCCTGTATTATCTGTATAGAGGCAGCCATATTGGAGCACACACTTCCCTCCTGTATTGTCTGTATAGAGGTGGCCATATTGGAGCACACACTTCCCTCCTGTATTGTCTGTATAGAGGCAGCCATATTGGAGAACACACTTTCCTCCTGTATTGTCTGTATAGAGGCGGCCATATTGGAGCACACACTTCCTTCCTGTATTGTCTGTATAGAGGCAGCCATATTGGAGCACACACTTCCCTCCTGTATTGTCTGTATAGAGGCGGCCATATTGGAGCACACACTTTCCTCCTGTATTGTCTGTATTGAGGCAGCCATATATTGGAGCACTCTCTTCCTCCCTGTATTGTTTGTATAAAGGTGGCTATATTGGAGTTACGCCACTCTTCTTCAGCCTCCTCCTTCTAGCTCTATACCTCTTTGGCCATGGTGGGTCTGGAGATCGCTATGAAGTACCATCCCTTCTTATACCCTAGCCGCATGTACGACAGTTTTTCTCCTACCCACAGGGTCTCCAACTGAGAAGGCAGGGTGTCCCTCTTTACCATGGCCCGGTTAATGTATATGTGGTACCTGGTATGATCTTCTTCTATGAAGCCAAATCCCCGGGCCTGATTGAAATCCACTACTACCGCAGTAAAACACTTCTTGTCAAACACTATAGTCCTGGGCCCCGCCATCCACTCCCGGACCAGGGCATCTGCTTTGATCCGTTTTTCCACCGGATCTACTTCCTCCCTTGTCTTGAGCGAGTAGTTGGAGACAGGACGTAGGGAACCGCATCTTACCTGCCCCCAGTTCACCTCAGGGGTCTCTGGCCATGATGAGGATCGGGGCGGGGGTCTCGCTGTAGCCGGCGGGGGTGCTTCTTCTCTCACTCTTTCCTCCAAGCAGATGAGCTCCAGAGGAGGCATGTCAGAGTAGTTTGCGGTCACTTCACCAAGTTTGGCCTCTTCGGATGGGAGCTCTACAGGTACGGCTTCTGGCTCTAGGGCATCCGCATCAATCCGGTCCCAGCGTTGGACTTGGACCTCCCGACAGACCAGACCCATCTTTGGGTGCGGCACAATTTCCCATGAGACATACAGTACATGGACACTTCTCCTGGCACTAACAGCCGGAGGATCTCCTGCAACTCCGCTGCGCTTCCGGCATACGCCATACCCGACACTGTCTCAACTCTTCCGCACGCGTCCGGCTGCACTAAACACTCTCCCAAAGATGGCACCGGCTGGCATGGTGACGCGCACTTCTCGGGTCGCAGGGCCCACATCATCTGGCACCAGAGCCCTGTTGCGTCACCCGTCTGTCTCGCCAGCCGTGCCCATTGCCACAACTCTCTCACATTCTGGGCCACACTCACCAGCAGATGTTTCCTTGGCTGTTGTGCCTGCTTTTTTCAGACACCTCCTCTTCTGGGCAGGACCTTCATTTTCCACCGGTCTCCTCTTCAGTGGAATTCTCCCATTGCGGGCCGGACCTTCTCTGCTGTGCCTCTCATCTTCATGGCCGACACACCAAGTAGCTTTTCGCGCGCTCGGGCACCATCTTCTCCCACGACGGGGAGGGTCACCTTTTCTCAGGTCACATGTTGCTGCCATCTTAGGAGTCACACCATTGTCCACCAATCAACATTTGTCCAATTAATCAACATCTCATCAGCACAACTTTCAATCACATAGCTTAGCTGATGCGCAGCTTCAAGCCACTTAACTTCAGGCGCTATATTCTCTGCGCCCAGGGTCACACATTTCTTCCCGTTTTTCTGCAAGATGTCTGCATCCTGCCGACTGCACCAAATGTAACGCCCCGGGGAGGGGCAGTCTCGGGTGAGGGCTGTAGTCCTCAACCCACCATGGCACGCTACAGACACGGAGGGCACAGTGGTGTATGGAGCAGGTGTGGAGGTGGTACCTGCTTGAAGCTGCTCATCTGGGATTTTATCCGATTTCTCTGGATCCCATTCACTCTGACCAGCATCACACGCCGCACTATCAGTAACGGGTCCACCATAGGTCAAAACCGTAACAACTTTACTGTAAATTCTCTTAAAACGCAGCTTCCAGTTCATAAAGGCACTTTTTACACCAGGATCTTTCACAGGCATTGCTTTCTTCACAGAACCCGACTCTTTCACTATGGTCACCAAGGAGGGAAGGCATGAGCATTCTATCTTCCTCTTTACTAACATTCTGGCTCCATACAAATGATAAAACTCCTAGAATCCTTGTTCCCGCCGTGCCAGGACTGCACTAGTCAACACCGGCCCCATCTCCTGTCCGCACTACTAACGGCAGCCGGCCTAGGAAGGGGGTGCTCTTCTCTATTCCCTCTGGCTTTACCTTCTGTAACTGAGGAGTTATCACTTTGCTTCAGTCCTTGATCCTTTCTTTCTTGTCTCCTTACTCTGCTTGGACCCTCCACACCGCACTACTCTACTCTGTTACATCTGACACTGCTGGTTCTCTCACTTAGCTCACTCCTTCCTTATCTGCCTTAACCAGTTAGTACATTGAAGGGAAATCTTAATAGTTGAACACAAGACATTGTGGACAATCGTAGCTTCCAGCTTTGTGGGAACAGTTTGGGGAAGAACCTTTTCTGTTCCCCATGACAGCGCCCAGTGCACAAGCTCCATACAGACCTGATGGGGGTTTGGTCTGGTGGTACATACATGGCCGGCTACACAGAGCCCAATCACATCCAACACAGAAGATAACAGCAGAACGGTGGGGACTTTTCTGCCATCTGCTACTCAGCATTCGGTAACTCTCCTGTGTAACGTTACTTGGTGTCTACTTTGTGTCTGAGTTGCCGCAGTTCCTTCACCCAGTTGACGACTCCTAATGATCGGTCATCAATATCTGATTTTTAGGGCGCCTTTGCACATTGCAACATCGCACGTGCGATGTCGGTGGGGTCAAATCGAAAGTGACGCACATCCGGCGTCACTTTCGACATCGTAGTGTGTAAATCCTAGATGATACGATTAACGAGCGCAAAAGCGTCGTTATCGTATCATCGGTGTAGGCTCCGACTTTTTCATAATTACGCTGCCGCGACAGGTACGATGTTGTTCCTCGTTCCTGTGGCAGCACACATCGCTGTGTATGAAGCCGCAGGAGCGAGGAACATCTCCTCACCTGGCGCCGGCAGCTATACGGAAGGAAGAAGGTGGGCGGGATGTTTACATCCTGCGCATCTCCGCCCCTGCGCTTTGATTGGCCGCCTGCCGTGTTACGTCGCTGTGACGTTGTACGACCCGCCCCCTTAGGAAGGAGGCGGGACGCCAGCCACAGCGAGGTTGCAGGACAGGTGAGTGCATGTGAAGCTGGCCTAGCGATAATGTTCGCTATGCCAGGAATCGCAAGATATCACTGCTGCGACGGGGGCGGGGACTATCGCGTGCGACATCGCAGCATCAGCTTGCGATGTCGCAACGTGCAAAGCCCGCCTTAGACAATCCATTCAATTGAACTTTCCATTCAAATATTTTTGCCAGTATTCAGACTATCTGCACTGTAGACAAACATTTGCAATGCCCGTGTGTGGCCCTTCATGAAAACTTGGGGGGGATGTCCTTTACCAAGGCTTCAATGCTGATTTGGGTGGTAAGGAGACATATATACTCACACTTACTGATCTCCCATGATGGTTGATTGCAGTTAAAGCATGTATTATGTTAGGGCGCCCCCCATCCCACTCCCCTACATTCCATGCACATATACTCATACAAGTACATATTTTACATACTGTACATTCCATGCTCATTAATGCACTTTTCACGCTCATTTGCACACTCTGGACATTTATCCACATGCACACAACTATATACATTCTACAATCATATACACACACACACATATATATATATATACAGTGCAGACCAAACGTTTGGACACCTTCTCATCTCTAGAACAACTGTTAAGAGGAGACTTTGTGCAGCAGGCCTTCATGGTAAAATAGCTGCTAGGAAACCACTGCTAAGGACAGGCAACAAGCAGAAGAGACGTGTTTGGGCTAAAGAGCACAAGGAATGGACATTAGACCAGTGGAAATCTGTGCTTTGGTCTGATGAGTCCGAATTTCAGATCTTTGGAACCAACCACCGTGTCTTGTAGAAAAGGTAAACGGATGGACTCTATATGCCTGGTTTCCACCGTGAAGCATGGAGGAGGTGTGATGGTGTGGGGGGGCTTTGCTGGTGACACTGTTGGGGATTTATTCAAAATTGAAGACATACAGAACCAGCATGGCTACCACAGCATCTTGCAGCGGCGTGCTATTCCATCCGGTTTGCGTTTAGTTGGACCATCATTTATTTTTCAACAGGACAATGACCCCCAACACACCTCTAGGCTGTGTAAGGGCTATTTGACTAAGAAGGAGAGTGATGGGGTGCTACGCCAGATGACCTGGTCTCCACAGTCACCAGACCTGAACCCAATCGAGATGGCAAAGTGAAGGCAAAAGGGCCAACAAGTGCTAAGCATCTCTGGAAACTCCTTCAAGACTTGGAAAACCATTTCCAGTGACTACCTCTTGAAGCTCATCAAGAGAATGCCAAGAGTGTGCAAAGCAGTAATCAAAGCAAAAGGTTTCTACTTTGAAAAACCTAGAATATAAGACATATTTTCAGTTGTTTCACACTTTTTTAAGTATTTCATTCCACATGTGGTAATTCATAGTTTTGATGCCTTCAATGTGAATCTACAATTTTCAGAGTCCTGAAAATAAAGAAAACTCATTGAATGAGGTGTTTCCAACCTTTTGGTCTGTACTATATATATATATATATATAATCCACCTATAAAAATTGAGCAAACATATAAAACGTGCGCACACATCCACACATATATACACACATATAGATTACACACATAGCTACATACATATAGAGTGGCTCAGATAACATTACTGGCCTCCTTCCCCTATGGATCCCTGTGGACCTGATATGTTTCCTTAACCGTGAATTTATCCCTGTATTTATGCCAGTGAAATAGATGGTGTTCCACCTAATTTATATATTTGTGAAGTAGTGCACAACTTCCCAACTTTTCCACCTTCAACCTTTTGTCATTTTGCCTAGGCCAGATGTATCAGCAAGGTGTGCATCAGCTGTAAAATTACTGTATACATTGCCCTATAGGGGAAAATATGAAGGGTGGCGCGGATAAGTTAAAAATAAGAAAATAAAGAATAAGGCTGCAAGCGATGACATCTCTTTCGTCACGTATTAGCTGAGCCTTGCGATTGCCCCTAGTGGTTATGTCAATGCTCCTGATGATGTGCCATTGCTGCCACTCACAGGCCTGAGCGGTCTTCGCTTTTGGCATAGACCACCAGAAACGATAGATCCGCTCATCTGTAGAGGACACTATATTACTAATACAGGGAGCAGGATCTAGGTGTAATATTTGTATACTTAATATTATTGAGGGGCTATTTGTTGGTATTATGTGGGCTATTATCACGGGGTATATAATGATGGGACAGGGGCTCCTAGGCTGGTCCTCAGACTCGAGACCTTGTCCCTTATCTCAGAGGTAGGCTTGATGGTAGCCAGTTCTCAGCCCCCAGCATAACCCTAACTCCTGTCCAAGCCCTGATCTTACTCCCCCACTCCCCCACCCTTGGGGCAGGCCGGAAACACAATAACAAAACCCCACAAGACGACACGGACAAGGGAGAATGAAAACTCATAAACACCGCATTCAAAACACAAAGGAGAGACAACATGTGTACATGGGAACAACGAAAAAGGGAATGAAGTAAAGCTCAACAGGGGAACATTCACACCACTCAATATCGCAACAAAGATCACCATAAACAGGTTCACCAACAAGACCGGGATCACTGGAGCTTATGCTGAAGCTATAAACAGCAATGAGTAGTAAGATCGAGGATCTTATATAGGAAGTAGATTACTTTGATTGGCAATCGTCAACCTGAGCTCCTAGCAGAGTTTCCCAGGTCAGCAGGAATTAACTCCTGCAGGACTGAGGAACAGAGCACATGAAACAGCCGACGCCCAGCTCAGGCTGAACAACTAGGAGACATTGTGAAGGTAGCCTGGGCTATAGATTGTTTGTTCAAATGTAATAAGATTATCTGTGTATGTAAATAATCAAATATAGATGTTGTTGCATAATTATCTGTGTGTCTATATGACAATAGAACAGACGCCATAATATGACTCTAAGCTGTATGGTCAAGAAAGAGTTAACCAAGGACGAATGGACAAATGTACAAACAATCAACAGAGAAGGTATTCATGCTTATCAGTGGTTTCACACAAAGAGAGAATGTATTATCCGTGGGATGAAATGTGGGTTTCTATGTCTCTGCGCACCTCCCTGTACTGTTTCGATGTGTGAGAAAAGACAGATTGATACTTTTGTACATGTCTGAAGGTTGAAATGTAATACTAAAATCTGACCTATAGAATATACGAGCCAGACGCCTATAGTGGCTCAAAGGGTGAACACAGTTTCTGTGGTCATTGCTTCTGAGTTATTTATTATACAGTATCTGTATAGATACAGTCATATGAAAAAGTTTGGGCACCCCTATTAATGTTAACCTTTTTTTCTTTATAACAATTTGAGTTTTTGCAACAGCTATCTCAGTTTCATATATCTAATAAATGATGGACTGAGTAAGATTTCTGGATTGAAATGAGGTTTATTGCACTAACAGAAAATGTGCAATCCGCATTTAAACAAAATTTGACCGGTGCAAAAGTATGGGCACCTCAACATAAAAGTGACATTAATATTTTGTAGATCCTCCTTTTGCAAAAATCACAGCCTCTAGTCGCTTCCTGTAGCTTTTAATGAGTTCCTGGATCCTGGATGAAGGTATATTTGACCATTCCTGTTTACAAAACAATTCCAGTTCAGTTAGGTTTGATGGTCGCCGAGCATGGAAAGCCGCTTCAAATCATCCCACAGATTTTCAATGATATTCAGGTCTGGAGACTTGGATGGCCATTCCAGAACATTGTAATTGTTCCTCTGCATGAATGCCTGAGTAGATTTGGAGTGGTGTTTTGCATCATTGTCTTGCTGAAATATCCATCCCCTGAGTAACTTCAACTTCGCAACTGATTCTTGCACATTATTGTCAAGAATCCGCTGATACTGAGTTGAATCCATGCGACCCTCAACTTTAACAAGATTCCCGGTGCCGGCATTGGCCACACAGCCCCAAAGCATGATGGAACCTCCACCAAATTTTACTGTGGGTAGCAAGTGCTTTTCTTGGAATGCTGTGTTTTTTTGCCATCATGATATAACGCCTTTTTGTATGACCAAACAACTCAATCTTTGTTTCATCAGTCCACAGGACCTTCTTCCAAAATGTAACTGGCTTGCCCAAATGTGCGTTTGCATACCTCAGGCGACTCTGTTTGTGCCGTGCTTGCAAAAACGGCTTCTCTCGCATCACGCTCCCATACAGCTTCTCCTTGTGCAACGTGCGCTGTATTGTTGACCGATGCACATTGACACCATCTGCAGCAAGATGAAGCTGCAGGTCTTTGGAGGTGGTCTGTGGATTGTCCTTGACTGTTCTCACCATTCTTCTTCTCTGCCTTTCTGATATTTTTCTTGGCCTGCCACTTCTGGGCTTAACATGAACTGTACCTGTGTTCTTCCATTTCCTTACTATGTTCCTCACAGTGGAAACTGACAGTTTAAATCTCTGAGACAACTTTTTGTATCCTTCCCCTGAACAACTATGTTGAATAATCTTTGTTTTCAGATCATTTGAGAGTTGTTTTGAGGAGCCCATGATGCCACTCTTCATAGGAGATTCAAATAGGAGAACAACTTGCAAGTGGCCACCTTAAATACCTTTTCTCATGATTGGATACACCGGCCTATGAAGTGCAAAGCTCAATGAGGTTACAAAACCAATTTAGTGCTTTAGTAAGTCAGTAAAAAGTAGTTAGGAGTGTTCAAATCAAGAAATTGATAAGGGTGCCCATACTTTTGCACCAGTCAGATTTTGTTTAAATGCGGATTGCACATTTTCTGTTAGTACAATAAACCTCATTTCAATCCAGAAATATTACTCAGTCCATCAGTTATTAGATATATGAAACTGAAATAGCTGTTGCAAAAAAACAAATTCTTATAAAGAAAAAAGGTTAACATTAATAGGGGTGCCCAAACTTTTTCATATGACTGTAGCTAATTTGGACCCGTCCTTTGGATTTGCCCTGAACAAAGACTCCATTAGTAGTCTTACCCAAATTTCTCCCTTGACAGTTGACAACATCAGGTTGTCTGTCACGCTCTGCAGTGTGAACAGAGCCTGAAACCGCCGAGATTACTGAAGCTTATGCTGAAGCTATAAACGGCGCTGAGTAGTAAGATCCAGGATCTTATATAGGAAGTAGATTACTTTGATTGGCAATTGGCAATCTGAGCTCCTAACAGAGTTCCCCAAGTCAGCAGGAATTAACTCCTGCAGGACTGAGGAACAGTACATGAAACAGCCGACGCCCAGCTCAGGCTAAGCAACTAGGAGACTTCAGGTTGCCTGTCATGTTCTGCAGTGTAAACAGAGCCTGAACGTAATGATTCTGAACCTGAACACCACATGACAGCTATGTACAACAGTATTTTATTAGCACTCTATGGTGGTATTATGTGGGTTGAAATTCGAAGAAAAATTATGTAAAAAAAATGACTTTCCTTGCTCAGAGCCACATTTTTTTAATACCACCCCTACGTAAAGGCACAAGTAACCTCCAAAGAAAAGGATGACAAATGCAGCTCTGCTTTAATAGCTCATAAATTCAATTTTTTGCAGAAAATAGTTAATCTACGGGCGTCCTCAGCACTATTATTTCTTGTGCCAAGCACAGAATACGTAGGAATCTTTCCCCACTCTTCTGAATACATCTGTATAATGGTTTTCTGCTTGCTCCTCGTCTCCAGCGTTGCACTTACTCCCACATTATTAGTTTGTCTTTGTTCTGCAGCGATCACCTGTTTTCATCTAATCACATCCAGCAACAATGTGCTAAGAAGATCCTTTCATTGCTCGATCCGCATCTGCTCCGAGTAATCTCACCAGCTGGGCCTCATGGCTTGTTTTTCTATGTTCATGGCCGTCTATAAAGAATATTCCAAACAGTCGAGAAGTATTGTTAAGGTTTTAGATTGCTCTCTTACCTGCAGTACTGAATAATGGAGCCCCCGGGCACATCGTGCCAGATAGGGTGATGACAAATCTGTTTATGGTGCTGTCCCCGGTTCAACCACCATCAGCCCGGCCATGCTCCACCATTCATCATGTGCATCCGAGGTTGGGTGCAGCTGGTGTGATGATGTCACAAAGTGGAGCAGCTCATCGTGGGAATGGGATTCGGTAAGTAGTTTTTCATTTTTTAGACAGTGTTGTACATTGAGTGTGGGGGAGAAGCACTGTAATGTAGGGGCATCATAATATCTCGGGGCACCATATTGCATGTGGAGGGGGCACTGTGGTGGCACCATACTGTGGTGAGGGTGTAAGTTTGTGTGGGGCACTGCAGGGGAGTCTTGCTCTATATGGTGCGTTGTTGGGACATCACTTTGGGTGGGGACATCATAATGTGTGAGTGTGGGAGCAGCATACTGTGTGGGAGCTGTTAGGGCATGAATTTGTATGGGGGGGCTGTGGGGGCATCATACTCTTTACAGGGGTGTGGCACCAATTTGTATAGGGGTTATGGGAGCATCATTTCTATGTAGAAGTATCATAATGTGTGGGGGACTATTGAGCATAATTTTGGCTGGGGGCATCATAATGTGTGGGAGATGTTGGGGCATCAGTCTGTATGGGGGTTGTGGGGGCCCCATGCTTTTTATAGGTGTGGGGCATCAGTTTGTATGGGGGCCGTGGAACATTACTCTATATAGGGGTAACATACTGTATGATGGACTATTGGGGCATAATTTTGGGTGGGGGCAATCAATGTGTGGGAGAATGTGGTATCAGAATACTGTGTGGGAGCTGTGGGGGACATCATTTTGTGTCATAATAGTGTATGTAGGGGCATCATAATGTGTGGGGGCAATGTAATGGTATCATACTGTGTTTGGGGCAAAGTGGGGACATAAGACAGTGAGTGGGGCATAGTGAGGGTATCACAATGTGTGGGGGACTGAGGGAGTATCATACTGTGAGTGCGGTACTGTGGGGCCATCAAAATGTGTTTAAAGCACAGAGGGGACATCATACTATGAATCAGGTATTGTAGGGTCATTATAACATTTCGAGATCATCTTTGGAGGTACTACACTGTGGGAGGGATGTTTGTGACATCATAATTTGGTTTCACCTCCACCCTGCAATGCACCCAGTCCTAACTTCTCCTAGTAACTCCACTATTCCAGTAGGATTTTCTTTCTCATATCTACTCACTCTCCATTGTCTGCCCACCCTAATTATACCTTTACAAATTGCCTATGCCCTCCAATTGTCTCCATGACAGGTCATTTTCTAAGCTCCACATTGAGTTTTGCAAATTGCCCGATGTAGCTTGATTAGTTTACGTCATCTCCCAAGGTCTATTTATGGACCACTAAAACACACACTTCAAATTTAGGATTAAGACTCCTTCTCCTGTATTTGATGAGCTTCACAATCTGCGCATACTGTGTTCTCATTCTGCAAGACCCCTGAGTTGCTGCACATCTTTCGCCGTGCCAGCTGTGATGACTCAGCGTTTGGCCACTTGTGTGGGGGTGAACTATTCTTGATTAGGCCAGACATATGGGTCCTTTAACAACAGAAGGAGGTTTAATCCAGCACTTTGAACTTAATTATCCAGCCCCAAAAATATTTTTTCTGTAGTCTTGATAAAATTTAAATCATTTATTGGTGTATATAAAAAAATTCCAAAATGTAAAACATTTGCGTCTTACGCGCTTCAAGCTCTATCCGAGCTCTTATTCATACCTATGAGTAAGAGCTCGGATAGAGCTTGAAATGCAAAAGATGCAAATGTTTTTAATTTTGGAATTTTTTCTATACACCAATAAATGATTTAAATTTTATCAAGACTGCAGAAAAAAACATTTTGGGGCTGGATAATTAAGTTCAAAGTGCCGGATTAAACCTCCTTCTGTTGTTCAAGCTTCCGGGAACCGGCCCACTGACTGTCCGTGCACTGATCAACAATATCGGCCATGGTTGCTTAAAAGGTGAGCTGAACCTCGTATATATATTTTCTTTATATGGGTCCTTTGTTTGTTAAATGAAGAGCAGTTAGTGTCTCTTGCAAGACTGATCTGAGTCAAATTGTCTGTAAATGTGTATTCCCTCAGCCTTTCTAGCCAGACTACATGATTCAGAGGAAAATTATGAAGTCGGATTGAACTTGCAACCAATGAGAGAGCAGCCATCTACATCAATCCAGGAAGTGGTATAAAAGGGCCTTGCATCTGTTACCAGGGATAGATTCTACATGACCCCAGCCGAGGAGCTTTGGATCCAGCTGGGGGAATTACAGAACTGCTTCACTTGAGATATTCTATATGACCTTAGCTGAGGAGCTACAGTTCCAGCTGTGAAAGATCACAGAATTATTATTATTATTATTATTATTTATTATTATAGCGCCATTTATTCCATGGCGCTTTACAAGTGAAAGAGGGTATACGTACAACAATCATTAACAGTACAAGACAGACTGGTATAGGAGGAGAGAGGACCCTGCCCGCGAGGGCTCACAGTCTACAGGGAATGGGTGTTGGTACAATAGGTAAGGACAGAGCTGGTTGCGCAGTGGTCTACTGGGCTGAAGGCTATTGTAGGTTGTAGGCTTGTTGGAAGAGGTGGGTCTTGAGGTTCCTCTTGAAGCTTTCCACGGTCGTGGAGAGTCTGATGTGCTGAGGTAGAGCGTTCCAGAGTATGGGGGATGCACGGGAGAAATCTTGTACACGATTGTGGGAAGAGGAGATAAGAGAGGAGCAGAGAAGGAGATCTTGTGAGGATCTAAGGTTGCGTGCAGGTAGGTACCGGGAGACTAGGTCACAGATGTAGGGAGGAGACAGGTTGTGCATGGCTTTGTATGTCATGGTTAATGTTTTGAACTGGAGTCGTTGGGCGATGGGAAGCCAGTGAAGGGATTGGCAGAGTGGCGAGGCTGGGGAGTAGCGAGGGGAGAGGTGGATTAAGCGGGCTGCAGAGTTTAGGATAGATTGGAGGGGTGCAAGAGTGTTGGAAGGGAGGCCAGAGAGCAGGAGGTTGCAGTAGTCGAGGCGGGAGATGATGAGGGCATGCACTAATGTTTTTGCAGATTCTTGGTTAAGAAAAGCACGGATCCGGGAGATATTTTTGAGTTGTAATCGGCATGAGGTGAAGAGGGCTTGGATGTGTGGCTTGAAGGATAGAGCAGAGTCGAGGGTCACTCCAAGGCAACGAGCTTGTGAGACTGGGGAGAGTGAGCAACCATCAAGTGTGATGGAAAGGCTTGTTGGAGGAGATGAGTGAGGAGGAGGAAAGACAATAAACTCTGTTTTGTCCATGTTAAGTTTTAGGAATCGCGCCGAGAAGAAGGATGAAATAGCAGACAGACATTGTGGAATTTTGGTTAGTAGGGAGGTAATGTCAGGTCCAGAGAGGTAGATCTGTGTGTCATCGGCATAGAGATGATACTGGAAGCCGTGGGACTCTATGAGCTGTCCCAAGCCGAAGGTATAGATGGAGAACAGCAGGGGTCCAAGAACTGAGCCTTGGGGGACACCGACAGATAGGGGGCGAGATGAGGAAGTGGTGTGAGAATGGGAGACGCTGAAAGTTCGGTCGGTTAGGTATGAGGAGATCCAGGATAGGGCCAAGTCTGTGATGCCCAGAGATGAGAGAATCTGTAGTAGGAGGGAATGGTCTACTGTGTCGAAGGCAGAGGACAGGTCCAGGAGGAGGAGGACAGAGTAGTGTCGCTTGGCTTTGGCGGTTAGTAGATCATTGGTGACTTTGGTTAGGGCAGTTTCGGTAGAATGATGTGGTCGGAAGCCAGATTGAAGCCGGTCAAAGAGGGAGCAGGAGGAGAGGTATGAGGACAATTCAAGATGGACATGCTGTTCCAGTAGTTTTGAGGCGTAGGGGAGAAGGGATATGGGGCGATAGTTTGACACAGAGGATGGGTCAAGGGAGGGCTTTTTGAGGATGGGTGTAATAGAGGCATGTTTAAAGCATGAAGGGAATACACCACTTGCTAGTGATAGGTTGAAGAGATGGGTTAGGGCTGGGATGAGGACTGCGGTGATGTTGGGGATGAGGTGCGATGGGAGCGGGTCCAGTGCACAGGTGGTTAGATGTGATCTTGAGAGTAGAGTGGAGAGATTGTTTTCTGTCATGGTGGAGAAGCTGGATTTGGAGGAAGATGGCTGAGTAGCTATGATGAGGGGCTGTGGTGATTGTGGGCCAAAGCTTGCTCTGATGTTGTCAATCTTCCGCTTGAAGAAAGAGGCAAAGTCTTCAGCTGAGATGAGAGGAGAGGGAGGTGGTGCCGGAGGACGAAGGAGAGAATTGAAAGTGTTGAATAGCTGTTTAGGGTTGTGAGAGAAAGAAGATATGAGGGATGAGAAGTAGGTTTGTTTTGCAGCAGTGAGTGTGGACTTGAAAGTGGTGAGGGACTCTTTATATGCAATGAAGTGCTCAGTGGAATGAGACCTCTTCCATCTGCGCTCAGCAATTCTGGAAGCCCGTCTAAGTTCTTTAGTCTGCCTTGTGTGCCAGGGTTGCCTGTTGATTGTGCGGGTTTTGGTGTGTGTGAGGGGGGCAGCTGATTCGAGAGCTGCAGAGATTGTAGTGTTGTATAAAGTTGCAGCGGCATCTGCATCATGTAGAAATGCAATGTCTGTGAGGGGGAGAAGGGACTGAGAAAGGGCGTGTAAATCAATGTGTTTGATATTTCTGCGAGGGTGTGAAAATTTGTGGAGGGGGGGTTGCATACTTGGAGAAGAGAGGGAAGAGAATGTGAGTAGGTTGTGGTCAGACAGGGGGAGAGGCGAGTTAGAGAGGTTAGATAGGGAACAGAGGCGAGTGAAGATGAGGTCCAGCGTGTGGCCATCTTTGTGAGTAGCTGCAGAAGACCATTGGGTGAGGCCGAAGGAGGAAGCGAGTGTTAGAAGTTTGGAGACAGATGAGTGGGAAGTGTCAATGGGGATATTGAAATCACCCATGATGATGGTGGGGATGTCGGTGGAAAGGAAATGTAGTAGCCAGGTGGTGAAATGGTCAAAAAAGGCAGTGGCTGGCCCTGGAGGGCGGTAAATGACAGCCAGCTGAAGGTTGGAGGGGGCGTAGATGCGTACGGAGTGCACCTCAAAAGAGGGGAGCGTGACAGAGGGTGGTAGTGGAATTGGGGTAAAGGAGCATTGGTCGGACAGGAGCAAACCAACTCCTCCACCATGCTTGTTACTGGGGCGGGGGGTGTGAGAGAGTTGGAGACCGCCATAAGAAAGTGCAGCAGGAGAGGCTGTGTCAGAGGGGGTGAGCCAGGTTTCTGTGATGGCGAGGAAGGAGAGTTTATTAGTGATGAACAGATCATGAATGTAGGATAGTTTGTTGCAGACAGAGCGAGCGTTCCATAGAGCTCCTGTTAGTGGGACTGGGGGAGCGGGGGCTGGGTGAATGGGTATGAGGTTTGCGAGGTTGCGGAAATTTGTGTTAGGTTGTTGAAGAGGGTTTGAAGTGACAATAGGGTGTGCTTCACTTTAGATATTTTACATGATTTCAGCAGAGGAGCTATGGTTCCAGCTGAAGGAACACAGAATTGCTTCACTACTCAATGCTGAGCAAACAAATTCACTTGGAGAACGCAAGTTGGGACTACTCAGCCACCTGATTACATATTTTGATGTGCTCGATCAGCTTCTTAAGCTTCCCGCTATCTCTTCTCTGGGTGCCCACCAAAAGTGCGGTGCTGGTGGACTGAGATAGTTGGCCCTGGAAGCCCCAAAGTCACAAAGCCCTGGCGGGTCAGCAGAAGGGGGAGACTCTGTTGCTTGTACCATCTTGTGTTGTAGCTGGGAACTAATAAAGTTTTATCAATATGTGGTTCCCTTACCCTGTTTTGTTTTCCCTCGGGGAAGGAGTGCGGTCATTCAGCGGGATGAGCCCTGGTTCGTGCAGTCTTTCTGATGATAGCCAGGCCAGCGGACAAGAGCATCCACTGACCATCCTGTCTCCACAGTGGCTACCTGCCGACTGCCATCTTTCCTCCATCTTCGGCATATTCTAAACTAAAACATTGTGTGGCGCCCTGGACTAGCCAAGTCGTCACAGGTACTACAACACAACACCCCCACCCCGAGATAGGCACATCAGTCAGACACAAAATCCTTGTTGCCTCCCTCCAGGGGCTGATGTCCACACCAGGTGGGGTGGAGCCAGGCGGTTGGCCCCACCCACTGAGGAGTTCACAGTCCTGGAGGCGAGAAAAGGATGTCAGTGGAGATGAGTTAGGGAGGTCAAAGAGTGAGGAGTGAAGGAGAAGTAGAGTAGCAAACTGACCGTGTCCGGGTACGTGGCCCGGGCACCAAGAGCAAGGTTGGCAGACGGTGGTGGCTGTCTGCAGGAGAGGCAGATCAACGCGGAACCGTAGGACCGGGGACGGGCGGTGGCCCGCCGGTACCGAACCGGGGAGCGAAGTGAAGCCAGCACAAACCGGCAGGGCCTGCGGACCCCGACCAGGCTTGGAGTCGCCGTTAAACAGGTCAAATCCATTAGTGACCGGAATCCCAGGGGTTTCCAAACAGCCAAGACCCGATTGAAGGCAACCGTCCAAACAGCAAAAAGGAAATACAGCTACCGCCACAGCTAGAGTTCCCAGGGCCAGAGCCTGCGGACAAAAGGGCTCCTCCGGCACATATCCACGCTGGGGAGCGGGTTACCGGTGGGAAGCCATCGGGACCGAAGTTACACAAAAGGTGCAGGGAAAGGCAGCCACCACCAACCGTCCGGGAGAAACCACAGCAGCCGGCTGCGGGACCCGTCTATCCAGCCGTTTGTTTTACCAGAGACTTGCATCCATTTGTGGTTGAGTGAGTACTACCGTGCCGTTCGGCACCGCGCTGCGCAGTCCAACCGCCCCCTGCACCTTGCCAACCCTGCCTCCCCTTTCACCTCACCGGGCCCCGGGACCACCAACCCCTACCCACAGAGGGGGAAACAACATCCCAGCTGCTCCCTGCCATCGCTCCCGGGATCCCCGTCAACAGCAGCGGTGGTGTCCAACCTCACCACAACCTGTGGGTGGCGTCACGGACCAAATCCCCAAACCAAACTACCCCCCTTTCACTCACGGGCGAGGAGCGCTGCTCAAGTCCCCGGATCCGACCCACCGCTCGAGCCACCGAGCAGTAGCAGCAGCAGCGCCGGACCCGAACGTGGTGAGCGCAGCGTCCTCCCCGCCCGCGACAATTGTACTCAAGAAGACATTGTCCGGCATCGAAAATTATTTTTTCCATTTTTAATTTGAAAATTAGGAATCTCCTTAGTTTGCTCATCCTGATCTATACTAGTCCCGTACATATTCGATTTGGCTTGTCATGTCTGTAACTTATCAGCTCGTAATGAGATGTGCGCCCGGAAAAGAATTTGGGAAGGAGACAGATAAAGAATTTCACAGTTTGGCTTTTGTTTTCACAAAGTAGAAGACGCTTGTAATCATCATAGCAACTGCATGGACTGAGAACAAACAGCGTCATAAAAGCGTGCCATTCTCGTCCTGAAAGCAAATCGAGCTCACGATGGGGAATTTAGGACATGAATCAATGATATCAGCAATTAGGCAAATACATCCTGTGCAGACGCCTTAATGGGGTTTGATTTAACCAGTTCAATATTGGAACACGTTTTTGTATTCGTTTTTTGTTTGTTTTAAAAATTCATACGGTTTTAAGATATTTTCATTTTTTTCTCCTTTTTACTCATTAAAATAATTTTTGCCTAAGTTTTTAGAATTTTTATATTCATATTTTTTTAGGTTTTGCAGTATCAATGGGAAACATAGAGTAAATAAAACCCTCTGCGTCCAAAAAACAACCACAGGTGAAGGGAAGCGTAACCACAAGCGCAAATACTCAGCAGTATTTTCTCCTTTTATTTTTGGACTGTGGCTACTCTCAGCATCCATCTCACCGGTTGATGGCGGCTGTATAGTAGTTGACTTAGGGGTACTTTGCACGCTGCGACATCGCAAGCCGATGCTGCGATGCCGAGCGCGATAGTCCCCGCCCCCGTCGCAGCTGCGATATCCTTGTGATAGCTGCCGTAGCGAACGTTATGGCTACGGCAGCTTTACATGGACTCACCTGTCCTGGGACGTCGCTCTGGCCGGCGACCCGCCTCGTTATTAAGGGGGTGGGTCGTACGGCGTCACTGCGACGTCACACGGCAGGCGGCCAATAGAAGCGGAGGGGCGGAGATGAGCGGGATGTAAACATCCCGCCCACCTCCTTCCTTCCGCATATCCTACGGGAGCCGCGGTGACGCCAGTAGGAGATGTTCCTCGCTCCTGCGGCTTCACACACAGCGATGTGTGCTGCTGCTGGAGCGAGGAACAACATCGGACCATCGCGTCAGCGTAATTATGGATTACGCCGACGCTACACCGATGATACGATTACGACGCATTTGTGCTCATTAATCGTATCATCTAGGCTTTACACACTACGATGTCGCCTGCGATGCCGGATGTGCGTCACTTTCAATTTGACCCCACCGACATCGCACCTGCGATGTCGTAGTGTGCAAAGTACCCCTTAGTAGTTAATTTTGGTTGTGCTGGAGAGTGGAGACTAGATAGAGTTACTGCAAAGCAAAGCAGCATAGCCCCGTTCAGGAATCTTATAATAACTTGTGTCTATGCTGTCAGATGCTCTGCTCCATTCAGTGCTGCCACCGCAGATGGGTGCGAGACAACACTCCTGAAGACCAAACAGCACCAACAGGTTGTCGGTTGGATGGCAGATAATGTTTTTTAAATTTTCACAAAATTTAATCAGAGTCTCTCCTCCGCGTCTTTTGCCGTGTGTATTATCACTCCTTAAAATTCCAGATAGTCCTTGCAATGAGTACATAGACTGTACTAAGCTAGGAGTCTGAATATTTTTAGAATTGACACAAAATGTAGTCACAGGCCATCCTCTCCAGCTCCTGCTGCGTGCATTACATTCCGTCCTTGGAATTCTAGCTAGGTCTTGCACTGAGTGGATATCCTTTGCTAGTTTTGGAATCAGATTCTTTGTAATATTGTAACCATCTTTCCTCTGCGTCTCATGCTATAGTCCAGTCCCAGTTTCTACTTTTTAGTAGCCCTTGCACTTAGTGCATAGCCTTTACCAGTCTAGTAGGCCCACTCCTTAAAAATGTTCAAAAAATGTCTGCATCCCTCCTCTTTTTGTCTTCCAGGGGGTGTTGCAGTTCCTCCTAATTTTTGGTAGGCCTTGCACTTAGTGTATAGCCTTCAGGGTACTTTGCACATTACGACATCGCAAGCCGATGCTGCGATGTCGAGCGTGATAGCACCCACCCCCGTCGCAGATGCGATATCATGGTGATAGCTGGCGTAGCAAACATTATCGTTACGCCAGCTTCACACGCACTCAACTGTCCTGCGACATCGCTCTGGCCGGCGACCCGCCTCCTTATTAAGGGGGCGGGTCATGCAGCGTCATAGCGACGTCACACGACAGGCGACCAATAGCAGCGGAGGGGCAGAGATGAGCAGGATGTAAACATCCTGCCCACCTCCTTCCTTCTGCATTGGCGGCCGGGACACAGGTAGCCGATGTTCCTCGCTCATGTGACTTCACACACAGCGATGTGTGCTGCCGCAGGAACGAGGAACAACATCAGACCGTCGCAGCAAGGTAATTATGGTTTACGCCGACGCTATACTGATGATACGATTACGACACTTTTGCGCTCGTTAATCGTATCATCTAGGCTTTACACACTACGATGTCGAAAGCGACGCCGGAAGTGCGTCACTTTCAATTTGACCCCACCGACATCGCAGCTGTGATGTCGTAGTGTGCAAAGTACCCCTTAATTAGTGTAGTAGTCACATTACCTAACAATTTTAACAGAATGTGTATGAGGCCCTTCCTTATATCTAATGCAGGATATTATCTAATATTTGGCAGTTCTTGCATTGTTCATGAAACGCCCGCGCCGGGGCCTGCAGGGATGGCACGGTCACCGGGCCGGTGATATTCGGGGTCAGGCTGTGAGTGGCCCGACCCGGCTTCCGTGACGCCGGCGGGTTTCAATACAAGGAAAGTCCGACAGTCAGTCCGGTGTGACAAGGGGATCGAAGGAGGGTAACTGGGTTCCTGGGGAGCTTGCCATCGCTCACAGCGGCCACTGAGGTCTCGGCTTCCTCTGCCGCAGCTCGCCCCCAGGAAACCGTATGGAACGGGGACGGGGAATGCTAGCAGCGCCACCCGTGGTATGCGGCCATGTGTTCAGCCGCCGCTGCACAGTCACTCTCCGGGGCAGGTGTTATAAGCAGCCAGATGGAATCGCTCCCCACGGGTGGAGTGGGGGAGCCCCGGGAGGTTAGTGAGACCAAGGGCAACAGTCCTCAGGGACACCGGGGGCACAGGGCGGCGGCATCTACTCACACCAGTCACTGAGTGCGGGTTCCGGTTTCTCTTTATTCACAGTCCGTCTCACATCGCACCCAGGTGCTGGTCCTCGCCGCCTCTAGCCTCTGGTCGGTCCCGGGCAGGTAGTAGGAAGGGTCCGATGAGGTGTTCTGGGGAGTCTCTCTCTCTTTCGGCGCGTTAGTGCTGTCCCCGTAGCATGGAGCATCTTGGGGACCCGCCGCCATTCTGTCTCTCTCTCTTCCGATAGCGCATAACACCAACCTCCACCGAGTACAACATTCTCCAAAGATCCCTAGTGCCCGACTCCATCCCCTTCCTCTAGATGGTAATAGCCCTGGTCTCGTGGCATCTCCTCAGCAGGGAGCTCTTTCCCCTGAGGTCTGTGCTCTCTCACAGCCTCTGTCGTTCTGACTCAAACTTCTGTCTGCTCTGCACTCAACTCACTCATTCTGGGGCTCCCTCCCCGCCTTGGGTTGTCATGGGGACCTGCACACCTGCTCATTTAGGCTACTTTCACACATCCGGTTTGAGCACTGCGGCTCAATCCGGCTGTGAAAACTATGCAACGGATGCGGCGAAAACACCGCATCCTTTGCATAAGTTTTTACATGCGGCCCGTCCGTTTTTTTCCGGTTGCGGCATGCTACTGAGCATGCGCAGTGGAAAAAAACGCATGCGGCGAGCGGATGCGGTTTTTTCCGCACGCGCCGCATCCGGCCTCCATAGGTATGCATTGAAAAATGCGCCGCAGCGGCCGGATGCGGCGCGATGCGGTGTTTTTTGCCGGAGCAAAAAACGTTGCAGGGAACGTTCGATCCGGCCGCGGCATCGGCTAAATCTGCCGCATGCGGCCAAAACCGGACCGAATGCAAGCCCCTGCGGCACAATACGACACTAATGTAAGTCTATGCAAAAAATACCGCAACCGGCGTTACAAAAGCCGGTTGCGGTTTTTCTGCAGAACGCCGTATTGTGCCGCAGAGCAAAAATCCGGATGTGTGAAAGTAGCCTTAGAAGACAGGATGAGTCATGCAGGCTCAAACTACATTCTGAAGAATTTTTAACTCCTTCCTGCCAGTGTGTGTGTGTGGACTCTTCTCATCCTGCCCGGGAAAAATGGGGGTAATATGTAATACCCTGTAACAACCCGGCTGCAGGGGCGTTACAGTTCACATAGGCTTTGTGAGTTTCAGAGTCATAAATTAAATAGGATGTATCTTACCATGTCACACACACACCACATGCCCAGATATGGTAGTGAAACATTACCATTACATTCACCCAGGGCCGGCGCCAGCACCCGGCAAACCCGGTCAAATGCCGGGGCCCTGAGCTGCGGGGGGGCCCACTCGCGGTGGCAGGAGTGGCGCACCGCTACTCAGGGGGGCCCGGTGGCCGTGCTGTCACCGCCCCCCCGCCGAGGATCGCGCTTTCAATTGCTTCGGCATCGCAGGTGCCGATACAATTGAGAGCAATGATGAGAGAGTGGGCGGCGCGCTCTCTTATCATTCTCCCCGCTGTGACTGTCGGCGTTCTGACAGCTCTGCAGAGGACCGCGGTGACGTCATCACTGCGCGCCTGCTGAGAGGTCAGAGCGAGCGACAGCTATGGACGACGCGCCGAGGAGACCGGATCAGCGGGGGAACGAGGAGAAGTGAGCCACCCCTCTACTGACACTGGGCTCCCCTGACTCACAGGCCGGCCACTACACAGCGGCACTAGTACACATAGGGGCCCGGCAGCCGCTCTGCAGAGCCGGCTGCCGGGCCCCTATGTGTAGTGCCGCTGTGTAGTGGCCGACAATGCGACCGTCAGGGGGCCGGCCTGTGAGTCAGGGGAGCCCAGTGTCAGTAGAGGGGCCCCTGAACTGGAGAAGCCACCAACCGTTTCTGAGCTGCAGGAGTGCTCCTGACCTGCACAGAAGACGGAATAAGCCATCCTGCAGGACCTGCGATGATGTCACGCCCATGTGACTGTGTGGGAGGAGACACAGGAGGCCGGGCAGAAAGCAAGAGGAGATTTGCAGGAGATTTGGACACATGACTGGTAATAAGAAAAGAGGGGACATGAGGGGAAAG
Organism: Anomaloglossus baeobatrachus; assembly: GCF_048569485.1. Lineage (NCBI taxonomy): Eukaryota > Metazoa > Chordata > Amphibia > Anura > Aromobatidae > Anomaloglossus > Anomaloglossus baeobatrachus. The sequence continues at coordinate 939,458,493 of NC_134353.1, forward strand.
GGGGCTGCAGGGTGAGTGGCATGTGAGGGCTGCAGACTGTGACAGAAGGATGTGAAGGGGTGCAGAGTGTTTGAGAGGGGTAAGTTGGGGTACAGGCAGGGTGAGATATGTGGGCAGGGTGTGTGAGATATGGGGGTGTAGTGTGTGTGATCTGGGGGGTGCAGGCTGTATGGGGAGCAGGGTGTGTTACATATGGGGGTGTAGTGTGTGTGATATGGGGGGTGCAGGCTGTATGGGGAGCAGGGTGTTTTACATATGGGGGTGTAGTGTGTGTGATCTGGGGGGTGCAGGCTGTATGGGGAGCAGGGTGTGTGAGATATGGGGGTGTAGTGTGTGTGATATGGGGGTGCAGGCTGTATGGGGAGCAGGGTGTGGGAGATATGGGGGCAGGGGAGTAACTACCGCGGTCGCAGGGGTCGGAAGGAGAAGAGAGGTACTTGTTTTTTTATTTTGCTGGCTGCATGATACATGGAGGTCTATGGGACTACATAATAAACATGAAGGACACCTTATACATGGACTAGGGGTGCATTATACATGGAGGAGTATGGGGCTGCATAATACAATATGATGATTTATGGCGCTACATTATAATACATATAGGACTATGGGGGCTACATTATAATATATGGAGGAATATGGAGGCTACCTTATACATGGACTATGCATGTGCGATATAAAACGAGGCCTATGTGGTGCAGTATAATATATGGAGAACTATAGGGTGAATTATAATACATGGAGAACTATGGGGAAATGCATTGTAATACATGGAGAACTATGGGGGTGCATTCTAATATATCAAGGGTTATGTGGGAACCTTTATACTATTTGGAAGGCTATGTGGGGGCCATTATAGTATTTGGAGATCTATATACAAGGGGGGACAAAGATACAAGTATGGGATGGAAATGTTTTGTCCTGAGGGAAAAAGGCTCTTTCCCTCAGCACCCAGCTTTCCCATGCTCTGCTGTACATCTCTCAGCACCCAGCTTTCCCATGCTCTGATATGGGAAAGCTGGGTGCTGAGGGAAAGATGTATAGCAGAGCATGGGAAAGCTGGGTGCTGAGGACAAGATGGATATCAGAACATGGGAAAGCAGGGTACTGATAGAGGGATTTCAGATCATGGGAAACCTGGGTGCTGAGGGTAAGAGCCAAGTGTCAGCGTCATTATCCTGTACCCCAAGTGTCAGTGTCATTATTCCGTACCCTAAGTCTCGGTGTACGTGGAGGGGGGCCCCGGTCCAAATTTTGCACCAGGGCCCATCAAACTCTAGTTACGCCACTGAGTATTAATCACTGTATTCTACATGAGGGTGCCTACTGCTATCTGGCTCTGCACTGTGCTGTATACAGGCTGTGCTATGTTATATAGCACAGCCTGTATATAGCACAGTGCAGAGCCAGATAGCAATAGGCACCCTCATGTAGCATACAGCTTGTATATAGCCTATATACAAGCTGTATGCTACATGAGGGTGCCTATTGCTATCTGGCTCTGCACTGTGCTATATACAGGCTGTGCTATATACAAGCTGTATGCTACATGAGGGTACCTAATGCTATCTGGCTCTGCACTGTGCTGTCTGGGTCTGCACTGTACTATATAGGTCTGTGTACTACATGAGGATACCTAATGCTATCTGGCTCTGCACTGTGCTATATAGGGGCTGTATACTACATGAGGGTGCCTAATGCTATCTGACTCTGCAACGTACTATATAGGGGCTCTGCACTACATGAGGGTGCTTAATGCTATCTGGCTCTGCACTGTGGTATTTAGGGGCTGTATACTATATGAGGGTGCCTAATGCTATATGTGTCTACATTGTGCTATATGTGGGCTGTATACTACATGAGGGTGCCTATTGCTATCTGGGTCTGCATTGTGCTATAAGTGGGCTATATACTACATGAAGGTGCCTCATGCTATATGTGTCTGCATTGTGCTATATGTGGGCTGTATACTACATGAAGGTGCTTAATTCTATCTAGGTCTGCATTGTGCTATATGGGGGCTGCTTAATGTTATATGGGGGCTGCATTGTGCTATATGGGGGCTGCTTAATGTTATATGGGGGCTGCATAATACTATATGGAGGACAATGGGGCTTCATAACACAATATGGGGGCTGCAAACTACTATACCCCCAGAGTTGTATGTCCCCTCCACCCAGGTGCTGTATACCCCCTCAGAGCTGTATGTTCCCTCCACCCAGGTGCTGTATACTCCCTCAGAGCTGTATGTCCCCCCCCCCCACCCCAGAGCTGTATATCCCCAGAGCTGCATGTCACCCCCCACCTCACAGCTCTTTGTCCCACCACCTCAGTCACTGCCCTCCTCTAGAGCTGTATGCCCCCCATTGCTGTATACCCCTTTCCTCAGTAATATATATTCCCCCAGTAATGTGTTTGTCCCCAGCCTCTCTTGTGATGTATATACAGCAGTGTTAGTGTGCTCTATGTGCGGCCATGTCTGTTAGACAAGCCGGAAGGTGAGTGAGGCTGTTGCCGGCTTCCCAATATTAGAAATATATATACAGGATAAATATATAAAAATGTGTGTGTGTGTGCATGTATAATATGTATCTATGTATGTCAGTGTATATGACTGTGTCTAGATTTATGTCTATTTATGTGTTTTTGTGAATTTCTCTTTAAATAAGTATGCGTACGTGTGCCTGTATGTGTATGTATCTGTGCATGTCTGTGTGTGGATGGGGCCCACTGAGACTCTTTCGCCCAGGGCCCACAAAAACCTGGAGCCGGCCCTGCATTCACCCGCGACTTCCGGCAGGTGGAATTTTTTATATACCCTTATACTATTGTCTGGCTCTGCACACACCTGCTGGCACGGCATTGTCAGACTCTGCTCACAACACAGAGCCTGACAAGCAACCCGAGGCTTTTGGATTGTTCAGCCAGAGCCAGACGTCGGCTGGTTCAGGTTCACTGGTCTTCAGCTCTGCAGGAGTTAATTCCTGCAAACTTATGAGCAGGTTCTAGAGCTCAAGTTGCTAATTGCCAAGTGCAGCTGTCTCCTTACTATTTAAAGCACAGATTTCTTCCTGTTTGTGCCGATGATAGCTTCAGCTTTAGCTTCAGTGATCCTGGTCTTGGTGATTTTCCTGTTAATGGTGATCTGTGTTGCGCTTCTGAGTGGTGTGAGTGTTCCCCTGTTGTGCATTACTTCATTCCTTTTCATTGTTTCCCAGTACACACATAGTCTCTCCCTTATGTTTCAATGCTGTGTGAATGAGTTTTCGTTCTCCCTTCTTTTTGTAATTTTGTGGGGTTTGTCTTTGTGTTTTCTGACCTTCCCCAAGGGTGTGGGAGAGGGGGAGTAAGATCAGGGCTCAGACAGGATTTAGGGTCACGCTGGGGGCTCGGACCTGGCTACCATTCATCCTACCTCCAAGATAAGGAACAGCGCAGGGTCTCAAGTCTGAGGGCCAGTGTAGGGGCCCCTGTCCTGTCATAACATACCCTGTAAAAACTATGTAATCTATTGTCGTCATAGGGGATGGGGAAATACAGTGCGCAATGGCTCGACTATTAAGGCTTTGTTCACATATTGCGTTTAATGCAAATTAAAAGCTGATTTTCTAAATTTAATGCACAACTGATTATTTTTCCTGACTGAGATGGAAAACTGCTCCGTTTTTTAAAGAACACTAAGTGTGAATATAGCCAAAGGGGTGGAGCAGACAGTCTTTCTTTCTTGTTAAATTTGTCTTAGAAACATGTCATTATAGAGGAAAGAATGTTTCCTAACATTTTATCCATTAAAATCAATTTTATCGTCAGTTTTGCATGTTTTATTGTCAGTTCGTAAAAGTGGCACAATACTTTGACAACTTTGTTTTCAGCAGCGACCTAGGAGTCAGAGATGTGTCCAGGCATCTTCTCCATGCTGTTCCCATTCCATCCATTCCAGTGTTTCCAGGACTCCCCCTCAGACCTCTCAGGGGGGTCTACTGGAAAAATTGTCGAGTTTCCCATTGACTTCCATTATGCTTGTGTGTCGCCCTGGGCAAGCCAGGGGACACAGGTCACAACAACACACACACCCCACATTCCCTGCAGGTACACCAGCTAACCTACAAATCCTTGTTGCCTTCCTCCAGGAGTCTGGTGATGCACACCAGGGGGTGGGCCAGGCAGTTGGCTCCGCCCACCAAGGAGCTCACAACTCTGGAGGCAGGAAGTGTTAGGCAGTCAGCTCAGGGAAGAGCTTGAGAACAGAGATTAGCCCAGGCAGGGCAAGAGTGAAGTTCAGCTCAGGGAGAGCTTGAGTGAGGAGTGGACAACTAGGGAAGTAAGAGAAGTGACAGAAAGCCTGAAGTTGGTCTGTGGCTGTGTGCCCAGACGGAATCAGCAAGGTCAGCAGACGGCGGTGAAGGTCTGGAGTGGGACTGTCTGGAGGTTACTGGAAGGACCCCGTTGGCTGTGTGCCCGGTGGTCTGGAGCGGATACAAAGGGCAGTCAGCACCAGAGCAGGGGCTTTTCGGATCCCAGCAAGGCTTGGAGTCGCTGTAAATTGCTAAATCCGTTAGTGAAGGGGACGTAGATCTCCCAGCAAGCAAGTCCTGATTGACGGCAAAGGTCCAACCACAACGGGGAAACACCGCCACCGCCAAGGCACCAGTTTCCCAGGGCCGGCGCCTGCGGGCAAAGTGTGGAGCTCCTCCGGCCCAGATTGTAGTCGGGGAGCGGGTAACCGGTGGGAATCCATCGCTACCAATAGACTTAACATAGGTGCAGGGAAGAGTGACCATCACCGTCAACTGCAGGGAACCGCAGCACCGTGAACCGTCCGTGGGACCGTCCTACCTGCCGTTTGGTTTACCGTACAAACTGTGTCCAGGTCTCAGGCTGAGTGAGTACCACAGTGCCGCAGGGCACAGCGCTGCCCCCGCGTCCCTGCGCCCTCCAGGCCCTACACTTCACACCTCCTCACCGGGCCCCGGGATCACCAACCCCTACCCATGGAGGGGCAACACAACACCTGGCTGCTCCGCATCACCATCCCCGGGATCCCCACACCGAGCAGCGGTGGTGCAATCACCACAACCGTGGGTGGCGTCACGAACTATAACAATCCCCACACCCAACAAACACCCCCCTTTCACTCACGGGCGAGGAGTGTCGCTCGAGAAACCCCGGGATCCGGCCTACGGCTCGAGCCACCAGGAGCAGCTGCCGGACCCGAGCAGAAGGGGTGAGCGCGGTGTGCTGACACCCTCCTCCCCGCCCGCGACAACTTGGCGTCACGAACAGGATCTTACCGCTCTGCCGTCTGGTAGAGGTGCGCCTTGTTACCGCCGGAGGTATCCGGCAGAAAAATTTCAGAAGCCGCCATCTTTGGCGCGAAAAGTTCCCGCTCGAGCGTCTTCTCGAGCAGTAGAGGCGCGAAGGCCAAAACCCCGCCCCGAGAGAGGAGGGTCGGAAAGAGCTAAGGGGGACGCGATGGCGGCCGGCCGCATGTAGCTTCGGCTATACAAGCAGGGACGCCAGGACTCTGCAGCGATATTGGGTTCCTGGAAAAACCTCGTTACCAAAATGCAAGATCCAACCCGCAACGAGGAAGCCCCCGCGCCCGGCACGGCGACGTGGTTGAGGGACCGGACCGTCCCGCTGAGCAACCGTCTGCAGGCCCATATGCGACTCCTCCTGGAGGAGTGGGAGACCGACATGGCGGACGTAGTGGCTGCTATGTGGAGACGCGAGGCAGAAGAGGATTTGGAGGAGCGGGTAAGCGACCCACGCCCCTGTATTCCTGAAGGATCGGCCGCTGCGGCTGAGGGGCCCGGCCGGCTTCCGCTCACCCTGCCTCTCTCCCCGCTATCCGTAATAGCGGCTGCCGCCCCGCCATCAGGCCCGCTACCTGCCCAACCGGTAGCGATACCCTGCCCGGCCGCTCCGGCGGACCAGCCGGCTGCAGACGTCCAGGACGGCCCTGAAATGCACCAAGGGGAACCGCTAGAACCACGGCCCCTTAACAGCGTGGTGCCTGAAGTCCCAGTAGAGACTGTGCCAGACCCTGAGCCCGGGACCGTGGCTTGGATGAAGGCCCGGGTGATACAATTCCACCAACGACAGCAGGATCAGATCTTTCGGATGCTGGAGCAATGGACCAACGTGGTGGAGGAGCTGATTACAACTGTCCCGATGGGCGAGAGGGGAATAGATGTAGCAGAACCGACTGGTGACCCACGTCCCTATGTCCTCCCAGGACCGGCCGCTGCGGCTGAGGGGCCCGGCCTAGTCTCGGCCTATGCATCGCCCTTGCCGTCACTGATGGGGCGCCTCAACATAAGCTCGCCTACTCTGCTGCTCCATGTTACTGCAGATGGGGATGAAGTGGTGGATGCTGGAGGCTAGGAGGCTGCGGCAGCTGGCGGCAACCCGCCTGACGCAGAAACAAGAAATGACGACTCCTGCCCCAGCTCCGGGCCCGCTGTTGCGGCTGAAGGAGCAATTGAGCGTTCCCGCTATGTGGGGGACCCTGTGGTTTATCATACTCCGCGTACCGGTGGAAATGGGTACCGGGTACCTGTCACAAACCACCGGGGGGGTCACTCAGAAATCCCCCGCGCTGGCTACCAGTACGTCACAATCGGGGGGGTAACAAGTGGGGGTCACCCCTCCTTTATACCTCCCGACCGACAGACAGAGCACGTGACGCGCTCTCTAGCGCCCCTCTTATAGTCAGGCCAATTATGGAATTGCCCGACAATAAGCAAGGAGGCCGCTATACTACTTATGCCGATTATTGAAGGGTCCCCGGTGAGAGTAAGGTATATATTCCCCCGACCTCCGCGGGCGGAATATATAAAATCTCCCCGAATCTCACTGGCCTCCCCACAATAATCCTTGGCACAATTCGCTGCCACCAACCGATTTACGGTAACTATTAGCCGAACACACAGACGTGGGATTCAAGATCGAGATAACAGAACAGCCCAAGATTAATTATATAATTTAATCAGCCTAAAGCACACTAGAAACTACAATATATACAATAGGGAATCTACAGAATATACATATGTCAGAGTACAGTTACAATCAAAGCATGGGTTACAAACAGGCATACACAGTTCCAGCAGTTACCTTGTTGCGTCTGGCCACAGGGGGGCGCTGTAGACCAGGTTTCCAGGAACTCCCACAGATGTTTCCTACACGTGCCCCCAGCGAAAGAACTCTGGAAAATGGCCGAAGTAGGGTTATCAACCTGGGCAGATCCAGGTCCCCTCCTACCTTCGTGACCTCACAGGGAGCACTGCTCCACCCCTGGCTTGAGTTATGGACAATATCCCAACATGGAATATGGGCCATAACTTTGCCTGGGAGCGTCGTAGGCGGACGCCAATGCTCTCATTGTGACAGTTATGAATTTAGCTACAGAACGAGGGGACTCATGACCTGTCTGCCAGTTCCCCATTGGCTGATATCACGCCTGGGGCATTTCCCAATGTCCTGCTCCCATAAAAAGGGTGTGCCGGCATCGTCCGCATGCAGAGACACCATTTTTATGGTTGCCATATTTATCGGAAATATGGCTTGCGAGATATGAACCATTTTTTACTGGAGTCGTTCTGTCTGGCTATTTCCATAGCCTTGCTAATGAGATACAACTCTTGTTACAGGGTGACGGCAGGGAGTCATCCTGTGTCCATTGTTCCCACACCACCTCATTTCCATATCACAGGACATGGCCATGGAGGTGTAAGTGGAACACTGAGAACAAGAAGGGAGGGGGCACTGCCAGGGAGTGATGAGGGATTATGACTGGAGTCATAATTCATCTTCATATCCCGGGATTTGCCTCACACCTCCCCCCTTTTGAGGGCGCTAGGGGGCAGCACACTCCGGTGTTCCCCCGTGCGCCCGTCCGCGACCTCTCCTTGTCGGGACAGCCCGTCTGCGTTACCGTGGTCACGGCCCCTTTTGTGGCGAATGGTGAAGTTGTATTGCTGGAGCGCAAGGCTCCATCGCAACAATCGCCCATTCGTCCCAGAGACGGTGTGCAACCAGCTGAGGGGATTGTGGTCCGTCTCCACGATGAAGTGGCGCCCGTATAGATAGGGTTGCAGACGCTGCAGGGCCCACACTATGGCCAGGCACTCCTTCTCCATCGTGGAATAGGCAACTTCCCTTGGTAACAGCTTCCTGCTCAGGTACAAGACTGGGTGCTCTTGGCTCGCAGAGTCCACCTGGCTGAGCACCGCACCGAGGCCGAAGTCACTGGCGTCGGTCTGTACTACAAACGGCCGCGTGAAGTCGGCTGCCTGTAGCACGGGCGGGCTGGACAGGGCGTCCTTTAGGGCCCGGAAGGCTGTCTCGCAGTCCATTGTCCAATCGACTGCAGAGGGCAGCTTCTTCTTGGTGAGGTCCGTCAAGGGCTTTGCCAGGCTACTATAGCATGGAACAAACCTCCTATAGTACCCAGCGGTCCCCAAGAAGGACATCACCTGCTTCTTGGTCCTGGGGGTGGGCCAGGATGCGATGGCTTCCACTTTCTCAGGCTCGGGCTTCAGTGTTCTCCCGCCTACCCGGTGACCGAGGTACTGGACCTCGCTCATGGCCAGCTGACACTTTCCCGGCTTGATGGTCAAACCTGCCCGGTGGATCCGCCTGAGCACCTGTGCTAGATGCTCTAGGTGATCTTCCCAGGTGGGACTGAAGACGGCAATGTCATCCAGGTACGCGGCCGCGTACCCTTCAAGTCCCTTGAGCAGGGTGTTGACCATCCGCTGGAAAGTGGCAGGGGCATTCCTCATCCCGAATGGCATCACCGTGGACTCGTACAGTCCAAATGGGGTAATAAAGGCAGAGCGTTCCCTGGCCTTGCGAGTCAGGGGGATCTGCCAATATCCCCGGCTCAGATCCATGATGGTCAGGTACTGAGCCCCGGCCAACTGATCGAGCAGGTCATCGATGCGTGGCATTGGGTACGCATCGGCGACCGTGACCGCATTGAGCCCCCTGTAGTCCACGCAGAACCGAGTGGTTCGGTCCTTCTTAGGGACGAGGACTACAGGCGAGGCCCAAGCGCTGTTGGATGCCTGGATCACCCCCAGCTTCAGCATCTCGTCAATCTCCTGGCGCATGTGTTGCTGCACCTCCAGGGAGACCCGATATGCTGAACGCCGGATCGGGGGATGATCCCCAGTGTCCACGTGATGGACAGCCAAGTCAGTCCTTCCGGGCTGGTTGGTAAACAACCCCCGGAAGGGGAGGAGGGTGGCCCACAGCTGGGACCGTTGGTCTTCCAAGAGCTGGTGGCCAACCTCCACATCCTCAATGGATCCGCCTGCCCTAACCTGGGCTAGGATATCCAAGAGGGTTTCCGCTTCTCCCTCCTCGGGCAGGTTGCACACGGGGAGCGCACATGCCTCCCGCTCATGATGTGCCTTCATCATGTTCACATGGAAGGGCTTCCGCCTTCCACGGGCAGGGTCCAGGGTGACCAGGTACGTTACAGGGTTGAGCTGCTGGTACACGAGGTATGGGCCTTCCCAGGCTGCCTGAAGCTTGTCCTGTGGTACGGGGACCAGTACCCACACCTTTTGACCCACTTGGTAGGTCCTCTCACAAGCGTTCTGGTCGTACCAACGCTTCTGATCGGCCTGGGCTTGAGCCATATTGTCGTGTACCAGTTGCGTCAAGGCCTGCATTTTGTCCCGGAAGCGCATGACACACTCGATAACCGACACTCCAGGGGTGGCCAAATCCCCTTCCCAAGCCTCTTTCACCAGAGCCAGGGGGCCCCGCACACGTCGCCCGTACAGGAGCTCAAACGGTGAGAATCCTGTTGAGGCCTGTGGAACCTCCCGGTAAGCAAATAACAGGTGTGGGAGATACCGCTCCCAGTCACGCCCATGGGAGTCGACCAACATCTTAAGCATCTGCTTTAAGGTGCCATTGAACCGCTCGCACAGGCCATTAGTCTGTGGATGGTACGGGCTGGCCACCAGATGTCGCACCTGGACTTGCTTACAGAGGGCCTCCATCAGCTGGGACATGAATTGGGTCCCCCGGTCAGTGAGCATTTCCTGGGGAAAACCCACTCGGGAGAAAATCTCCAGCAATGCGGTGGCCACCTTGTCAGCCCGAATGGACGACAAGGCCACTGCTTCTGGGTACCGGGTGGCATAGTCCACTACCGTCAGTAGGAAGCATTTCCCGGAGCTGCTGGGGATGGCCAGCGGGCCGACCAGATCCACAGCCACCCTCCTGAAAGGCTCATCGATGATTGGCAGAGATACTAGTGGGGCTTTGGGGCGTGGCCCCGCCTTCCCCACTCTCTGACAGGTTTCACACGAACGGCAGTAGGCAGCCACATCGGCCCCCATTTTTGGCCAGTAGAAATGCTGGTTTAACCTGGCCTTGGTCTTAGCGACCCCTAGGTGTCCGGCCATCGGAATCTCATGTGCGATCCGCAACAACTCCGTCCGGAACGGATAGGGTACCACCAACTGTCGGTCCCTGGGCCACGCCTCCGGTGAACCCTGCTGGACCGTGGCCCGGTACAGCCGTCCTTGGTCCCAGACCACTCGCTCCGGGTCCGAGTCCGAGGGAGGCTGTGCCGCCTGCTCCTTAAGAGCTTTCAGGCTGTCGTCAGCTTCTAACGCTGCCTGAAACCCCTGACTAGATGTGGCCAGAATCGACGAGACTGTCACATCTTCAGTCAGTACCCCGGGACCTGTGTCCTGGCCTCCACCTGACTCGGCTGCCACTTGGTCAGAAGGGGAAGAGCTATCGGACCTCCGGGAGGCCCCTTGGCTTCCAGCACTCCCACTGCGGGTGACCGCGGCCACAGCCGCTGCGACCGTGGGTCGTGCCTGCTCCTCCTCCGTTCCTGACCAAGTCGCCGGTTCAGGCAGACCTACCTGGCTTCCTGACACCCCGGTTGTGGGGGAACCATGCACCGAGATCTTACCTGGGAGCACTTCCGCTCCTGGACCGGCCCCAATCTCACCTGCCTGTTCCCCTCCTGCAGCAACAGAACCCCGCTGTGAAATCTCTGGGGACCCCACATTTGCTGTGGTAGCCCCCACCCCACACACTGGTCCTCCCCCTGCAGCACCCTGCTCTCTGCTTATCCCTGCAGAGGGCAACAGATCCCAGCTCACAGGCTGATTACTTGTAGAGGCATTGTCACACCTTTCTCTGACCCCCTCCCCTGTCACAGCTGCAGCTGTGTGTGTGTCTATGGTGTCTATGCAAGCAGAAATATCAGAGTTCACTCCCTCCTCCCTTACATCATTCATAGATAACACATTAACATTGTTAGGAGTCATGTCAGTACGGGCTGAAGGTTCAGCCCTTGGGGGGGGCCCAAACTGGGAGGTTATCTGCCCCAAATCTGTCCCAAGTAGCACGTTTGCAGGGATCCGATCAGTTACCCCCACCTCCCTCACCCCCCGCCCTGCGCCCCAGTCCACATAAATGTCAGCAACAGGCAGCGCCGGGTCAGTGCCTCCAATCCCGGAGACAGCGAGGGTTTTTCCAGGGATCAAGTCTTGGGGGGACACCATCTCAGGCCGCACCAGAGTCACCTCCGAGGCGCTGTCTCGCAGTCCTATGGTCACAGACCGGCCGACGGTGACAGGTTGGAAGCTGTCCAGGGACCTACCACCACCCCCACCCACACAATACACCTTGGGCGGCCCTTGGGACGGGGACGGAGCCGGGGCCTTGGGACGCTGAGGGCACATGGCCTTGAAGTGTCCAGGTAGGTTGCACTGGTGGCACCGTCTTGGTTCCGCCACGGGCCTGGAGAGGGGAGTTGAGGGGGACACCCCCTGCAGTCTAGGGGCAGGTGGGGCAGTCGCCGAATTCATCTTACCCCCTCTCCAGGTGCTGCTGGTGGCCGCTCTCCTGGCCTCAGGGGCCCGGTTGTTGGTGTAGTCATCGGCAAGGGCAGCTGTAGCCGTGGACCCCTTTGGCTTCTGGTCTCGGATGAACTGGCAGAGATCCTCAGGGCAGTTCCACAAGAGTTGCTCCGTGATGAACAAGTCCAGGATCTCCGGTCCGGTGGAAAGCTGCAGGCCTTGGGTCCAGTGGTCGGCAGCTCGGGCAAGTGCCCGCCGGTGGTCAGCCCAGGAGTCCTTTGGTCCCTTCTGTAGGCTCCGGAACTTCTTGCGGTAGGACTCTGGAGTGAGGTTGTACTGTTGGATCAGGGCCCGCTTGATGGTGTCGTAGCCCTGATCTGCCTCAGCAGGCAAGTCACCAAGGATATCCAGGGCCTTACCCCTTAAACGGGGGGTCAGGTATTTGGCCCACTGGTCCTTGTCCAGATGGTGCTGCAAGCAAGTCCGTTCAAAAGCAGTCAAGAAAGAGTCCAAGTCTCCATCCTTCTCCAGCACTGGGAAGTCCTCAACACGGACCTTTGGAAGTTTGGTGTCTCGAAGGTCACATGTGGCTGATGAGGGCCGGAGCTGAGCTAGCTGCAGCTGGTAGTCACGCTCTGCCTGGCGCTCTTCACGCGCTGCCTGCCGCTCCGCAGCCTCAGCCTCACGCGCTGCTTGCCGCTCTGCCCTGCGCTCTGCCAGGAGTCCCTTGTAGCCCTCCTGGTCTCCAGCCTGGAGAAGGGCCATAGCCATTTGAAGAAGGCTATCCGAGCCTCCCAGGCTCGGTGGAATGGCACGTGGTGATCTGCGGCCCGCTGCGAAGCCTGGTGATTCACTGTCCCTTGCAGAGCGGAGGGCTGGCATCTGGCTCGTTGAGGACCCTTGGGTGAGCTGCTCCTCATCTTGTCCATAATTGCCAGCTTGTGCGCTGTCCTCTGCAGAACGGTTTTCTGGCGTCGAGCTCCTGGAGGACTCGTGGGCAACCTCCTCATTACTGCCCACAGCACCGTCCTCCCTCTCTTCGGCTCCTGCTTTAGCATTGGCCAGTTGCATAGCTCTGCTCCTGGTGCCATCAGCCATTCTTGCAGACTTTTGGTCACTGACACAGAACTGACACCTGATGCCTCCACACACCTTACAGTATCTGCACTCTGACACTCTAGTGTTGAGCTAGTCTGAAGACCCCAGCAGCCACAGCTGCTGCAGGCAGTCTTTAGTGTCTGGGAGTATGGGTCTCACACTCACACACACTATTATCTCGATCCCACCGCTGTGCCACCAATATGTCACAAACCACCGGGGGGGTCACTCAGAAATCCCCCGCGCTGGCTACCAGTACGTCACAATCGGGGGGGTAACAAGTGGGGGTCACCCCTCCTTTATACCTCCCGACCGACAGACAGAGCACGTGACGCGCTCTCTAGCGCCCCTCTTATAGTCAGGCCAATTATGGAATTGCCCGACAATAAGCAAGGAGGCCGCTATACTACTTATGCCGATTATTGAAGGGTCCCCGGTGAGAGTAAGGTATATATTCCCCCGACCTCCGCGGGCGGAATATATAAAATCTCCCCGAATCTCACTGGCCTCCCCACAATAATCCTTGGCACAATTCGCTGCCACCAACCGATTTACGGTAACTATTAGCCGAACACACAGACGTGGGATTCAAGATCGAGATAACAGAACAGCCCAAGATTAATTATATAATTTAATCAGCCTAAAGCACACTAGAAACTACAATATATACAATAGGGAATCTACAGAATATACATATGTCAGAGTACAGTTACAATCAAAGCATGGGTTACAAACAGGCATACACAGTTCCAGCAGTTACCTTGTTGCGTCTGGCCACAGGGGGGCGCTGTAGACCAGGTTTCCAGGAACTCCCACAGATGTTTACTACACGTGCCCCCAGCGAAAGAACTCTGGAAAATGGCCGAAGTAGGGTTATCAACCTGGGCAGATCCAGGTCCCCTCCTACCTTCGTGACCTCACAGGGAGCACTGCTCCACCCCTGGCTTGAGTTATGGACAATATCCCAACATGGAATATGGGCCATAACTTTGCCTGGGAGCGTCGTAGGCGGACGCCAATGCTCTCATTGTGACAGTTATGAATTTAGCTACAGAACGAGGGGACTCATGACCTGTCTGCCAGTTCCCCATTGGCTGATATCACGCCTGGGGCATTTCCCAATGTCCTGCTCCCATAAAAAGGGTGTGCCGGCATCGTCCGCATGCAGAGACACCATTTTTATGGTTGCCATATTTATCGGAAATATGGCTTGCGAGATATGAACCATTTTTTACTGGAGTCGTTCTGTCTGGCTATTTCCATAGCCTTGCTAATGAGATACAACTCTTGTTACAGGGTGACGGCAGGGAGTCATCCTGTGTCCATTGTTCCCACACCACCTCATTTCCATATCACAGGACATGGCCATGGAGGTGTAAGTGGAACACTGAGAACAAGAAGGGAGGGGGCACTGCCAGGGAGTGATGAGGGATTATGACTGGAGTCATAATTCATCTTCATATCCCGGGATTTGCCTCACAGTACCCCTGTCACAGCAGGCATGTCAGTGCATGTTTGGGGTGCTGGTGGCAGAGGATGGGTCCACCCCAGTAGAGGAACTGGAGTAGGGCAATAAAGGCCCGCAGCACCGTCCCCGTTGGGACCACCTGTTTGTTTGAAAAGTTTGAAAGTTTTGAAAAATGAAAAAAATGATTATCCGAGTTTTCACCTAATTTGCTTTGTGATTTGCAACCGGCTGGAGCCGGCACCGTTGTCCCCGTGGGGACCGTTTAAAGTTTAAAAATGCATGGGAACTAGCCATGGACAAGCCCGTGAACTCTGCAGGGCAACCACAAACGTTAGTGGCTTGTAAATATGTTGGGTACCGTTACCGTTTCCGCAATGCCGCCTCTGGAGAGGCAGGTTGGAGGGAGGGCCCTGAGCAGAGCAGGCCAGGGCCCAGCCACCAAAGGAACCGGTGGCTACCCTCTGGAGGGAAGGACAGATCCCGCTCGGGTACCGTGTGCTGGACTGTGGGTCAAGGGGTGCTGCCTGGGTTTTAGGGGCAGCATCAGGGCCAGGTTACTTGGGTGGGAGAGAGCGGAAACCGTGACCGTATACCGTTGAAACGTTAAAAGTAAAATGTGCCTCCCATCTTGGGAAGAGTTATTGAAATGAATATATGTTTAACCCTGTTATCCCCTTTTTACAGAAAAATAAAACCGGTGTAGGACGGCAGCCCGCGGACGGTCTGCGTTTTGCTAAGGGGGAATGTGTCGCCCTGGGCAAGCCAGGGGACACAGGTCACAACAACACACACACCCCACATTCCCTGCAGGTACACCAGCTAACCTACAAATCCTTGTTGCCTTCCTCCAGGAGTCTGGTGATGCACACCAGGGGGTGGGCCAGGCGGTTGGCTCCGCCCACCAAGGAGCTCACAACTCTGGAGGCAGGAAGTGTCAGGCAGTCAGCTCAGGGAAGAGCTTGAGAACAGAGATTAGCCCAGGCAGGGCAAGAGTGAAGTTCAGCTCAGGGAGAGCTTGAGTGAGGAGTGGACAACTAGGGAAGTAAGAGAAGTGACAGAAAGCCTGAAGTTGGTCTGTGGCTGTGTGCCCAGACGGAATCAGCAAGGTCAGCAGACGGCGGTGAAGGTCTGGAGTGGGACTGTCTGGAGGTTACTGGAAGGACCCCGTTGGCTGTGTGCCCGGTGGTCTGGAGCGGATACAAAGGGCAGTCAGCACCAGAGCAGGGGCTTTTCGGATCCCAGCAAGGCTTGGAGTCGCTGTAAATTGCTAAATCCGTTAGTGAAGGGGACGTAGATCTCCCAGCAAGCAAGTCCTGATTGACGGCAAAGGTCCAACCACAACGGGGAAACACCGCCACCGCCAAGGCACCAGTTTCCCAGGGCCGGCGCCTGCGGGCAAAGTGTGGAGCTCCTCCGGCCCAGATTGTAGTCGGGGAGCGGGTAACCGGTGGGAATCCATCGCTACCAATAGACTTAACATAGGTGCAGGGAAGAGTGACCATCACCGTCAACTGCAGGGAACCGCAGCACCGTGAACCGTCCGTGGGACCGTCCTACCAGCCGTTTGGTTTACCGTACAAACTGTGTCCAGGTCTCAGGCTGAGTGAGTACCACAGTGCCGCAGGGCACAGCGCTGCCCCCGCGTCCCTGCGCCCTCCAGGCCCTACACTTCACACCTCCTCACCGGGCCCCGGGATCACCAACCCCTACCCACGGAGGGGCAACACAACACCTGGCTGCTCCGCATCACCATCCCCGGGACCCCCACACCGAGCAGCGGTGGTGCAATCACCACAACCGTGGGTGGCGTCACGAACTATAACAATCCCCACACCCAACAAACACCCCCCTTTCACTCACGGGCGAGGAGTGTCGCTTGAGAAACCCCGGGATCCGGCCTACGGCTCGAGCCACCAGGAGCAGCTGCCGGACCCGAGCAGAAGGGGTGAGCGCGGTGTGCTGACACCCTCCTCCCCGCCCGCGACACTTGTTCCTCGAGACGAGGACCCGAGTATTAGATATTGCTCAGCTCTATTAACGGGCACCCGGGCATTTTAATGCTCACCGATCACTAACGGGCCAACGGGCATTTTAGTACTCATCCATCACTAACGTGCCAACGGGCATTTTAGTGCTCACCCATCACTAATGGGCACTCGGACATTTTAGTGCTTATCCATTACTAACGAGCACATGGTTATTTTAGTGCTCACCCATCACTAACAGGCACCCGAGCATTTTAGTGCTCACCCATCACTAGTGAGCACCCAAGCATTTTAGTGCTCACTCATCACTAACAGGCACCCGAGCATTTTAGTGCTCATCCATCACTAACGGGCACCCGGGCATTTTAGTGCTCACCCATCACTATCGGGCACCCGAGCATTTTAGTGCTCACCCATCACTAAGGGGCACCCGGGCATTTTAGTGCTCACCCATCACTAACAGGTACCCGAGCATTTTAGTGCTCACCCATCACTAATGGGCACTCGGACATTTTAGTGCTTATCCATTACTAACGAGCTCCTGGGTATTTTAGTGCTCACCCATCACTAACGGGCACCTGGGCATTTTAGTGCTCACCCATCACTAACAGGCACCCGAGCATTTTAGTGCTCACCCATCACTAGTGAGCACCCAAGCATTTTAGTGCTCACCCATCACTAACAGGCACCCGAGCATTTTAGTGCTCATCCATCACTAAAGGGCACCCGGGTATTTTAGTGCTCGCCCATCACTGCTGAGTAGTGATGAGCGAGTACTAAAAAGCTCGGGTGCTCGAAGCTCGGGCCGAGCCTCCCAAGATACTCGTGTACTCGGCCCGAGCAACGAGCCCAATGTTATCCTATGGGAGACCCGAGTATTTTTGTGAAATGACCTCCCGGCAGCATGGAGAAACCCTAAAAATGTCACAAAAGTCTCAGAAGAGTGCTCAAATGACATGGCAACAGCATGGGGAAGACCCCTTGAAGCATTTATCACTCAAAAGTCACAGCTGTGAACAATTTTGTCCGCGTTTTACGCCATTTTTACGGACTCACCAGAAAACCTTCCAAAATGACCCCAAAATGATTTTTCATGGCGGAAATGTTAAGGGCACATACCCAATAGTGAGATAGATCTGGTGTATGTTACTTTTTGAGATCAATACATGAAAGATTTTACGTGAAAACATTGTGTGGCACTCCGATGTCCCTGAGAAGAGACGTACATGAAGGCCTCTTGAGTCTAATGTGCCCATTTTGAGGAAGTGAGTCTTTGTAGTATTTTCCTTTGCCAGGGCAGTCCTAAATTGTGAGGTTCACCAATGCCCCTGCATACAGACGTGCATGAGGGCCTCAAAACATTAAGTGTCCATTGTCAGGAAGTGGGTGTATTATAGTATAGCCCTTAGGCAGGGCAGCCAAAAATTGGGAGGCTCCACATTGTCCCTGGGTAGAGACGTGCATGATGGCCTTTAAACCTGAAGTGCCCATTGTAAGGAAGTGGGTCTATTTCAGTATAGCCCTTTGCCAGGGCAGCCAAAAATTGGGAGGCTCCACATTGTCCCTGGGTAGAGACGTGCATGAGGGCCTCAAAACATTAAGTGTCCATTTTAAGGAAGTGGGTGTATTTCAGTATAGCCCTTAGGCAGGGCAGCCAAAAATTGGGAGGCTCCACATTGTCCCTGGATAGAGACGTGCATGATGGCCTTTAAACCTGAAGTGCCCATTGTAAGGAAGTGGGTCTATTTCAGTATAGCCCTTTGCCAGGGCAGCCAAAAATTGGGAGGCTCCACATTGTCCCTGGGTAGAGACGTGCATGAGGGCCTCAAAACATTAAGTGTCCATTGTCAGGAAGTGGGTGTATTATAGTATAGCCCTTAGGCAGGGCAGCCAAAAATTGGGAGGCTCCACATTGTCCCTGGGTAGAGACGTGCATGATGGCCTTTAAACCTGAAGTGCCCATTGTAAGGAAGTGGGTCTATTTCAGTATAGCCCTTTGCCAGGGCAGCCAAAAATTGGGAGGCTCCACATTGTCCCTGGGTAGAGACGTGCATGAGGGCCTCAAAACATTAAGTGTCCATTGTCAGGAAGTGGGTGTATTATAGTATAGCCCTTAGGCAGGGCAGCCAAAAATTGGGAGGCTCCACATTGTCCCTGGGTAGAGACGTGCATGATGGCCTTTAAACCTGAAGTGCCCATTGTAAGGAAGTGGGTCTATTTCAGTATAGCCCTTTGCCAGGGCAGCCAAAAATTGGGAGGCTCCACATTGTCCCTGGGTAGAGACGTGCATGAGGGCCTCAAAACATTAAGTGTCCATTGTCAGGAAGTGGGTGTATTATAGTATAGCCCTTAGGCAGGGCAGCCAAAAATTGGGAGGCTCCACATTGTCCCTGGGTAGAGACGTGCATGATGGCCTTTAAACCTGAAGTGCCCATTGTAAGGAAGTGGGTCTATTTCAGTATAGCCCTTTGCCAGGGCAGCCAAAAATTGGGAGGCTCCACATTGTCCCTGGGTAGAGACGTGCATGAGGGCCTCAAAACATTAAGTGTCCATTTTAAGGAAGTGGGTGTATTTCAGTATAGCCCTTAGGCAGGGCAGCCAAAAATTGGGAGGCTCCACATTGTCCCTGGATAGAGACGTGCATGATGGCCTTTAAACCTGAAGTGCCCATTGTAAGGAAGTGGGTCTATTTCAGTATAGCCCTTTGCCAGGGCAGCCAAAAATTGGGAGGCTCCACATTGTCCCTGGGTAGAGACGTGCATGAGGGCCTCAAAACATTAAGTGTCCATTGTCAGGAAGTGGGTGTATTATAGTATAGCCCTTAGGCAGGGCAGCCAAAAATTGGGAGGCTCCACATTGTCCCTGGGTAGAGACGTGCATGATGGCCTTTAAACCTGAAGTGCCCATTGTAAGGAAGTGGGTCTATTTCAGTATAGCCCTTTGCCAGGGCAGCCAAAAATTGGGAGGCTCCACATTGTCCCTGGGTAGAGACGTGCATGAGGGCCTCAAAACATTAAGTGTCCATTGTCAGGAAGTGGGTGTATTATAGTATAGCCCTTAGGCAGGGCAGCCAAAAATTGGGAGGCTCCACATTGTCCCTGGGTAGAGACGTGCATGATGGCCTTTAAACCTGAAGTGCCCATTGTAAGGAAGTGGGTCTATTTCAGTATAGCCCTTTGCCAGGGCAGCCAAAAATTGGGAGGCTCCACATTGTCCCTGGGTAGAGACGTGCATGAGGGCCTCAAAACATTAAGTGTCCATTGTCAGGAAGTGGGTGTATTATAGTATAGCCCTTAGGCAGGGCAGCCAAAAATTGGGAGGCTCCACATTGTCCCTGGGTAGAGACGTGCATGATGGCCTTTAAACCTGAAGTGCCCATTGTAAGGAAGTGGGTCTATTTCAGTATAGCCCTTTGCCAGGGCAGCCAAAAATTGGGAGGCTCCACATTGTCCCTGGGTAGAGACGTGCATGAGGGCCTCAAAACATTAAGTGTCCATTTTAAGGAAGTGGGTGTATTTCAGTATAGCCCTTAGGCAGGGCAGCCAAAAATTGGGAGGCTACACGTTGTCCCTGGGTAGAGACGTGCATGAGGGCCTCAAAACATTGTTCCCATTGCAAAGGAGCGGGTCTCCTGTCGTTGTAATGTCCATTCTGCAAAGAATGGGCGAAAAAATTTACCACTGGGGGTATACCTGAAACAAAGACCTAACTATTGTAACGGTCATCATGATGGCGCATGAGGAGAAGGAGGAGCAGTCCAGCGATTATCCAAAGTCGAGAAGTGTACCCATGGGTGAGTGGAGGTACATGGCAAACTTTAAATTCCGCTCTCATTTGCTGGTGGTGTGGTGAAGTCTGGCCCAATCCAACCCTTGTTCATCTTTATCAGAGTCAGCCTGTCAGCATTTTCAGTTGACAGGCGGGTGCGTTTATCTGTAATGATTCCACCTGCGGCACTAAAAACACGCTCTGACAAAACGCTAGCAGCAGGGCAGGCCAGGACTTCCAAGGCGTAGAGAGCCAATTCATGCCACGTGTCCAGCTTGGATACCCAATAATTGTAAGGCACAGAGGAATGTCGGAGTACAGTTGTTCGATCTGCAAGGTACTCCTTCAGCATCTGGGCAAACTTAGGATTTCTTGTGGCACTACCCCGCACCTCAGGGGCTGTGGTACGTGAGGGGCTGAGAAAACTGTCCCACATCTTAAAGACTGTTCCCCTACCTCTGGCGGATTGGACTTGTGCCTCTCTCGGCTGTACGCCTCGGTTGTCCACTGATTCCTGACCTATGCCGCTAGCGTTTTGTGAGGGGAATGCTTTGCCTACTTCCGTGAGTATGGCCTTCCGAAACTGCTGCATTTTGGTTGACCTCTCATCCACGGGAATAAGAGACAAAAAGTTCTCCTTGTAGCGTGGGTCTAACAGTGTTACCAACCAGTAATGATTGTCGGCCAAGATGTTCTTAACGCGAGGGTCACGAGACAGGCAGCTTACCATAAAGTCAGCCATGTGCGCCAGACTCTTAACAGCCAGGACTTCAGTAGCCTGACCAACAAGATGACTGAACATGCTGTCCTCCTCCTCCTCCTCCTCCTCCTCCTCCTCATCTACCCTGTCCTCTGGCCAGCCACGCTGAATCGAGGATATGACTGGTGTGCATGTCATATCCTCAATTTGGCCGGAGAGTTGCTCCATGTCTTCATCCTCCTCCTCGTCATAGTCCTCCACTGCACGTTGTGATGAGACGAGGCTGGGCTGTGTGTTATCACCCACACCCACTACTGTTTCTTGCTGCAACTCATCGCGCTCCGCCTGCAATGCATCATGTTTGTTTTTCAAAAGGGACCGTTTTAGAAGGCAGAGTAGCGGTATGGTGACGCTAATAATGGCGTCATCACCACTCACCATCTTGGTGGAGTCCTCAAAGTTTTGGAGGATGGTACATAGGTCTGACATCCATCTCCACTCCTCAGGTGTTATGTGTGGAGTTTGACCCATTTCCCGACGGCTTAGGTGATGCAGGTACTCAACAACTGCCCTCTTCTGCTCACATATCCTGACCAACATGTGCAGAGTTGAATTCCAACGCGTGGGGACATCACACACCAGTCTGTGAGCCGGAAGATGCAAACGGCGCTGAAAGCCGGCAAGGCCGGCTGAAGCAGTAGGTGACTTTCGAAAATGTGCAGACAGGCGGCGAACTTTTACCAGCAGATCAGACAGCTCTGGGTATGACTTTATAAACCGCTGAACCACGAGGTTGAGCACATGGGCCACGCATGGAACATGTGTCAGCTGGCCTCGCCTCAAAGCCGCCACCAGGTTCCGGCCATTGTCACAAACGACCTTTCCTGGCTTTAGGTTCAGAGGTGTGAGCCAGTGATCTGCCTGCTGTTTCAGAGCTGTCCACAGCTCTTCTGCATTGTGGGGTTTGTCACCTATGCAGATTAGCTTCAGCACAGCCTGTTGCCGCTTCGCCGAGGCAGTGCTGCAGTGCTTCCAGCTTGTGACTGGTGTGGAGGGCACAGTGGATGAGGATGCGCAGGAGGAGGAGGAGGCTGAAGAGCATGACATTCCGGAGCTGTAGAGTGTGGGTGAAACACTGACTGAGGTAGGGCCTGCAAACCTTGGTGTGGGAAGGACGTGTTCCGTCCCTCGCTCAGACTGGGTCCCAGCTTCCACAATATTAACCCAGTGTGCCGTCAACGAGATGTAGCGGCCTTGCCCACAAGCACTTGTCCACGTGTCTGTGGTTAGGTGGACTTTGGGTGAAACAGCGTTGTTCAGGGCACGTGTGATGTTTTGTGACACGTGGTTATGCAACGCGGGGACGGCACACCGGGAGAAATAGTGGCGGCTGGGGACCGAGTAACGTGGGACAGCTGCCGCCATCAGGTCACGGAATGCTTCTGTCTCCACCAGCCTAAAAGGCAACATTTCCAGCGCAAGCAGTCGCGAAATGTTAGCATTTAGAACTGTGGCATGTGGGGTGTTGGCAGTGTATTTGCGCCTGCGTTCAAAGGTTTGCTGAATGGATAACTGAACGCTGCGCTGGGACAAGGACGTGCTTGATGATGGTGTTCTTTCTGCGTAGGCAACTGCAGGTGCAGGAGTGGAGGAGGCTTGTTCGCAGGCAGCATGGACAGAGGATTGGCTCGCATGCACAACCAGCGAAGACGTAGCAGTGACATCAGCAAGCACTGCTCCTCGACTCTGTTGTACTTCCCACAAAGTCGGGTGCTTGGCTGACATGTGCCTGATCATGCTGGTGGTGGTCAGGCTGCTAGTTTTGGTACCCCTGCTGATGCTGGCACGGCAGGTGTTGCAAATGGCCTTTTTTGAATCATCTGGATCCAACTTAAAAAACTGCCAGACTCGTGAAGACCTAACATTTGTACAGGCACCTTGTGTCGTCGTGTTGTTACGGGGAACGGTTGCCTGACTTCTGCCTGGGACCACCACCCTGCTTCTTACTGCCTGTTGTGATGCTACGCCTCCCTCCCCCTGTGCACTGCTGTCCTCGCTCTGCATATCCTCCTGCCAGGTTGGGTCAGTTACTGGATCATCCACCACGTCGTCTTCCTCTTCCGCACCCTGCTCCTCCTCCTGACTTGCTGACAATTGTGTCTCATCATCGTCCACCACTTGTTGAGACACGTTGCCAACTTCGTGAGAACGTGGCTGCTCAAATATTTGGCTATCTGTACAGACGATCTCCTCATGACCCACTTCAATATGAGCTGGCGAGAGGCCAGAATGTGTGAATGGAAACGTGAACAGCTCTTCCGAGTGTCCAAGTGTGGGATCATTAATGTCCGAGGAGGACGTGTACTCAGCCTGGTGGTAGGAAGGAGGATCAGGTTCAGAAATGTGCGGTGCAGTATCACGGCTACTGACACTTGACCGTGTGGAAGACAGAGTGTTTGTGGTGGTGCCAATCTGACTGGAAGCATTATCCGCTATCCAACTAACAACCTGTTGACACTGGTCTTGGTTCAAGAGCGGTGTACTGCTGCGGTCCCCAAGAATTTGGGACAGGACGTGCGAGCGACTAGATGTGGCCCTTTGTTGTGGCGAAATTAGAGCTTGCCCACGACCTCGGCCTCTGCCTGCACCACCATCACGTCCACTTCCTTGTTCCTTGCCAATGCCCTTGCGCATTTTGCAATGCTGTGCACTGCTGACGTGTATATTCACTACTTGTGCGTTATATCAAAGTTTCTGGAAATTGCACACCAGTGCACCTGTACGCTGCCACCAACAGGCACACACGTGCGGTTTTAAAAACCAAGCACGGACGCAATAATAACCTAACACAGGTTTTAGGAGCAAAAATTAAGAACTCTGACACTATCAGCCACTGCTGACTGACGTGTATTATACACTACACTTGTGCGTTATATAATAGTTTGGTAAACGCACACCAGTGCACCTGTACGCTGCCACCAACAGGCACACACGTGCGGTTTTAAAAACCAAGCACGGACGCAATAATAACCTAACACAGGTTTTAGGAGCAAAAATTA
Source organism: Anomaloglossus baeobatrachus (assembly GCF_048569485.1). Taxonomy (NCBI): domain Eukaryota; kingdom Metazoa; phylum Chordata; class Amphibia; order Anura; family Aromobatidae; genus Anomaloglossus; species Anomaloglossus baeobatrachus. Next base: position 939,482,414 of record NC_134353.1, read on the forward strand.
AGAACTCTGACACTATCAGCCACTGCTGACTGACGTGTATTATACACTACACTTGTGCGTTATATAATAGTTTGGTAAACGCACACCAGTGCACCTGTACGCTGCCACCAACAGGCACACACGTGCGGTTTTAAAAACCAAGCACGGACGCAATAATAACCTAACACAGGTTTTAGGAGCAAAAATTAAGAACTCTGACACTATCAGCCACTGCTGACTGACGTGTATTATACACTACACTTGTGCGTTATATAATAGTTTGGTAAACGCACACCAGTGCACCTGTACGCTGCCACCAACAGGCACACACGTGCGGTTTTAAAAACCAAGCACGGACGCAATAATAACCTAACACAGGTTTTAGGAGCAAAAATTAAGAACTCTGACACTATCAGCCACTGCTGACTGACGTGTATTATACACTACACTTGTGCGTTATATAATAGTTTGGTAAACGCACACCAGTGCACCTGTACGCTGCCACCAACAGGCACACACGTGCGGTTTTAAAAACCAAGCACGGACGCAATAATAACCTACTAACAGGTTTTTTTGGGGAGCGACAATTACAGTACAGACAAGTCAGACACTATCTGGACTGTTTTACACTGTGTACACCAGCCCCAGATATGAAGGCTGGTATACGGTCACCACTACCCTGCCTGCCTGCCTGCCTGTATACTGCTACAATAGTCCTGACAAGGACTCTTTTGGTCACTAGCCTGTATTCAGACCTGGCTATACCCTGCCTGTATATAGCAACAATAGTCCTGAGAAGGACTCTGCTACTGTACTCCGACCTGGCTATACCCTGCCTGCCTGTATACAACTAGAATAGTCCTGAGAAGGACTTTTGGTCACACTGTTTGCAGCCCTGCAACTGAAAAAGCTATAAAGGGCCGCAAAGCTTTCCCTGAATCAGCGACACTCTCCCTACACTCACTGTCAGAATAGCTGTGAGCAGAGCACAGCGCGCCGGCCGATATAAAGGCTCGGTGACGCTGTGCAGGCCGGCCAATCACTGCAATTCCACAACTAACAGGGCTGTGGCATTGCAGTGGTCTGCCAGCCAATCCCTGCATGAGGGCTGGCTCTCAAAAGAGCGCCAACATGCAGAAATGAAGACCACGAGTAAAGCACGAGTATCGCGAGATTACTCGGTCCCCGCCGAGCAGCCCGAGTACAGTGATACTCGTGCGAGTACCGAGTAGTGACAAGCATGCTCGCTCATCACTACTGCTGAGCACTATTACACTACAAGGAATGCCTGTGATGTAATCACTACCCAAACCTTTTATAAGAAGAAGGCCCCCAGGCTTTGTCTGACTAAAATTAGCACTGTTAAAATTGGACTGGTTTGCAAAGGGTTAAAGTCCAAGATGTTGATTTTTTTTTTTATTTTTTTGCCTCAGGATAAATAGATCCATCTCCATTTGTCAGGTTTCACACTCCTGGAGATCGCACAATAACGGTGGTAGTCTACAGGATTGCAAATATTTCGTAGACTAGTGAGGCATCTGGACGGCTCTGTACATTTTGTACATAATACTACACCCCCACCGAGGAATGCCGCCACTAGCCTGTATGTTGCAATCTATTATTTGTCCACGTTACAGCACAAAGATTACCTAGCAAATATCTTCCGAAGACAAAATGTACAGTACCTCCCCCTGAGTTACCTGCCGCGGGTACGGTATCCCCCCAAGGGCACCTTTGAGGAGGTCTCCAAGTCCAACCTTGTTTTATTTGCAAACTATGTGTAAAAAAAGACCTTTGAGGGTGTGCGGTACATACAGGTGAGCTGGTAGATAGGTACGGGGAACACCTGAGGCCCTGGTACTACGATGGAACGTGCTGATAGCTGATGCCAAGAGGTTCAGGGCACAAACTCCCCGTGCCAGGTGCTAGCAAAGCCACTTGTACACGACATTCGTTAAGATTATACAGCTCCTGTGCGAAACTTCAATCGGACCTATTATTTCAGGTAACTTTTAAAAATAATCTGTCATGTGTGTTTATGTGTCGCCCCAGCAGTGGATCGAACCGCTCGGATCCGGGATGGTGTCGGTTCGTGGCTCGAGGGTCTCCAGACCTGGGGGCTTAGGGGCCGCACTTTAAAGTAAAGGGGGATATTTACAGGGGAGTTGTAGTTGTGACGCCATGTGACGCCCTGGCAAAAACAGGTAGTCACACATAGGCCCCCGCACAACACCTTCCCTCACCTAGGTTACAAACAGCTGACCTGAAACCCCAGTCACCCCCCCTTAGGGAAAGATAGGCACACCAGTGGGCGGGACCAGGCGGTTAGAGAACGCCCACCTAGGGGTCTAGACAGCCCGGGGCGGGAAAACAAGCAGTTAAGCTTTAGAGAAGTTTTGTAGTTCAAGTTGAGAGGAGTGTGGACTGGAGCTAGGGGTAGCTCCAGCAGAGGAAGTTCAAGTTGAACGGTGCCAGGGTCGGCGCCCTGGTACCCTGGCTAGGTGGCAGACGGTGGTCTCCGTCAGCAGGAGACGGGAAGACGGCTAAGCAGATCCGAGGAGGACCGGAGAAGGGTTTGAGCCCACCAGTACCGACACTGGAGACCTGACCGGAAACCGTGCACGGAGGGGGAACTCGGACCCTGAAGCCAGGACCAAAACCAGCGGCCTAGCTAATTAACCGATTGAGGGCAGGATTAGGCGGCTTTCACACTACGTTTTTTTAACATGCATCATGAACGTTTTTTTAACGCAAAAACGGATCCAGTGCAAATGCGTTTTCATTTCAATGCATTTGCAATAGATTCGCGTCAACATGCGTTCACCTGCGTTTGCGTGCGTTATAGTGAGGATCCAGCGACTTGCAGGTTTTTAACTTTTTTCAAAAACGCTACTTGTAGCGTTTTTGAGCTGCGTCCAAATACTGCAAGTCACTGGATACTGACTAAACAGCACGCAAACGCAAGTGAACGCTAGCATGCTGATAGACAGGATCCTGCTTGCTCTACTGAGCATGCCCAGAAACCAGCCTGGCGTGATCAGTCTCTCTCTCCCCCTCCCTCTCTCTCTCCCCCCTCTCTCTCCTCTCTCTCTCCCCTGCCTGAGAGCGGAGGATGCTCGTAACCAAGGTAAATATCGGGTAACCAAGCAAATCGCTTTGCTTAGTTACCCGATGTTTACCTTGGTTACGTATGCAGGGAGCAGGCAACCCGGCTTCTAGCAGCTGCGGACGCTCGTAACCAAGGTAAATATCGGGTATCCAAGCAAAGCACTTCGCTTAGTTATCCAATGTTTACCTTGGTTACTAGCGTCCGCAGCTTCCAGATGCCGGCTCCCAGTCTATCACGTTCAGTTCCCCTCACTCCTGATCACATGACTCTAATGCCCGCCCATAAACTTCAAGTGACAGGATCCTGCAAAATAACACATGCGTTTGCATGCGTTTTTCTTTGTAAAAACAGGATCCACTTTTACAACAAAAAAAGTTCATGACGCATGTTAAAAAAACGTAGTGTGAAAGCAGCCTTACAGGTCCTGTCCCTACCAAAGTCCCAAAAGCAGACAACCACCCACAGAGAGGGATAGGGCAACCGCCAGGGCCCATAGATTCCACGGGTCAACGTCACCGGGAATGGCTCCTTAGGCACACAGCAAGCCAGGAGCGGACTCTTGAGTTCCAAACCAGGCAGCCCACAATACACAAAAACAGTGCAGAGGAAACGACAGCGACCACCAGCCTGGGTGGGGGACCAGAGTACAACCGGCCGCAGCGGCTGGCCACCAGCACCTTGGTTTACCAAAAGACTCGTGTGATTCATTCAATTGTGAGTAACCAACTATCTCCTGGTTCATCTGGGCGTGCAAGGCCCTGCCGTCGCCATACCCTGCACAGAGACACTGGGCCCCAGGGCAACCATCCCTACCCACGGAGGGGTTAACATCCGGCTGCCATTACATCTCCGCCGGGTAGCCCACAACAGCAGCGGTGGTATCCCACTTCACCATACACCGTGGGTGGCGTCACAGACATTCTACAATCAATCCCGTACAAATACGTCCCCCTTTTATTCGGAGTGAACGCGAGACCCCCGGGTCCGGGGAACCCCTCGAGCCGTACCGTAGGCCCCGGATCCAAGCAGCGCCAGCTGCTGGCACGGGGGCGGCACAGCCATCTGTAGTGTGCGATAACTTAGAGTACCGCTGCTGCTGTTGGGAGTACCCAGGGTGATAGAATGGGGCAGCAAGGTGTCGTTCCCCTCCACGGGTAGGGGCAGGCCCCGGGACTCTGGATGGTGCTACTGGGTGCCGTGAACGGGAAATCATTCAGGTACTCACTCAGCCAATAAGCAGACGCTGACAACCGGGTAAACCAAGTCTCTGGGTAGCGTTGCCTCTCAAAAGGGAGCTTGTCCGGGTCCCGTCCCCTGCAGTGCTTCCTGGTGATCCGTTACCTGCCTCCTGGCGCAAAGTTTAAATTCACCGTAGTGGCCCAGTAGTCTAGAACTTGACGAGCTCCGCTCCCCACTGTGGCTAAGTGTGGGAGCCTGCTCTCAGGGCTCATGCTTGGGATTTCAGTGGTCTGCTTGTATGGAAGGCCCTAACCCCCTGGTTGCGCTAGTGCCCCGATTCTGGAGCTAGTGGGCACAGTCAATAAAGGCTTTGCTCTCCGCAGGTTTATTGCCGTGTTGCCTGAAGCTTCTCCCAGACCTAGGGTCCGTGTACCCCGCTGTGCCTTCGGTCCCGGACCGGTGATAGGACCAGGCTGATGACCGTTCATTTTATCAGGTCCAGGCACCTAGCCTCAATCCCCTGTGACCGGGGGTCCTACTCCTCTAGGTCCAGACCACCATTTGCAACCTACACAGCTTCTCTTGGGGAGTCACAACTCCCCACCTCCTCCACTGTACTACTCCCCTTCACTTCACTTCTCCACTACTCTACTACTTCACTCCTCACCTCCCCTTCCTGACCCCTAGGTGGGCAACCCTATTCCGCTTAAGCGCCCACTGATGCGTCTGGTGGGTGTGGTGCAGGGTGTATCTAGGATTTGATTCACTGTTGGAGGCAGCACTGTAAGATGGGGACCCAAAACCATGAGGGATTTGAATACTGCACTAAGCAGAAAGAGCGTGCAGTACCCTGTCACGACCTGAATAGTCCAGAGGCGTCACATGTGTTTATATAAGGAATAACACTATTTCTGACCATTATATGGCCTGTGTTTTGCATTTATGCACCTTGTTTCCCCTCTGCAGGCTTTATCTCCAATTTTCAGTTGACTCTGAGCTAGTGAGTAGAGATTTGCTACCATAATGTCTCCCATACATGGCACACAAACTGCACTACTGTCTCAAAAAGAACATACTGTCCATAGTGGAAGACCACATGGTCACTATGGGGCTTGTGAGCTGGGGGGCTTGGTTTCTTGCCACAACAACCACCCACCTCTCACACCATTCTTCCTACCCATCACAATTTCAATGGTATCTGTATTCTTAGGAGGCAGATATCGGTGAATACAATGGTGGAAGAGTGAGCCGTCAGCTCTCTGCTGCACCATTCATCTACTGCATCAGAGACTCAACAGGCATTTTGACATCACTAGATCACGCCTGCTGTTCATTGCATAGACTGAAGAAGTGAGGGAACGTGGTCAAGTGAGGAGCATTATTTTTTCGTTTTAAAAGTCAGTACTTGTGGGGGGGCCATCAAATTGTGTGGCAGTGGTTGAGGGAGACACCATACTGTGTGTGGGGTTGTGTTGTATATCTTACTGTGTGGAGGACTCTTTGGGATGTCATGTGTGAGGGCATGTAGGGGCCATCACAATGTGGGTGAAGGGATGTGGGGCCCGTCAGACCACTTAGGAAGGTGTGTGGGATCATATAGTATGTGGGGGGCTATGGAGACATCATGCTGTGCGTGGAGGACTATAAGGGACATCATACTCTGTGTGCGGCAAGATGTGGGGACTATTGGAGGACACCATACTGTGTGCAGAGCTGTGAGGGTCTTATAGTTTGTGGAAACCTCAGGGGGGATTCATAATGTGTGGGAAGCTGTCAGGGTAATTATACTTTGTGATGCTGTAAAGGCCATCATATTCTATGGGGGGCTGTAGGACGAACATACTATGCGGCATGGTGAATTGCGGAGCGTCATTGGGATCAGAAGTGAAAAGGGGCTCCTATCTTGTCCCTCATTTTAGGGGACCCTAGGCTATCCCTAACCTCTGGATTGCCCCTGATGGTGGAGATGCCAGAGTCCTGTGCCTTACTATACTCCCGAGTAAAGCTGATCTGCTCCCCCTCTCCCCCCAGAGTAGGAAAAGGCAGGAATGTGATGGAAACATAGATGAGACACACATTGATAACAGAAGGTCAGTCACACTGAACACTGTCAGGAATAAACAATAAGAAACTAAAAGGAATAGCAAGAGAAGTAACACATCAGCAAAAAGACAACAAGGGTTATCACGACAACCGCACACAACAATAATATCACAACCACTAGTAAACCTGAACAAATCCACCTCCAGGCCAAGTATAGTCAAGATATAGCTGGCACCGTAAGAACAGTGTAGTCAGTATATATAGGATAAGACGTGACTGGCTCTCCCATAGCATGTGAGCAAAGATACTAACAAGCAGCCCAGCCGAGATTAATTCTGGCTATCCTGCCCAAGAACCACAGGTCTTCTAAAAGGGGCCACTGGACCCCCAGGTTTCTCCGGAGAGTTGCGATGAAAGGCTCTGACCAACCGATCAGCCTTTACCGAATAAGCTGGAACCCAGGATCTTTCATCAGGTCCGTATCCCTTTCAATAAATTAAATACTGCAGGGAATTACGGACTTTCTGAGAATCAACAGTTCTTTGTACCTCATACTCTAAACTGTCATTTACAGAAACCAGAGGAGGAGAGGGAGAGGGAGACAGAACTGAAGGAACAAACTCCATTGACACTGATTCATGAAACACATTTGGGATGCAAAAAGATGTAGGAAATTTTAGTCTAAAGGTCACCGGATTAACTACCTCCAAAATCTCATGAGCCTGTAAGACGGTGCCTTTGGTACCTGTAGTACTAAGAGAATTATTAGAGCGTATCTGCCTATCCACAAACCTTTAACTATGGGCGTGTCTCATATGTTATAATGGTGTATGTTTGTTGGACACATGGTCAGCGTGTGGAGGTTGTTATACCTCTAGAAGGAACATCTGAGAGAAAGATAGGATTTGCTTGTCCTAACTGGGGTGTGGAGGCTGTTGAAAACTCCACAGCGATACTTCTAGGGAGAAGTTGAATCTGAACCTGTGTGGGCGAATCGCAAGTGAAATGGACTGTGATACCGTGTTTATGTTCCTTGAAGAGGGCTTATGTTATGTTCCTAGACAGCAGTCTATGCGTGAATTGGTTAAAAAGTGTTCCTGTTATTACCTCGAGAAGCAAGCTGAGTGAGTAACCCCATCACATTTGATGCTAGACTTCGGGCAGCATACCAAGTGAGGCTAGGGATCCCGGTGGAGTTATGCAGAACTGTGTGAGTAGAGCAACGCATGTGGACGAGATGGAGGATCTGTGGAGGCAGCTGGTGTAGGTTGGTGTGCAGCAAAAACCAGCAGGCGGAGTTTCCTGGAGAACCAGCAATGGCAGCGGAAGCTGCGGAAGAGACAGGAGTCGGTGATAGAGAATCTTGAAGACGTGGTAATGCACCAGTTTGTGTAATCCCTTTCTAAAACCAGTACTAATACGGGTTCCCCAGGAAGATCCCCAGGATGCTGATAAACTGAGTGGGCAAGTGGAAATACACCAGGTAGTTAAGAGTTCCTTGATAAAGCCACAGAACTTACCCTCTCTGTCCTGGAATTCCCAAAAGAGTGGTTACCCAAAGAGGGGCTCAGTGTCACAAGTCCAAAGGGGTAGCTGGGGTAGTTCTGAAGGACATAATCTATGGGAAGTGTCACGGCCCAAGCTATATAGCAACCTGTTTTCCCTGATTGTAGCCAAGGATGACAGTGTTTGTTCCCCACAGGTGCAAAGTGCGGTATAGTCTGCCCATCCGACGAGGGGCCACAGGTGTGTTCTGTGAAGTTGAATGGAGAAAGGTTGATTGGATTATTAAACTCGGGAAGCTTGGTGACCCCGGTGAGGTCCATGCTCGATGTCTACCTGATTCCCAGAAGGAAGATTAAAGTCAGCTGCAATTATGGGGACATTAAAGAATATCCAATGTCCAGAGTGGTCATTGAGATGGCCAAGGGTATTGCGTTCTATGATGTGAGTGTAGTCCTGGACTTACTACATCCAATTAAAATAGGCAGAGATTTTGTTATTTTGGGACTTGTTTGAGAAGGTGGGAGTATCTGGTTGCTCAGGTAAGAGCCAGACGGGCCCTAAGAAAGCCCTACCACAGCAGGAGGCTGAAGGAGTTCCTTCTGGTGTGTTGGTGGGTAATGAGGAGGGACTTGTGCCTCCTAAGGTCGACAGTCATGAGGTTGAGATGACCAAATAGAATTGTGAGTCTGCCCAACTTAGCAATCTGACTGTTAAAGACGTTGGTAATGGGATAGCTCCAGAAAAAGGGGCCAACGACTTGAGAAGTGGAGAATTATTGTTCCAGAATACCGAGGAAAATCATGATGACTCCACTTTAGACTGTGTCTCTAATGAAGTGTAAAGAAGCTGCCGTTAAGAGGAGCCAAGAAAAAAAGGCAAATCCTCCTCCCTACACCGGAAATCCAACAGACGCAGGGAGGTAGATCAAGCTGCACCCTCTGAATGTGCAAGTAAGGTCGATTACCCTACTGAAGAAGACACATTGCCAGTCACAACCATTGGTTTCGAGACAGACAATACTGCAGGACAAATTGGAGCTACAAAAAAACATATTGTTACAATGGAAATCGGCAAAATGAACCACGGCAAAGGAGCCAACCAAGAAAGTAGTGTTGGGGTTCTTTCGATTTATGAACATAAAGCAGATGATTTGTTGATCAAGAGCACTATAGGAGAAGGAATACTGGAGACCACTGGTAGAGGAAAAAAATCTATAAAGGTCACAGTGAGCAGACCAGTGATCCACTCAGTTGTGAAGCAACGGACAGTGAAAAAGGTGACAAAACTCTGGAAGGAAAAGCGAACTGCACAGAGGTATTTGGCACCATGGCAGCAAAGGCTTTAAGAAAAAGTGTTCATGTCATTACCTCGAGGAGTAAACTGAGTGAGTAATCCCATCACAGCAAATACATTTAGGACCCAAGTTTGTCGATGGCACCTTCACCTTAATATTTTGGTAAGTTACCCAAACCTTATCTCCTACTTTGAAGAAGGGAAATGCTGAACACTTCCTGTCAGCCTTCCGTTTTTGAGCCCCCCCAGTATTCCTTTTAACCAGATATCCCCGAGTTTTTGTATGGCCACCTCTACTCTGGGACACCCAAAACACATGTTAAAAAATTCACCAAAATGAGGATCAAAAGCATAGTTACAAAAGAAAGGCAAGGTACCAATAGACTGATTGACCCAACTGTTAAAGGCAAACTCAGCAGGAGGTAATTATGAGGACCAGTCCTCCTGCAGAACCAAAATGAAACACCCTAAAATTTGCTCCAACAACTGATTTTGTCTTTTGTCAGACCCCAACTTTTTACAAAACGCTCTCCAAAATTTGGAGATAAATTGCATCCCCCAATCAGATACAAAATTAAGAAAGATTTCATACCATTTTACCACATGATTGATAAACACCCTAGAAAGCGTCTTGGCACTAGGTGACCCGGATAACGGAACAAAGTGGGCTTGTTTACTGAATCGATCGAGTACCACCCAAATCATAGTTTTCCTACCAGATAAAGGCAAATCAGTAATGAAATCCATGGACACAAGAGTCCACGGTCTTTCTGAGTTGGCAATAGAGCCAATTCCCGGGCCGGCCGGCTATGCCAAACTTTAGCGCTTGTGCAAGTTTTACAAGAGGATATAACATCTATAACATACAGTACAGACCAAAAGTTTGGACACACCTCATTCAAAGAGTTTTTTTTATTTTCATGACTCTGAAAATTGTAGATTCACATTGAAGGCATCAAAACTATGAATTAACACATGTGGAATGAAATACTTAAAAAAGTGTGAAACAACTGAAAATATGTCTTATATTCTAATTTCTTCAAAGTAGCCACCTTTTGCTTTGATTCCTGCTTTGCACACTCTTGGCATTATCTTGAGCTTCAAGAGGAAGTCACCAGAAATGGTTTTCATTTCACAGGTGTGCCCTGTTAGGTTTAATAAGTGGGATTTCTTGCCTTATAAATGGGGTTGGGACCATCAGTTGTGTTGTACAGAAGTCTGGTGGATACACAGTTGATAGTGTGTCGCCCTGGGCAAGCCAGGGGACACAGGTCACACACCACCACACCCTACATCCCAGTTAGGAACACCAAAGCTAACCAAAAATCCTTGTTGCCTTCCTCCAGAGGCTGATGATTCACACCAGGGGGTGGGCCAGGCGGTTGGCTCCGCCCACCGAGGAGTTCACAGCTCTGGAGGCGGGAGAAACCAGGCAGATAAGCTAGGGGAGTGAAGGAGTAAACAGCTAAGATGAGTTAAGGAAGTGAAAGTAGAAGGAAGCAAAGTGGTAAAGGAGGAAAGCAAGAGTGGTGACAGAGAGAAAGCCTGAAGTAGTCCAGCTGTGTGCAGGACAGGTCAGCAAGGTCAGCAACGGCGGTGACTGTCTGGAGGGGGACCGTTTGGAAGTTCCTGGAAGGACCGCGGACGGGTAGTGGCCCGGCGGTCTGGAGCAGTGTTCCGAAGGACAGTCAGCACCAGGGCAGGGGCCTCTCGGACCCCGGCAAGGCTAGGAGTCGCCAGAATTTGCCAAATCCGTCAGTGAAGGGGACGTAGATCCCCCAACAACCAAGTCCCGATTGAAGGCAACAGCCCAACCAGAGTAGGAGAGACACCGCCACCGCCAAGGCACCAGTTTCTCAGGGCCAGCGCCTGCGGGCAAAGAGTAGAGCTCCCCCGGTCCAGCTCGAAGCCGGGGAGCGGGTTACCGGTGGGGAGCCATCGCAACCAACAAGTAAACAAAGGTGCAAGGAAGAGGGACATCACCGTCACCTACTGGGAGAGCAAGTGCAGCCGTCCGTGGGACCGTCTTACCAGCCGTTTGGTTTACCGTAAAAACTGTGTCAACGTCTCAGGCTGAGTGAGTACCACAGTGCCGCAAGGCACAGCGCTGCCCCCGCGTCCCTGCGCCCACCAGGCCCTGCACCTCCCTAGCCATCACCGGGCCCCGGGATCACCAACCCCTACCCACGGAGGGGCAACACAACACCTGGCTGCTCCGCATCACCATCCCCGGAATCCCCATATAGAGCAGCGGTGGTGAAATCACCACAACCGTGGGTGGCGTCACGGACTATAAACAATCCCCACACCCAACAAACCCCCCTTTCACTCACGGGCGAGGAGTGCCGCTCGAGAAACCCCCGGGATCCGGCCCACCGCTCGAGCCACCACTGAGCAGCAGCAGCCGGACCCGAGCAGTAGGGGGTGAGCGTAGTGTGCTGACACCCTCCTCCCCGCCCGCGACAACTGTCCTACTAAATAGACTGTTAGCTGCTTTTTTCTTGCCATAATACAAATTCTAAGTAAAGAAAAATGAGTGACCATCATTACTTTAAGAAATGAAGGTCAGTCAGTCTGAAAAATTGGGAAAACTTTGAAAGTGTCCCCAAGTGCAGTGGCAAAAACCATCAAATGCTACAAATAAACTGGCTCACATGAGGACCGCCCCAGGAAAGGAAGACCAAGAGTCACCTCTGCTGCGGAGGATAAGTTTACCCTAGTCACCAGCCTCAGAAATCGCAGGTTAACAGCAGCTCAGATTAGAGACCAGGTCAATGCCACACAGAGTTCTAGCAGCAGACACATCTCTAGAACAACTGTTAAGAGGAAACTTTGTGCAGCAGCCTTCATAGTAAAATAGCTGCTAGGAAACCACTGCTAAGGACAGGCAACAAGCAGAAGAGACTTGTTTGGGCTAAAGAACACAAGGAATGGACATTAGACCAGTGGAAATCTGTGCTTTGGTCTGATGAGTCCAAATTTGAGATCTTTGGATCCAACCACTGTGTCTTTGTGCGACGGAGAAAAGGTGAACAGATGGACTCTACATTGCTGGTTCCCACCGTGAAGCATGGAGGAGGAGGTGTGATGGTGTTGGGGTGCTTTGCTGGTGACACTGTTTGGGATTTATTCAAAATTGAAGGCATAATGAACCAGCATGGCTACCACAGCATCTTGCAGCGACATGCTATTCCATCTGGTTTGCGTTTAGTTGGACCATCATTTATTTTTCAACAGGACAATGACCCCAAACACACCTCCAGGCTGTGTAAGGGCTATTTGACTAAGAAGGAGAGTGATGGGGTGCTATGCCAGATGACCTGGCCTCCACAGTCACCAGACCTGAACCCAATCGAGATGGTTTGAGGTGACCTGGACCACAGAGTGAAGGCAAAAGGGCCAACAAGTGCTAAGCATCTCTGGGAACTCCTTCAAGACTGTTGGAAGACCATTTCCGGTGACTACCTTTTGAACCTCATCAAGAGAATGCCAAGAATGTGCAAAGCAGTAATCAAAGCAAAAGGTGGCTACTTTGAAGAACCTAGAATATCAGAAATATTTTCAGTTGTTTCACACTTTTTTGTTAAGTATGTCATTCCACATGTGTTAATTCATAGTTTTGATGCCTTCAATGTGAATCTACAAAAAGAAAACTCTTTGAATGAGAAGGTGTGTCCAAACTTTTGGTCTGTACTGTAGTTTTGCATAGGTGCCCATCAAAAAAGTCTAGCAATAGTTCTTTGGGTAGCTGTGAACTCAGGGTAACCACTCAAAATGGAATCATTAAAATTCCTGCAACAAACGTAATCTCAGGTGCAGAGGAACAAACAGTTTGGACCCTGGAGTAGTGGAAGGAGCGAACCACTGCGTTTCACAAATCTCCGCTTCCAACTTCAAGGAGACCATAAAAAGCACAATACCCTGAGGAAGAATGGAGGATGGGGGTTCTGGAGGAGAATCCGAATTAAGGCTGAAACAGAATCAAGGCACATGGCCACAAGTTGTTCAATGTTTTGAGACCTTGAGACAATACAGCCCCACCACGATTTCAGATGCATCCACCTCCACAATGAACGGCTTCTGGAGATCTGGTTGGATAAGAACTGGAGTGAACATACAACACTTTTTCAATTTATTAAAGGCCCCAACAGCTTCTGGTGACCAAACCCTCAGATCTGTTTCCTTGCGAGATCAGTGAGAGGTTTCACGATCTGAGAAAAAAGCCTGACAAATTAGTAATTGGCAAATCCTAGAAACTATTGTAATGGTTTAAGGTCCAGAGGTTGAACCTAATCAATTATGGCCTGCACTTTCCCTGGGTCCATCTTAAACCCTTCAGCAGATACAATGAAATTTCTTACACATAAAAAGTACATATCTCCAATTTCGTGAACAAAGAATTTTCTGTAAGCTTTGGTAAGCTGAAATGGACATGTTCATAGTGTGATTCCAGATCAGGCAAAAAAAATTGAATATACAGTGTTTCCACCCATATCGTGTCCACCGCCATTAACTTGAGAACAGCAGCAGCTATAGGCATAGAAGTGGTGTCTAGATATAGTAAAGTATCAATGCGCTACGCAATGAAACCACCTATTGCGCCATCTGGTGGAAAACAACGGAGTTAGCATTTTTATCTCGAAAACTGAACGAGATAGAGAAAAAAAATGAATTACAAAGTTGTAGGGCATCATCAATTCAATACAAATCGACACCTTGCATACAGAAATGCTACGATTAGAACGTGTAAAACTCACGAGGCTGCGGACGTGAAGAGATACCTCATGGAGACCTTCCTACAAGTCATTGGGTATGGTGGCTGTGTAGAGTGGTCTCCACGCTCACCTGACCTGACCCCATTGGACTTCTTTCTGTGAGGTCACATCAAACAGCAGGTGTATGCGACCCCTCCACCAACATTGCAGGACCTACGACGACGTATTGCAGATGCTTGTGCAAACGTGTCACCTACCATATTGCACAACATGCAGCAAGATGCAGTATGCTGTGCAGAGTCCAGATGTGTATTGCAGCTGACGGGGGCCACTTTGAGCATCAAAGTTAAATGAGCGTCATATGGGTGACTGGCATTCAATGTTTTTGGGGGGGGTCATGGGTTTCATATCATAGCATTTCTGTATGCAAGGTGTGGATTCGTATTGAATTGATGATGCCCTACAACTTTGTAATTCACTTTTTTTCTCTAACTCGTTCCGTTTTCAAGATAAAAATGCTAACTCCGTTGTTTTCCACCAGGTTGCGCTATAGATGGTTTCATTGTGTAGCGCATGGCTACTTTACTATACCTAGACACCACTTCTATTCCTATAGCTGCTGCCGTTCTCAAGTTAATGGCGGTGGACAGGATATGGGTGGACACACTGTACATCTTCCTGTAAACCTTCCAAAACATAAAGTTTAGAAAAACTGCCGTCGCATTGGTTAAACCAAGGGGCATCACAAAGTTTTCAAATAGGCCCTTCAATGTTAAAAACGCCGTCTTCCACTTGTCACTCTTTCGGATTCGCATCAATTTAGAAGCCCCTGTAAAACCAAGTTTAGAAAACCATTTGGCCCCTTTAAGTTGATTATATAAGTCAGGGATAAGTGGAACTGGGTATGTTTTTGACTCGCCCACTCCAGGGCTATGGGACACCTGGTGCCGGGCCGGACTAGTCCGGGGGGTCGTCAGTGGTGGCGGGGCCCGACTCCGTGACCCTGGTGGAAGTCAATTAATAAGGCTTCAGTGTTGGGGGTGATTGTTAAAGTTTATATTCGTGACGCCACCTGTGGTTTGCGGCTATTAAGCCGCCGCTGCTGTATGGGGCCTCCGGGGCTGGTGGAATGGCAGCTTGGATGGTCCTGCTCCCCACAGGTGGAGCGGTGCCCTGGGGCAACAGTTTGTGCTTATTACAGTCTATGCAGTGATGGAAGTCTATGCAATGATGGAAGTCTATTCAGTGGTGATATAGTGCAGGCGAAATAACAGAGGCAACACCAGGGGGTGCAGTTTCAAGTTGTTTACTTACAGTTCCTGGGTTGAAGCACACTGGTGCCTTTAGACTGCTGGAACCCACTGTCAGGGACCTCCGCCGATCCCGGTAGATCTGAGAATAAAAGCCGGTGCACCCTTCTATTGTGTTCCTTTCTTCAGCTGACTTCTAAGCCTTGCCTTTGCTGGATGAACCTGGCTTGGCCTCCACTACAGCCTCCTGGCCGGGGGCTTGCCTAGTGGGTATTCTACCCCCTTTCCAGAGGTTCTGCTGTGGGCTGTGGCCCGGGGCGCTTGCAACTACCCTGGGCCTCGGTTTTTACCTTTGGAATTGACTTCTCTTCCTCCAATTTCTAGGGACCGTCCCCTGTATGCAGCTTGATCCCTCCACCTGATCTTTCTGTGGAACAGGCCACTAGCCTGAAAGCTTTGAAGTGGCCCTGGAATCCTTTCTGTGGTGTTCTGCTGTGGTGTCACCTGAGCCTATCTGGGCCTCAGGGTCTTCACCAGGAACTCAGCTCTCTTCAGATTTTTCTTGAGGTAACGACCTCGTTCTCCTCACAGTCTTCACTCTCTCACTCCCTGGGGTAAACTGAAACTAACTGATTCCTGCTTCTACTCTAACACTAGCTGTTGGCTCCTCCCACCTCCCTGTTGCTAAGCTCCCACCCCATGGGATCAGGGATGGGTCTTACGGCCCCCCAGCATGCAGCCTGGGGGGGTTGCTGCCACTGTCCCTGGTCCCTGTGTGTGCCTAACAATGGGTGTAGTGCAAATTTGCCTGTGGACCGGCGTTTACTCCTTTCCTTACCCAGGATGGGACATTACACCTCTGGCTGGGGTGCAATGTTCCTGTGGCGACGGAAGCCTCAGGGGCGCTACATATTCTTAACCATTATTTTGGTTAATTCATGGAAATCGAGGCCACGACGGTAACCACCATCTTTCTTTAACAAACAAAAATCCAGTACCTACAGGCAAGGAGGGAGGACGAATATAACCCTTCCATAAACTTTCATATATATATTTTTTAATGGCGGTCCGATCAGGACCTGATAGATTACACAGGCAAGTTTTTGGTAATTTCGCATTGGGAATAAGATTGACAACACAGTCATAAGGACGATGGGAAGGTAATATCTCTGCCTCTTTTTCCGAAAACACATCTCCAAAGTCTTTCAGATATTACAGAAGACATTTCTTATGACTATAGGGGTTCTACTAAACAATATCCCTCTGACTCCACTCAATGACAGGATTGTGAGGAAGCAGCCATGGAATTCCCAATACCAACCCCGAAGGTAAGCTATCCAAAACATAAGAGGAGGTGGACCCCGAGTGCAGAGTTCCCACTTTAACAGTGAATTCCACCATTACCAGCTGGACAAGGTTCAAGAGTAATGGTGTCCTGTTAATGTCAACAACTTGAATGGATCCTGTCTTCCAAAGTATCCCTAATCCTAGTGTCACGGGTGTGTCACGGGTGGTGTCCTGTGGTGTTGTGCTATAGAAGGTCACATTGATTGTCTGCACAAACGGCTCCCTGACCTATTTAATTCTGCTTGGTTATCATCCATGCGAACAGCGAAAAGGAAGGGAAACCCTGTGTCTAGGGAAGGGGGAGATGGTGACCCCTGAATAAACCTACCACTGGTCCCTGGCTTCCCTCACAAGCCTAGATAGGTTCCGCACCTATGCGCTGAGCATGGCTAACCCTGAAATAAGCCTTAAGTAGGGAGCGGATGGGATGAGCACTTAGTCAGCCCCTCTAAACTCTAAAGAAGACACACGGATAACAAACAGGGAAAACTAAACAAATAACATCTCCAGATGACTCAGGGAGAGGAACTGCAACAAAAACAAAGTTTCTTCAGATGAATGCGAGCCGACTGCTTGCACTGAAGACTTGTTAAGGGTATAAGAGCTATCACCAGCACAGAGTAAGGGGAATGAGGGTATATAAAGACACAAAGGGAAGTGCTGAAGATTAACAGCTGAATAGGTGAGGAAATCTGCAGGGCCCTAAAGAGAAAGGGATAAACCCCAAGCAGGTAAAAAGGGAAAGTCAGAGAGCAGCTTGTGTAGCCAAACGCTGCGACCTTCTACAGCCAGAAACTTAGGCACTGCCTGTCAAGCATGACACACCTGTAACAGAGGGGGACAGTCTGGACAAAACGGGCATGGTCTCAAAAAAGATATTGCATCTTTGTGCGTCGCTTTGGGAATATCCCACAATCTATAATCCCAGATACCAGAAAGTTGGGAAGTATCCATATACTATGTACTATGTCCATAAGTACTGTAAGTTGGGTTTGTGACTCGGAGGACAGTTTATGCTGTGTTTTCAGTACTCTTCCTACAGTATATGATTTTTGGTATAGACACACTGTTTCGGGTAATAAATCAAAGGCCTGAAGGTCTTCTGATTGGTGGTGGCCGTATTGGAGACACACACTTATAGCACAGTAGGGTGTGTGCTCTATATGGCAACTGCAATGGATAGGATTTCACAGACAGAAAAGTGTCTACAGACTAATATGATTTCCAACAAATGGCGTACAGCCCCTTTCATAAAAACCAGGACCTGGCACAATAACTTCCTTTCCCTGTAATAATACTCCTATGATTTATCTGATCCTCTGTACAAGTCTGTACGGCAAAGCTGAGAAGTCATTTGCAGAAAACATTAAGGCTATGTTCACATTTCCGTTGTTTTGCTTCCGTCAGGTCCATCGTTGCGACGCAACGACGGATCCGTCGTTTTTGAGATGTCAACTGACGCAACGGATGTGTTATTTCACAGGATTCCGTTCACAGGAATCCTGTGGAAAAAAACTGATCCGTTACATCCGTTGTGTGTCCGTCTTTTGACGGATCCGTCATGATCCGTTTGTGTTTGGGACAGCCCAGTGGATGCGCCAAACATGCTGGGCACGCTCAGCAGAGCATGATGGAATCCAGCACTGGATTCCGTCGTGTGACGGATTATGGCGGAATCCAGCACCTTAGACATCCATTATAGCTTGTGACGGATGGCGATTGACACCTGTGGAGTCCGTTTTTTTGCCGCTCCAAAAAACGTTACAGTCAGCGTTGCTACTGGACTGACAGTCAGTAAACGACTTATCCATCATGCGGCGGATGCAACGCAGGGCCATCAATCGCAATCCGTCACTAATAGTAGTTTATGGGGAAAAAACGGGTTCCTGCAAAATATTTTGCAGGATACCGTATTTCCTCAAGGCGACTGATTGCAACGGATGCAAAACAGTGGAAATGTGAACATAGCCTAAGTGTTAGCACACTGTACGCTCTACTGGCCGGTGCAAGAACTGCAATATTTCAGGAGGTGTTTACGCAGTTAGAATTTTCATTGTGTAATTTTACATAATACATTCCCTTTAAAAATATTTTAAAAATGAATACCTCTGAATTCTTTTTCTACTATTTACCTGACGTGTTCTCTGCAGTCTGGGTGTGTCGCCGGTGTTACCCCTGCTGCTGACTCTTGCACTTTGCATGAACTGCTCAGAGCAACATTTCAGATAAAGGTCAATCGACTGGCAAATTAAGTAAAGTATCTTATAAAAATCACTACTGCACACCGCCCAACTGTGGAAGGTAGGAGAGAGGGAGACATGGCAGGGCTGTTTTTTTTTAACATCTAAGCCACTACCTGTGTCATTTATAACCTTACAATGAAATAGTGCCCCTAGTGAAGCCTCTTAGTTTGCCTCATAGTTTGGTACCCCTTTTGTAGCCACCATTCAATGTGATGCCCATGTGGCGCCCCTGAGGCTTCCGTCGCCACAGAGACATTGCACCTCAGCCAGAGGTGTGATGTCCCATCCTTGGTAAGGACAAGGGTACATGCCGGTTCACAGGCAAATTCACACTACACCTATTGTCAGGCATATTTTGGGACCGGGGATAGTGGCAGCTACCCCCATGCTGCATGCTGGGGGGGCCTTAAGATCCATCTCTTCTACCATAGGGTGGGGCCTAGCACCAGGGAAAGTGGGAAGAGCCAACTGAAAATAAGAGTAGGAACAGGAAGGTCAAGATAGTTAGTTGGTTGGTAGAGAAGGAGAGGGAGGTAGTTACCTCAGCAGAGTGGAGAGAAAGTGACTGAAAGAGAAGTTTCCTGCTGGAGATCCTGGGGTCTAGTTAAAGGGAACCAACCATCAGGATTTTCGTGTATAAGCTGCAGCCAGTGCAGTACTGGTGTCGCGGGCGG